>NC_071512.1:105647956-105957644 GCF_027887155.1 Malaclemys terrapin pileata | reverse complement strand
CTGGAACACGCCCCAGTG
This sequence comes from Malaclemys terrapin pileata, assembly GCF_027887155.1. Taxonomy (NCBI): domain Eukaryota; kingdom Metazoa; phylum Chordata; order Testudines; family Emydidae; genus Malaclemys; species Malaclemys terrapin. The sequence goes on along the minus strand of NC_071512.1, from coordinate 105,957,626 downwards.
GGCTGGGCAATCACTGGCCGAGATGCAGATGGGGTTGGACTAAAGAAACACAGAGAGGGAGAGGGGACATGGTTGTGCCCTGATGGAAGGGCAAGGCACGGCGGGCTGCGGACACAGCCCCTACTGCTCCCCCCCGCCCGTCGCTCCTGCTGCCACAAGCGCCGGCTAGGAAAGAAAACATCCGACGAGCCGAAAATAAACAGTCATTAATAACGACAGACTAACGAGCCAGCCGCCCTTCCTCCCAACACCTTTAAATAGCTACAGCATCTGCAAGGCGCCGGGGGTCTCCGGAGGGGATTCCTCCACCAGATGGGCCTTTGCTCCTCCCGCCCCCAAGGAGCTACTGCACCATTTGGCCTCGCTCAGTCCAGATCCATCTCCCCTGCAAAGCTCTGCTAGGTTTTCACATTGCTGCTATTGGCGCTGTCTGGGCTCCTCTGAGCCCATGGAAAACAGCCAGATGCAGGGGGCAGCGCTGGGGTCTCTGTGCCTTTGTGATTAGCCCAGATGCCTCTGGCCTTTAGGGAGCTGTGAAATCCAGACTCAAACCTGGGCCCACATTTCAGTGAGGGTGCATGTGTCTGGCGGGCCAAGCTGGGGCCAGGACATGTCTGAACCTTGATGAGTCTCAAAGTCTGGCTCAGACTGTCAGCATCACGGCCAGACTCGTGGTTCGCAGAACTCCAATGCTGAGCACAGCTGACCGCCGGAGCGTGGGTGGGGGAGAGGGTTAGGTTCCCAATGTGGACCCGCTCCCTAGGATTGCCAGGTGTCTGGTTTTCGACAGGAACGCCCGGTCGAAAAGGGACCCTGGCGGCTCCGGTCAGCATCGCCGACTGGGCTGTTAAAAGTCTGGTCGACAGTGCTGCAGGGCTAAGATAGGCTAGTCCCTACCTGTCCTGGCTTCGTGCTGCGCCCCGAAAGCGGCCAGCAGGTCTGGCTCCAAGGCGGGGGAAGGGGGGAGTCACGGGGCTCCATGTGCTGCCCCCGCCCCGAGCACCAATGGCGGTGCCTGCGGACGAGAGCAGCGTGCAGAGCTTCCTGGCCCCCCTGCCTAGGAGCCAGACCTGCTGGCTACTTCCGGTGCGCATCGGAGCCTGCCTTAGCCCTGCTGCGCTGCTGACTGGGAACCGCCCGAAGTAAGCCCGTGCCCCAACCCCCTGCCCCAGGCCTGAGCCCCCCCAAACCCAAAGCCCTCATCCTCAGCCCCAGAGCCTGCAGCCCCAGCCCCCTCTTGCACCCCAACCCCCTGCCTCAACCCACAGCCCCCTCCTGCACTCCAAATCCCTCGGCCCCACCGCCCCAGCCTGAAGCCCTCTCCTGCACCCCAAACCCCTCATCCCTGGCCCCAGCTCAGAGTTCACACCCCCAGCCCAGAGCTGGTACCCTCTCCTGTAACCCAACCCGCACCCTGCACCCTGACCCCCTCATTTCTGGCCCCACCCTGGAGCCCGCACTCCCAGTTAGAGCCCTCACTCCCTCCCGCACCCCAACCCCCTGCCTCAGACCAGTGAAAGTGAGTGAGGGTGGGGGAGAGCGAGCGACAGAGGGAGGGGGAATGTAATGAGTGGGGGCAGGGCCTCTCGGAAAGGATGGGGAAGGGGGTGGGGCCTCAGGGAAGGGGCGGGACTAGGGTGTTTGGTTTTGTGCGGTTAGAAAGTTGGCAACCCGACCGCTCCCCCATCTGACTGTCAGCCCCAATTCGGTGTGAAGCAGTGTGGCTACTCTGATGTCAATTCAGATGCACCAATTCCCATCAGCTGAGGATCTGGGCCCATCTCGGTTAGAGTTTATCTATGACGGGCTAAGCCAGGAGTGTAAAACCGAAACCCCTTTGTGATCCGAAGTCAGATCCAAAATGTGCAGCCGAGTCCAGTCTCTGCTAACAAGGTAGCTACGAACCGGTGTAGCACCAATTAGCAATGAGACTATTAAAGAGCAATCCAATCAAGGACAACCCCTGGCTGGTTGCGGAGTTCACTCAGTGCTGCGTGTTTTCACGGATGGATTTTAGTCCCATTCTCACAGATGGGGAATTGAGACGCAGAGCGCTGCAGTGACTTGCTCGCGGTCACAGCTGAGTGCAGGAGAAGAACCCCGATTCATTAGATTAGAACAGAGTCCGTGGCAGAGCCAAAAATTTATCCCTCGTCTTTCGAGCCCTACTCCAGTGCCTTAACGGCAAGCAATAATAATAGCTAGCATCAGTAGGTCTCAGTGTGCTTTACAACGGAGGGCAGAATCATTGCACCCATTTTACAGAAAGAGAGACTGAGGCACAGAGGGGGGGGAAGTGCCTTGGCCAAGGAGACCCAGCAGGCCAGTGGCAGAGCCAGGAACCCAGCTCTTCTGAAGGCCAGTCTAGCACTCTATCCCCCTGGCCACACTGCCTCCTGTCGGGCCAGCTCTTCCTCCAGGCTTGCTGGTGTTTCTCACTGGCTTCCCCTCCCCGCTTCTCTGCCCCTTCCCAGTTTTGGCAGGAGCTCCCCTGCCTCGCGAGTTATGATTTCATAGGTCAGGGCGTGCAGGACCTCTAGTTTACAAGCCAGTTTCCAGAACAAGATTCAGGCACTGGGGCGTTCGGTGCTGCGTGAGGCAGCCGGCACCCCATGGCTTTGTGCACCTGGGCTGAGGGTTTGGAGGAAGGGCGGCGGGCTCCGAACGCCGGCTCGATGCCCTCAAGCTGGAGATGCTGCTGCTGTGTCCCAGGGACGTGGTCACGGGGCAGCGTTGGCTCCCATGGAGCACGAGCGCCCGGTACGGGCAGGATGAGCGCCAGTGAAAGCTGGTTGGTGCCAGGGTGATGGGCTCGGGCCATGGGTGCCGGCTCACGTATGCAGCTTAAGAGCAACAGGGGCCAAGCTGGGAGCTCTGGGTGCAGGAGAGGCCCTAGAACGTCCCAGGTTGGGGGGAAGGTGAGCGGAGGCCTTGGAATGATTCACTGGTGAAGAGCCGGAACCGTGAGAATAATACCAGCATTCACCAGGGCTTTTAGGTGAAGGGCCCAAGGCCACACAGCAAGTCAGTAGCAGAGCTGGGGCTGCACCCAGAGTCCTGTTCTTCCCCCGTGCTGCCTACCCCATGCTGTCTCTCCAGGATCGGTAGCAGGGGCTAAGGCTCAGATCCTCAGGGATTTCAGGCCTCACTGAGATCAATGGGAGTTAGGCGCCTATCCACCTTCAAGGATCTAGGCCTAAGTGATGACCCAGAGTGTGAGACTTCAAGAGACGCTCCGGCATCTTCATTTCCTTCTCTGATTGCAAGCTCTCCCGGGCATGGAGCATGTCTAGCTCTGTGCATGTACAGCGCCTAGCACCAGGCTGTCCGAGCACAACCCTACTGCAAATACCGAGGCGCTAGTAATCGAATCTCCCCAACCTGTGCATTGGGACAGCTTCATGCTGTGGGTGAATGGAGGAGTTCGGTCTCCAGGTCTCCCAGCCCAGCACTAAATGTCATGGTTGGGTTCCCCCGGGGAGGGGGCGGAAGAGTCGCATTGCCTGCGAGTGATGGTTTCTTTCCTCTTAATCAAAGCCTCCGGGAAGTTGGCTCCATGGAGGGCAGGGGCCTCTCTTTTCCAGCCCGCATAATTTCTGCAGCCCTTTCGCAAGGGATGAAACCCCCCCAAATCTTAAGCGTTTTAAGATTTTGAAAAAAAAAAATGGAGCCTCCGCCCCCGCCCGGTTTGCAGAGCCGGGCCCGACCGTCCGCAGGAATGTCGCGATGTCACGGGGGTACGGTCCGGCTTTCTTTTCCTCTTGCCTGTTTCCAATTTGTGCAATCACATGGCTGCATGAGCACTAGTAATGAGCAATTACTGTGGGCAAAAAGACGTCCGCGCTGAAGACGGCTCTTTCGACTGATTGGTAAAGGGATTTTCTTTTGCATGCAGGCTGGATGGGGCAAATTCATGGCTGGGGGAAGTGCCACTGAAATTGAACCAAAGACACATTTGGCTTGATGAGTTTGCTAGTAACATGGAAGATCTATTGCATGTCGATGTGACTAGATGGTAACCACAAGGTCGTGGGGTCAAACACTCCAGAACTTGGGTTCATACCCAGGCAGAAGGACTAACGGACATTTCACTCTTAAAGATGCTATCTCTGGCTGAAAGATCACACCAAGGGTCCTGCCGCCCATCTCTGGGCACTGGCCAGGTAGAATTTAAGGATCTCAACTCCTTTAAAAACATCTCATCCCTGACATCCTGCCTGGTGGGTTCTAAGTAGAACATCTCCAAACTTTCAGACCCAAATCCAAAGCCAGGCAAAAAACTCACCTGGGTTGGAGTTTTGTTACAAGCTCTAGACTCCGGCAACCTTCACAGATCTTTTGGCAAACCTGGGTTGTAGTTCTGAGAGGGGCAAATGCGTTCACGGGTTCAGGGAGAAACTCAATGCATTTGCAGAGGCCCCACCTCGAAAAGAGGCTAAACCCGGCGGCTTTGGATGAGTTTTATTTGGGTTGGGTTGGATCTCGGACTGAGAGCAAAACTGAGGGAGGAGGAGGAGGTGCAACTGTGATGGCCGCCTTCTTGGCCAACACATGAAGCATTGAACTGGGGACCTCCACACCCAAAAGCAAGGGCTCTGTAGCTCGAGATAGAAAGCTTTGTAGGTAGGCACTGGAACAACTCATATCTTCTGTGGATCAGCGCAACATGCGCCCACCAGAGGGTTTTACAATGTCACACAGACCAGAAACGCAGGGGGAAAGGAGGGTTTCCGTGAACCCCTGTGAGCAAACCCCCAAAGGCTCAGAAAGCCCCAGCCTGCGCAGAAGGATCCCCTATTCCCAGTGGCTCTCAAAACGTGGTCTGTGGAGCACCAGTTGTTTGAAGAACCAAACATCTGAAGAACCATTTTGCAGTAGCACAGGGGACCCTCTCTAGCCCCATGTTCAAGCATTCCTTCAGCGTCCCAACACTGCTTCATGAATCACCAACGCCACCTCGCATAATGTTCTTGGATCTCCTGGCAGGTCACCCACCCAGACAGAAACTCCCCTCACCTTCTCCAGTAGGGAATACCAGTTTGCCAGGACCCCGCACCAGTCCACAGACTGCCCTACGGAGGCCTGGCAGTAGCAACTGTACTGAATCTGAGCATAGGTTTGCACGTCCAAGAACCGCAGCAATCAGAGATGGAAAAAGCCCGATAGACCATCTAGTTGCTCTCCCAGCCGGCGCAGCATTGATCCCCGCTGGACGCTAACCAGTGTTTGGGCCCATCAGTCACAAGCAATGGGATTTTCCATGGAATTTGCTTTATCCCCTAAATCTCTTCCTAATAGAAAGTCTAAGGGAAGGTGAAACTTCCAGTCCCTCATCTCCCAGCTCCAGGCCAAGATTCTGAAACGTGTCTTGATTTTGGACGGTCAATTTTAGGCTTCATCCACACTTGGAGCGGGATTCTGAGCTCATGCAGATACACATACGCATGATCGCTAGTGTGAGCATGTCTGCGCATGCTGAGAATCGCACCCTGGTCTGATTCTGGGGGATGCTTTAAAGGCAAATGTAAAAATTAACTCCCTCCTGAGAAAAAGAGCTTTAAAGCCCATGAAAGCACCAGTTGCTTTCGCCTCTGTTCCCGGCTTAGGCCTCCTCCTTGCGTCATGAAACAAACAAAGATTATTTCTGCCCTGGAATTTCTGGAACGCGCAGGCTGCGGGGCGGCGGGGGGGTGGGGAGGAGGAGACGACGGCTCCCCTTTGAAGTGGCTTAACGAGCCGGTCAAACTAATTGCTTTCTAATTGAGTTTTTATTCTTGGAAAGGAGGCAGCCTTTGATGACCTCCCTAGAATGTGAGAGGGAGGAAAGCAGGATGGGACACTCCATCCCTATGCGGTGCTCCCTGCTGGCCATTTTGGGAGCCAGCTGACCTAGTGTATTTCTCATGGGGGCTTCTCGGTAGGGAGTGTCTCTCTGCCCATGCTGGGTGTGTGTGTGGGGGCGAGAGGGGGAGGTGTTATGAGGGGCAGGGTGTGGAGGAAGGCTAGTTGTGCAGCCAGAGGGAGAATCCCCGTTGAGCTGATAACTGGGTTGGGGGGGGAGGAGTTGGACCAGTTCAACGCTGAGCTCCAGCGGGGAAGAATGGCTTCCAGTGAGTCTCGATGAACCTTTGCATGGAACCATGAGCCCGCCAATGTGCCAGTCTGACCCCAGACCAGGAGAGGGCCTCGTAGATCCCTGAGCCGTGCCGTCGTGATTCCACAGCGCTGCGTGGCCGGCCCAGACGCCCCCTCGTCCCCAGAACACAGCCAAAGGGGGGGAATCTCTCCAGCCTCTGAAACACGTGGCCTGTGGAGAGGCTCGGAGGTGAGAATGAAGTTTAGATAGAAAAAAAGGGTGATACACACTTCTTAGAGGTAGAAATATTTATCTATCCATCCATCCATCCATCCACCCACCCCCATATGTATCCATTCATCCCATATGTCTGGCCACCCCATACGTCTGGCCACCCCATACATATCTCCCTATACATATCTATCTAGCCATCCATCCATCCCCATACGTCTGTCCACCTAATACATATCCATCCACCCCCATATGTCTGTTCACCCCATACATATCTATCTAGCCATCCATCCACCCCCATACTTCTATCCACCCTATACGTATCTCCCCATCCAGCCACCCTATACATATCTATCTATCCATCCACCCCCATACGTGTCTATCCACCCCCATACATATCTATCCATCCCCATACGTGTCTATCCACCCTCATACATATCTATCTATCCATCCATCCACCCCCATATGTCTATCCACCCCATACATATCTCCCCATCCATCCACCCCATACATATCTATCTAGCTATCCATCCACCCCCATACTTCTATCTACCCCATACATATCTCCCCACCCATCCACCCCATACATATCTATCTAGCCAGCCATCCACCCCATACCTCTATCCACCCCATACATATGTCCCCATCCATCCACCCCATATGTCTATCCACCCCATACATATCTATCTAACCATCCATCCACCCCCATATGTCTATCCACCCCATACATATCTATGCACCCCATACATCTTTCCCTTTCTCTCTCTCCACCCATCCCAGCGGATACGGAGGTGCCGTCCCTATCACCCTTCCACCCTGTGCAGCCTGATTGACTTCAGCAGGGCGGCGTGAGGGGCAAAGCAGCCCAGGATTTGACCTGTAAAGTCTAAGGCCCAGATCTGCCAATGGCTCTGCTGGGATACGCCCAGTGACGCTGCTCGGTGCTGGTGTGACCCTGGGCAGAGACCCCGGGCGGGCTTAGTCCCCACCCATGGGATGACACCCTGGCCTGCCATGACCCGGCCTCTTCCCCTGGCTTTCCCAGCCTCTCTTCTCGTTGTCCCCAGCGCTGCATACGGAGGACGCCAGGGCAGCTGCAGTGTATTTCGGTTGCTGCTGCGTGTTATGCCTGGGGCACACTAAGACGAAGGGGATTAAGTTTAAAATGAAAGGGCCTGATTGTTATTTGTGCTGGCTATAATTGATAGGTTCTCTGCGGAGGTTAATTTGCTCCTAATTCAGCACTGTCTGGGTATTAGTCTTTTAGGTAGGGTTTTCTGAGGACGTGATCAGCGTACAGCCCAGCGGGTCTCCTGAAGAGGCAAAGGAAGAAGCTAGCGATCGAGAAGGACAAAGTGGTGCTGAGACCTCCGCGGAGGGCTCCCCTTTAAAACGCTGGAAGAGTCGGTGCTGAGAAATGCCTTCCCAAGAGTGTCAGAGGAGCGCACACGGCGTCTATGCCTTCTGGATAGACGGGGGCGGAGGGGGAATAAAACTCAGCCCTGCTTGTTCCAAAAGCACAGCCCTCCCCGCAACTTAACCTGAAGGAGAATCTTCAGTGATTATTAGCCGTATAGGGCTTATGAAACACAGTTCCGAGCCTAGCGACTAGATGGTGGCAGCACACAGACCCATCAGCCGCTAGCGTGATACAATATTGAAAGAAACACCATTGAGATATTAAAAAAAAACCCTGCTACTTAACACCAGGGCTCATTAAAAACGAAAGAAAACCCAGCACAACTGAAAGTTAGGGTCTCTTTGATGCCGATCCTGCTCTCACGTACGCACGTGCCTCACTTTAAGCTTCTGAGTAAGTCCGCAGCACCGTGCACCCTAGCCCCACAAACTGCCGAGCCACCCACGCCTGGAGCACCTCGACCGGCTTTGGAGGCTTCTCATCCCCATGCAAACGCAGCTCACTAGTGCTGCGCTTGGGAGAACCCAAGGCCTGCTGCCCTTGGCTGACTGTCGAGAGAAAGGTCCCACGTGGTTGGAGCTGGCAACTCCCGGCTGGCTCCATGGTGGGGGACCTCAGGAGAGGTGTCAGGTGTGTAGACAGCCGCGGTGATCAGGCGGCTGCAGGAGGCTTTGCTCCCGGGCAGGGCATGGGAGGGGGCCCCCAGCTCACTCTCCCAAAACCAAGTTCAAACTTCCTGGGCCAAGTTACATCTTTTGCTCGGTCTCCTGCCAAACACTGAATGATCCAGGGAGCCTGAGGAGCCAGCCAGAGGAAAATCCCTGTCCTGGAGGCAGTTCCTGCGTTACCCACGCTGACTCAGCTGTGGTGAGAGCAGGAGAGAGAAGACGTGAGCACGGAGGTGGCTGGGGAAGCTGCCCTGAGCCAGTCTGTGCTAGATCTGGCCTGTGCAGTCACCAAACGGGGATGGGGGCAGCAGGCCAGGGCTTGCCAACAGCAAAGACGTCAGTGAAAAATCGGAGCTGCTCCCCCAGATAATCACGATGGACTTTGTCTACACAGGATGTCCCTGCGCAGCAAGCGAACACGCTGGAAATTCACCTCCTGGCTTGCCAGGCAGCAATGCCTCGTGCAGACAAGGCCCCAGTATCCAATCTGCTGGTCTGGGCCATTCTCTGAGCCACCGGCTCCTGGGGATGTGCTCCCAGGTGCTTCCAGCCTGGCTGGGCCCCAGTAAAAGAGGTTTGCTACCCCCACCCCGTTAAACTGTGAGTTGAGACACAAACCCTCCAACCCGAGGGAGTTCTGAGCCAAAGGTGCCCCGGCCTCCTCCTGTCAGCCCACTTGTGCTTCCGTCCCTGCGGCACGTCCTGCCGCAGCAGGGGATTAGGGGGAGGTAATGGAGCAATGGTAAGTGCTGGCAGTGGTACTACGCAGACCATCGGCCAAACGGATCCAAGTAGCCAGGAACGCTATTAGTGCTGGAGATGGAACTACCGCGAAGACCCACCCTCTGAGCACCCTGGAAGCTTTAGCTCCACGCCGGGTCCTCTCTCTAAATAACGGTCAGTGCTTCGTCTCCAGGTCCCAAAGCACGGCACAGCGGCCGCTCGGCAGTCTGAGTGCCTTGTCCTTTGGCAGACGGGGAAACGGAGTCACAGCGAGGTGATGTGACTTGCCCCCGATCGCACGGGCAGTTGGTGGCAGAACCGGGGCGCCGACCGAGGAGCCAGATTTTGAGAGGGCGTCTCCAGTCAAAGCCAGTGGGAGCCGGAGGTCCTCGGCACTGCTCATTATCCACATACGATCGCACTGCCCCTACGCGATGCTTGAAACTGGGCCAAGAAGGGCCCAGCTCCCCTTTGGCCAAGCAGGGGAGCGAAGGGGGTTAAATTGCTGCTGTGGTGGAATATAACAGTAACCCGCTGTCTCCTAACCCCCACTGCCTCACTCGGGCGTTACCGCTCTGGGGGATATGAAATATGGAGGCAGCCGCCATCCACGGTTTTACAGCAGCCCCTCGATGCTGACCTGAGAATGGGCCCCACTGCAGTGGGTACGGTCAAGGCCTGTATAAATGTAGGGACCTTGGAAGGTCAGCTAGCCAAGCCCCCCGCACCGAGACAGGACCAAAGAAACCTAGAGCCCTGCACGGATACAAAATACGCATCCGTGTCCGAGCCATGACGGAAGCGGTGAAAGCTTCCTAAAGAGGGGGCGGCGGGGACCGCTGGTCAAACCATGGCCCCGCCCCCCACGTTGCCTCTTCCCCCCAAGGCCAGTCAGGCTTGTCTTTGCAATGATCTGCCCACGGCAGCACGTTTACCTGCCCTGGCAGAATAAAATAAGTAAGACTAAGCACGTGCCAGAGCTAAACGTGGCACTAAAGACTCCCCCCTGGCCTAGCTCGGCCAGGCTGGTACGTGAGTACTTACCAGGCCCAGTGCTCTTGCTCCAGACGCTCGGAGTTCAAATCTCTCCGCGTGCAAGAGCGGGCTAAGGTTTACAAGAGGTACGTTGGCATTGCCATCCTCAGAGGGGGTCAGGGCTGGGAAGAGATAGCTACAGGAAATGGCCCCTTTCCAGCGCTGAGTCCCGGGGGGGCTGACAGCTGAGTCATGGAGGTTTGAAGTGGGAGGGGGGAATCCCAGGAGAAATGTGGTTGGTTGGCTACGTGCCATCGTGTGTGTGGAGGGATGCCAGGAACATGCAGGCATGCGACCCGTTTGCCCCGTGAGCCCTTTAGCCGATGCAGTGGCTGGAGGAAGAGGCAATCGGCAGAGGGGGGGAAAGCCAAAGGCGCCATGGCAAGCGAGGCGTTTCGAGCTGTCTGCAAGCCGGGGTCATCGCTCATTCAGAGCTAATTCAATTCGGTCTCGTTTAGCCAGTTGCATTCCCCACAGAGATCTCCTGGTCTGGTCCTTCCCAGGCAAGCCAAAAGCATGATTTAAAGAGGTGCTAATCCCGCGGACGGTGGAAATGTTTTATTCCTTGAGACAGGAAGGTCTCGGGCAGTTATAACAACAACAGAGGGGGAAATTTTATTTCAAAACTTGGGCTCCGAAGGAGGAAAAGGGAGCCAAGTTTTTAAGCAAAGCGGATGGTTAACCATTTGGGTGACCGCGCGACAGGGATCCTGCCTTGCGGAGACACTGGCATTCTGGGCTCGAAATGGAAAGGAGAGTGAGCTCCTGAGGATCCCAAAGAGAAACGGTGCCCTCATGGGTCTGCCCTGGTGGTCTCTGGGTGATGCTACGATCTGCCCTGCGGTGTGGGAGACGCGGAGTTAATTGCTGGCAGGGAATACTTCATGTTGCTCAACAGTGACCCCTTCTGGCCAGTTGGGAACTACAGCGTGGCAGCAGCTGGCTCTGAAGGATGGGGCTGTTACACACGGCCGAGTGGGTGGAAGGTGCCGAGTGACCAGTCAGGCTGCCCAGGGCACATGGAGAGGCAGCATGGGGCAGTGGTTAGCGTGCGAGTTGAAGAGTGGAGTTCAATTCTCTGCTCTGCTGCAGCCTTCCTGCATGTCCTTGGGCAAGTCACTTAGCCTCTCTGTGCCTCAGTTTCCCCCACTGTAGCATGTGGCTCGCAGCCCTACCCTGCCTCCCAGGGGTGTGTGAGGATAAGTACTGTAAAGACTGGGAGGTGCTCACGACTGTCGACGGGAGAACACCTTCTGTCAGCGTAGGTAGTGTAGACAAGCCCTTAGCCTCAGATCCCAAGACAGTCACAATGGGGGGCCAAGCAGCCTTTTTCGGGCTCAACAGAAGGTGCAGTCAAGCCCCTTTATGCAGTAAAAACAGCTACAGAAAAGGGTGGTGATCACCCACGACAATCGGCCACATGGCGGCCCAGGGCTAACCCAGGCAGATGAACAGGGGTTTCCTGTGTTGCACAGACAGGAGCGAGGATACTAGTTACAGACTGTGTGTTAGAGGCAGGGCAAACCAGAGAGGATGTCAGTGTGAGCCAGAGAGGAAGCTCCTGGAGCGCACAGCTCACTGGAGGGGCAGACACGGAGATATCTGGGCCCCCAGAATAAACGTTTCGTACATAAATACGATGACCCCAAGTATATATCTGACTCATATCACCAATATCTCATCTCGTTCTAATCGAAACAGACCTGCAGGGTTCCGAATATTAGCTAACTGAAGACAAAGCCTGAGCAATGTAGCTACACAGAGGCCCCTGTGGCGTGGGGCCCCAGGCAACTGCCCTACTTGCTACCCCCTAACGCCGGCCCTGGCTTGTACATGCAGAAAACCAGTTACTGTGGCACAGGGGGGCTGTGGAGTTTTTATAGCATGTTGGGGGGGCCTCTGAAAGAAAAAGGTTGAGAACCCCTGCACTCCATTGATGGCCCCGGGCTTCCTTTCTTTCGCCGGTTCAGCTTTCACAAGGCCATCTGCTCTGGACACGGATGTTAGAGCATCACGGCGGGGATATGCCTATATGCTGGGGTGTCTATCAATTCATGGATTCCTAGGCCAGAAGGGACCACTGGGATTATTTAGAAAAACATCCGGTCTTGATTGAAACAGTCATCAGTGATGAAGAATCCATCATGATCCTTGGTAACTTGTTCCCATTGGTTAATTACTCTCCCTGTTAGAAATGAATACCTTACATCCAATCTGAATTTGTCTAGCTTCAACTTCCAGCCCACGCTACAGCTTTCTCTGCTAGATTGAAGAGCCTGTAATCAAATATTTGTTTCAGAGGCTGGGTACTTACAGACTCTAATCAAGTCACCCCTTGACCTTTGCTTTCTTAAGCTCCTTGAGTCTATCACTCCAAGGCAGGTTTTCTTCTCCCAACCCTCTCCGGTTCATCTACATTCTTCTTGAATGGTGGGCACCAGAACTGGACTCAGGATTTCAGCAGCAGTAAAATAACCTCTGCTCCTACACGAGATCCCTCTGTTTATGCAGCCCAGGATGGCATTAGCTCTTTTGGCCCCAGCGTTGCACTGGGAGCTCGTGTTCAGCTGATTCTCCACCCCAACCCCCAAATCGTTGTCTGTCACGGCTTCCCAGGATACAGTCCCCCATCCTGTAAGTGTGGCCTACAGTCTTTGCTCCTAAATGGGGACATTTCCACATAGCCGTATTAAACCACATTGTTCGCTGGCGCCTAGCTGACCGAACGATCCAGGCCGCTCTGCCAATAGAGATACTTACTACTGGGAGGAGTTGGGGTGAGAGCTGACTCGCCCCACATGGAGACCTGGCCCCATCCCAGAACTTGGTGGTAACCGACCTCAACTGGCACTGGCCTTGTCTACGCCCCAAGCCCCACCTCTCAATGGCTGCTACCAGCCCCTAACAGATTAAACAGCACGTGCTTTGCCTGCCTAGATGCTGAAGGAGGATCTCAGTGTTTTCCAGCGCATGTATTTCCGGACGTATAAAGGTATTTAGGTGCCTACGTTGCATTCATTTCAATGGGAGTTAGGCACTGAAATGGCTTTGTGAATCTGGGCCCGCGGCCGCTCTATCGCCTCCCCCAGGAGCAATCATTCTAAGGAACTCCCCCAGTAGAGGAGATACGGGATACTCCCGGAGCCACTTCCACAGGTTAATAAACACCCCCACGGTCACCAAGAAACAGCTGCCCGGAAAACCGGACAAAAGGAACAGCACAGCCATAACGCAGGGCTTTGCACTGAGCAGAAGGAAGCTCTTTTGGGCTGCCAGGACCTTTCTAGAGAGCCGGCCGGTGGGGAACGACACGTGGGCCTTCAGAGCTAGAAGCATGGACTTCTGCAGCCTGAGCTAAGGGCCATCTCGCTGGCTACTCCAAGAGGAACGCTGCTGCCAGGGGCAGTGCTCATGGGCAAAGCAGGCAGGGCTGAGGGATGCGTGGCCGCTCAGCCCACTGCAAGAGCCAATGGACAGCCCCGTGAACTAGACGGATCCGACTGGTTGGGGGGGGTGACCTCCTCTGAACATCTGGCCTTCAGGAGCTCTGGGAACAGGGCTGAGATCCTGACATAGCGTTTGGCACGGCAAAACACACACTGAGGAGCAAGGGCTGAGCAAAAGGGGAGCTAGACGGATACTCCCCGGCTCTCATCTAGCGCTGTTCATCTGCCGCTCTTCCAGCACTTTACTGAGGAGGGCAGGATTGTTACCCCCGTTTACACATGGGGAAACTGAGGCACAGGGCGGGGATGTGACCTGCAGAAGGTCACCCAGCGAGTCACTGGCCGAGCTGGCAATAAGACCCCAGGTCTCCTGAGGCCCCGTGCTCTACCCACTAGGCTACACTGCCCCCCCCCCCAAGACTCGCGACGTTTGCCCATTGATTTTTAAGGCTTTGCTTGTTAAATCCTCGTACGCAGCTCCACTTGCTCATCCTAATACAGCACTTGAGGGCGTGATGACAGAAACTGGGAAAGCACTGCGAGCTCATCCCGCCCAGGCCAGCCCCGGTCACTACGAGATAGTCCCGCACGGTAGCCCCCGTAGGGCTTTGTCTGAGTCTAGTTTTTCCACCTTGGGCAAAGGATCGGGTCGAATTCAAGCTGGCTGGATTGTACAAGATCATAGACAGTCCCAAACAAGGGGGAAGGTGCTCAGAGGGGGGCTGGAAGCACCATTATTAAGCCTGAATCTTTTGTTATAAACTCATGAAATTCCTCTGCTGGGCAAGTCCACCCTTGCAGCTTCTTGGAGATGGCTTAAAGCGCTCTCCAGCCTCGCCTGCAGGCAGCTTCCAGAGCCACGCTGCTCAAGGTAAAGGATTCCAGAGCGCTGTCGGTACCCAGCTGATAGGTCCCTTAGAAATACCATCTAGGGATTATCAGTTCTTCTGGGCAGGGCCTGGATCTTCCTATCCATTTGGAAAGCGGTCAGTACATTTTGGATGCAACCACGATAGAAATAATATTCGCCACGCAGACAGCTAGCTAGCTCTGTCTGCTCCCGGCAAGGGTTTCCATGCTAAAGGCGCCCTTAAAGTAGAGGAGGAGGACTGGACTGAGATTTGGGAGTCCAACGTTCAGTTCTCATCTCTATCCCAGACTCTGCGTGACGTGGGACAAGTCCCGTTGTGTCTCCGTTCCCCACCTGTGAACTGGGGATAACAATTCCCTACCTCACCCTGGTGTGGTGGGGATAAATTCACTCCCGTGTGCAAGGTGCTCAGAGACGCTGGTGGGGGCAGCGAAAGAAGAAATTCTGCTCTTTGCCGTAGTCCCTGCTTTCTCTCTGCTAGAAATCACTTAGAAGGTCTTTGGAGCCCATCCTGGCTGCTGGATGAACTGAAGATTTCCGCCTGCCTGAACCTTCCCAGTTATAAGCACTTGGCCGGTTGCTTGAATGAAAAATTCCAATAAAACCTAACCTGTAACAATCTAATGCAGGCCAAAAACACTCCCAGAGACCGAAAGGAGCGTCCAACATCCTGAGCGAAAAAGCAGAGCTTTTTCTATGCCCATATAAAGCCCAAAGTTGACTAGATTACAGTAAAACCTTCCCAGGCACCCAAGCCAAAATATTGTAATAATGCTTTCTTCCTGGGCCCGAAGCACAGGGACCCGGCAGCTCCTTGGACTTCTGCCATGGCCAGGGCACGCCGGCTCTGCGCCGAGAGCCTTTCAGCGTTTGAGACAGCGCCACCTATTCGGGTATCTATGGACGAGGGCTGGGCAGTGGTGTTTGGACACGGCTTCCTGCATTTTCCATCTGTATCTGTGCTTCCTTCCAGGACAGATCGGCTAGAGCCTAGCTGCTGTCTTCAGCGCAGGGTGAATTTCTCAGACGTGCCATTGGTTTTGCCACCGGGCGCCATTATATAGGAGCCCCACGTGTACCTGCACCAGAGGCCAGCGGGCGATTGCTAAGGAGTAAATCCTGCAGTCATCAGCCTTCGCTCAGGAAAAATGGCGCTCTGAAATCAGTGTGAATTTTTGCCTGACGGAGTAAAAAGTGAGGGAGGACTTCAGGATTTGGCCAGGGTGGGATTAGAAGTCAGGACCCAAGACCTGAGGAGCTCTGCTTGCTCAGTCATGTGTCACTCCAGCAGAGGATCGGTCTTATCAGACAAGGTCCTTAGCCAAGAGTCCTGGTTCAGAACACTTCTGAACGTTTGCTCCTGCCCCTACAATGGGATGGACTAGAAAGTCCAGCTTCAGATGCTAACCAGGCCTTCTGCTCTGTATCTTCCTGACTCTTCTTTACTTCTAGGGTGGAAGAGAGTTAGTTTCTCCAGTGTGTGTAACTCTCAAGGCGTCTCGGCAAAGGGCTAGATACCGGCGATGCAGGCCCAGCTCACTTGCATCCTTAGACATTAGGACTGGCTTCGGGAGGGCGTGTTGGGGTTATTCCAGGGGTATTTTCAAGGACTGCTGAGGGATCCTTGCTTCTGCCCCGATAACCACCGGAGATGGGCACAAACAGCTGTGGTTTCACGTCTCCGCCCAAGGGCAGCGTTTAGATTCTTTGCTGCTGGGTGGAAATTTGTGGTGTTTGGCTTGGTTGACGGTTGTGCACAATCCAAAGAAGCAGCACTCGGATGCTGGGGGATTGCGAAATGCCTCGGCCCCGGTATGCGGAGAGCTTGTTTGTTATGATTCATGGCATGGGAGAGGATTATTGAGGAATTCTACCACTGCCTGCCGTAGAAGCACCACCAGACTCCTGAATTCCTCTGTGCGCATAGCTCGGCTGGGCTGGTTTCTGCAAGGATCTGCAGGAGGGGAAAACAGGGTCGGGGAGCAAGGGGCTTTCCCCCGCCCACTGTGCTGCTGCACAATTTCAGTCCTTGGTGTTCTCGACTGGCCTGCGGTGTGTGCTCATGTCTCCTCTTTGTGTCTGGGCCGACGGACAACAGCAGCCTGCTACTTCCCCACTGCAGAGAAAGCTCTTCCTTAGTGCGAGTGGGCGAGCCTGTGATTTCCAGTGTTGAAGTCCCTGGGTTCAATCCCCATCCTCCCCTATGGCGGCTGTTTGAGGACTCAGTTGCAGGCCTGGTATACCCGCACTCCCCCGAGCGCAAGGAGTGAGCGAGCTAGCACCCCTGCTGGTGCTGGATATCCCAGAGAGGGCAATGCCCCCCTCTCCATCAGCAGCCCCAGAACCAGGAGGGAGCATGTCCTGTCCCTCTGGAAAGCACCGTGCCTACCTGAGACACTCCGGCAGCTGGCACGGGGTCTGCGATTCTCTGCCCTGGAGTTTGTGGCTAGCCCTGTGGAAGGACGGGATTTCCTGAAGTTTGAGGAGCCCAAGCCTTCCTGGGGAATGAACTATCTGATTCTGCAGGTCTGAAAATCTCCCTGCCTCTGAGGGAGCTCAGATTCAGAGCTGAACATCACAGCCTGACCCTGGCACTCTGCTACAAGTGGGGTCATCAGCGGAGGACCCAATTTCTCCCCGTCACCAGCTTTCCTCTTTGCTCTGCAGCTGATGGGGGTGTCTCCTGGGTTCTCAGCTTGACGGCTCGATTGACCCAGGAGACTCAAAAAAACCGCAGCCAACCTAGCCCCATACAGCCAAACAACTGACCTGTCTACTCAGTACCACTGGCCCCCTTGCATTTACCGAATGTCTGTGAAAAGCTGCCGGACAGAGCGCGTGGCTCATCTACAGTGGCTGCAATTGTTAGTAATGCTAAAGTCGTGGCTATCCACATGGCTGTTTCGGAGGGAGTTGTGTTCTGGGGACGGGGATGGTGGATGAAGGGCAGGGGAGATACCATATGCGCCTGATTCCTCAAGAAGCTTTCAGTTTCCTTTAACCCTTTCTTTTCAATTGAGATTAAAAAGGAAAAAAACAGCTGAAAATCCTCCTGGAAGTGTCCCCATGAGGCCTTGGATGGAGCAGGCCAGGCGTGGTTTGTGCCGGTTAGTTTTCGACCGGTCGTTTCTGTTATTAGTGACGATCTCTTGGTGCTTTTCAGCGGTAAAGGCACCGGTCTGGAGCTGGTGTCGCTAGACTTTAACGGCGCTACACCAGCTGACACCAGCTGCAGATTGGCCACTCAGTCGCTGCCTTGCAGACTGTACAATCGGAGGCCCTGATTCTGAAAACATCTTTCTTATGCGAACAGCCTGTCCGCCTGACTTGAATGGGACTAGTCCCGGGAGGCAGGGTTGGCAGCACGGGGGCCTCCCTTGGGCAACAGATGATGCAACGGGGAAGGGAAACAAGACACAATCACGGCAGTGGTTTGGATTTGGTGCTTGTTCCATCACTGCCCTTTCCTAAATGGCCACGCAGCGTTTGCTCCCTGCCCTGAACTGGAGTGCATTCTGCCTGCCTGCTGGCCCGCCCCAGAGGTGGCTGCATTTCACCCGCGTGCGAAGTGATCCCCAGGTGTAATTTGTCAAGCTCTGTTGGGATAGCACTCTGGGCTCCTTTGGGATGAAGGACTAGTGATGGGCCACAGTCATCCCTGGGGTAACTCCACGGACAGCAGGAGTGGATTTGGCCTGTTAGTACCTCTAAATTTCAACGATACCTGCAACTAAGCAGCGAGGCCAATAGCAAGTACCGGGCTTCGAGTCTATTCCCTTTCACAGACTGGCTGCAATAAGGAAGGGCATCCGCACAGGACTGCAGAACGACTCTAAAGAGAAACCAATGCTTCTTCTGGTGAAGGGATCTCCGTGGCTATTTAATGTTTTACCAGCAGGCCCCTGCCCGTTGCGTCCATCTCCCGATGTCATCCCAGTGATGGACACAGCAGGGACAACGGGCTCCGGGGAGGTGAGTGCTTTTCCTAAAGGCTCTTCCACGTCCGCGGGTCGAGAGGTCGCCGGCGGCGTGACAAATGATGGATGAGGCAGGGAGGGGCGGCGGGGACGTCGCTTTTAATGGCGATCGATTTCTTGACCTTGATCTAACACTTGGGGTGGGGGTTTCCACGTGCTCCATCCATCCCCGGCAGTTGGATCGTTACGAATAGCCGCTTGAAGAGATTATTATGGACTGGGAGACAGGGACAAAGCCTCACGATGCCTGTTAGGAAGGGAGGACGGGGGAAGCAACGTGTTCTGCTCATTTTGAGATTCAGCTTCTTCGGAGTGTCGGCTATCAGGAAGCCACGGCTCAAGGAAACTGGAACAGCCACAGCTCTAAAGTAGTAACTGGGAACGGGAAAACGAATGGGAGTCGGGTGGTCTGGGTTCACTTCCTTGCTTTTGCAGGGTGACCCTGGGCAAGTCACTTAGTTTTCCTGAATTTCCTTTGAAACGGGGATACTACTACTCCCTTTTGGTCACCATTCGTCTGTCTCGTCTCTTTAGATTGTAACCTCTCCAGGGCAGGGACGGTCTACCAGGGCTCTCGGTATATGTCCTCTGTGTATGTAGAATGCTTAGCCCAAGGGGGACCCGATCTCAGATGGGGCCTCTAAACTCTACAGCTGAGGATGGATTACATCGGGAGAATTTACTGGTACAGAAACCCTTGCAATGCAGCCTATCCTACACGACACTTCATCCCAGATCCTTGTCAGCTACCACACGCTAAGCAAGATTGACTTCAATCAGCTGGGTTTATTAGGCTCTTTAGAGGGAGACCTCTAACGAACTGTGAGATGCCCACAAGGTAAAAGCCAGGGTGATTCAGTGAGGGGCATCTTTCCTGATCCATTATCCCAGTGGGATGGGAGGGGGTGCTGCTGTGTTTGGGAGGAGACGTTAAGCCTTTATCCCAACTTCTTCAGGGAACCTCCAGATCCAAGCCCACCCCTAACTTTAAAACAAATAAAAAGAAGTATTTCTTCACACAACGCACAGTCAACCTGTGGAACTCCTTGCCAGAGGATGTTGTGAAGGCCAAGACCATAACAGGGTTCAAAAAAGAACTAGATACATTCATAGAGGATAGGTCCATCAATGGCTATTAGCCAGGATGGGCAGGGCTAGTGTCCCTAGCCTCTGTTTGTCAGAAGCTGGGAATGAGCGACAGGGGATGGATCATTTGATGATTCCCTGTTCTGTTCATTCCCTCTGGGGCACCTGGCATTGGCCACTGTCAGAAGACAGGATACTGGGCTAGATGGACCTTTGGTCTGACCCAGTAGGGTCATTCTTATGTACTTAGCACTCCTGGATTGGGGAGATCCCAAACCAGAGGGACCGATATTAGATGCAGCGGAGGATAGAGGAAATCTCACGGGAACAAGTGATCTCATGAGATTTCCCCCACGCTTGCCTGAAATCCACACGCCGCTAGAGAAGCTAGAGGATGTCTGACGCCATCTAACCGGAGCCCTAGCCCTGGCTTAACCACGTGCCTGAACTCCAGCCCTTCAACCTAAGCTCAGTCTGGATCCAGATGTGGACCCCACCGGTCGCTCCAGACCGAGTTCTATTCAGTAGCACCAACAACTGATCACGAGACGCAGTGATGGCCCCTTTACCAAGCCTTTCCATGATGAAGCTTGAAGAACCCCACCGCCCATAAAGCAACCAGGCAAAGCAAACGGGGTGATTACCTTGAGCAGTGTAGACTAATTCGCTGTAGATTGCGGGGTGGATCACAGGGCACGGGAGTTCGTGGAGGTACCACTTCAGTGCCTCGGCCAACGTCTGCCCGTCAAACGGGTCCATGTCTACAGTTGCTGCATCTGGAAGGGAAGAGGAGGAAGAATGTCACTCCCGTAGGCCAAAGATACAGATGAGCTGGGGGGGAAATGTCTGCCCCAGAGCAAAACCCTTCATGGTCTGGAGGGATCCCACCCCGAGGCTGAAACTGACCAATCCTCACGGTTGAGATACGCATGGCAATCACTGGAGACAACAATGGTACTCATGGCTGGCCTGGGCTAAAGCATCCTATTATTTTTTGCTATCCCATCCTACTCCGTCCCTGCCAAGCCCTTCTTTGTCTCATCCACCTGTTGGGGGAAATCCTGACCCACTGTCATCCTTGGTAAAACTCCCACTGGCTTCAATGAGCCCAGCCTTTCTCCCCTTATGGCTTATCTGTTTAGACTGAAAGCTCTCTGAGGCCGGGATGCTCTCATGCTGTATATCTGTACAGCACCTAGCACAATGGAGCGTGGACCCACAACAATCCTCTGAAGGAGAAGGTCAGTTTTCAATACGCTGTAATTCACGGAAAACAATTCAAAGCAAAACAAAACACCATCCACGAAAGCTGATTTTTCCTCCTCAGAGAGAAGCCCGTAACCTGCCTAAAAGTAAACGCTGGCAATTAGAAGAGACAAGCACATCACGAACCATGGGGCATCCAATTATTTTCCCTGTGTCCTCAAACGTGCCCCTTTGAAAAGACGAGTAGCTCCTGAATTACCACCAGGGTGTTACACGCTGAAATTGAGTTTTGAATTGAATGGCTCAGACCTTTGGATTGATTTGTGCATTGGGCTTTAAGAACAGAGACATCCTCCCAAATGACACAGACGGGAAACACTGAAATGCAGCTGCCTCTCGAGTTGGGCACGGCAGTGTATCATGCACAAAGTGACACTATAAGGAAGTGAATGGAATTGGTCTGGGATGCTGGTGTCAGTGCTGAAATCTCCCGTCAAAGCGAGCCTCGTGCTGCAGGGGCTGCCGGCTGCGGGAGGGCTCCGTCCAATCCAGCTGGGGACAGACACGTTTCATTCTAGCACCCTAGCAGGAGCAATTGCAGCAACGCTCCACTGCATCTCCCAACAGGTGCTAGAGCCACTCCGAAAAGAGAGCAGCCCGTCCTGCCGACCTTCGCTCCCTTCGCAGTCTGGAACTCCTTTGCACAGGTCCCTGGATGGCTGCCAAGCCCCCCATTCCCCCGCGGCTTGGGGCTGGCTTTTGTGTTCAGACCTGGGTCACCGTGTCATCCAGCTGCTTAGAAACCCGCAGTTGCTCAGTCCCCTCTCCAATGCACCGCATGCTAGAGGCCGGGCTGACGGGGCATCGTGACAGCTGTTTACATGAGTGCGGGCCAAGGTGACTGGGAAAGATCAGCGGTGATTGTGAGCCTGGGTGGTATTAATAACTCCTGGTAATTATTAGCACCACAGACTGAGGCCTCTGCTAATTTGCTGGGTTAAGTGTCAGCACGGACGCCACATCCCAGGCACTGGGACAAGCATTTCCGTGTTTTGAGGCCTCTCAAGGAAAACACCCAGCAGATTTTTGGAATGTGCCGTGTTACCAGGGAACATTTACCGCTAGCGTGACTCTGTTCAGCCCCGCAGACTGACACACAGGATGCACTTGGCCCATCCCGGTGAGTCTTTGCGCCAACAACTCACTTACACCAAACGCTGATTTCATCTCCGTTGTGCGCTCTTCGGCCAAAGCCTTGGTTTTGCCGGTGGGGAGGCCCAGAGCGGTTAAAGTGACTTGACCCAAGTTCACAGGCCAAGAAAGGAAACACAGGGAGTCCTGTCTCCAAGTCCTCTGCTCTAACCACTTAAGCACACTCCCTTTGTCCCATCCGCTTATCCTGAGTTATAGCAGATAAGGACAACTGGAAACACTTGACCATTCTGGATAAAAATCACGGCACGTTTCTCACTTCGTGCATGGCGGTGTGAGTAAAGGCAGCTCCGGCTGAAACCCTTTGACGCTGGTGACTCCACTGGTGTCCCAGCTGCTGTGGTGTGCTGTGCTCCTAGGGGTATGCAGTGGGTGCAGTGCCCTTGACTTTCCCCCATCATCCTCGACAAAGGCCTTTGCTGTATATTCGCAGGACAGCCATCCACAGATATGTGGCACGATGCTGGTCTATGCCATAGCTACGTTGGTTAGAAGTGAAAACCCCCCACCATCCTAGCTGACAGCCTGCTGGCCAAATCTCTAGTGTAGGTGCAGTTCTACTGGACAAAGAGCTTTTGAGGGTATAGCTTATTTTGTCTGGGGAAATGGTATAAGCTATAATGACAAGGGAACTCTTTTGCTGGTATAAACTGCGTCTCCACTGTGGAAGCAGAGAAAAGAACTGACAGAAGGGAACTGTAATGCATGACGTTTGTTAGCAAGAGTCAGGCTAACTGTAACCCTGATAACGCGAGATTTGTAGAAGCGAGGATTGTGTGAGGCGGGTGAGAAAGAGCTGTGTAAGAAGTTATGATGACCTCAGCATAGATAAAGTGTAGAAGACCTTGGGTAGATAAGGTATAGAAAATAATTGTATGTTGGCAAGAGTCAAAACAACTGAGGAAATGAGATATCAAGATGGCCTATGTATAAACAAAAATGCTGCTGTCCCTCATTATTTTTGTAATGAAAGGTATAAATGCTTGCTGTAATTAGTTATCAGAGAGAGACCTGTTTACCTCTCTCCCTCTGCACATGTGAGAGTTAATAAAACATCTGACTTGCTATACCTAAACAAATAGTGAGAACTCAGTTTTTCTCCGACAATTTGGGGGCTCGTCCGGGATGGCAACGCCCGCAGAGGCACCGGCAGCTGCTACGGATCGTTCCCCTTCGAACCCCATGGCGCCACAATAGAGGTAGGAGACCTTTTGAAATCTCTATTGGGGTGTCGGAGGAGGACTGTCCGTGGGGCCGTCTGCCCCTGTTGGGCTCACGCCATCCGAACTTATTGACTGTGCAGCAAGGTCAGATGCTGAGCGGCGTAATAGGGGAATTGTTTGCCGCCCCCTGTATGCATATGCTAGGTGCATAAGGTTTGCACCTGTGTTGAGGGGTTGTTACCGCCTCAAGAGGGGTTTTTACCGCCTCAAGTGATGCATCGAGGTACTTGGGAATAGTACCTGGAGGTACTCAGGAGTAGTACCTGGTATAAGGCCTTGGTGTGTGTGTGGTCTGTGTGTGTGTGTACACCAGTGTGAATTGAGTGTTACCGGAAGACGCCCAGAGTACTCTGCGAAGTCTTTTGGCTCGTGACCAGAACTACTCTAATGCAAGCCCGGTAACTAGAGGATCTTTTAGGAGATCCGACCCACGGTGGGCTAACTCGTCCTGGCATCGTCCGGCGAGGAGGCTACCTGGGTCTAGGAGTGTGTGAACCCATCTTCCCTCCCCTTTTCCTCTCCGTGTGAGCCACTGACAGTCTGATCATCTCACTGGATGCAACAGAGTAAGCGGCGCCGTCTCTCTGAGACTAGCCGACGCTCTTTGCTGAAGGGAGGTGTAGGAGGGTCGTGGCCATCCTCGTTAGTCTCTCCTGTGTGAATACCCTGTAGGGAGAGATCCTTAGTTTATGTGCCGCTAGCGCGGACAGGGCATCCTCCTCCCTGTGTGTGTGATTGGAAAATGGGTGGGGGACAGTCTAAGGATTCCCTCTCACCCACTAAGGGTACCCCAGCTTATTTCATGTACGTACATTATGGTACTAAAACCTGCAGGTATTTAGAGAATTGGAATCATTACACGCGTGAAAATTCATCTAAACAATGCCCACTAGAAGGTACCTTCAATCTAGATAAGATCATACATCTCAGAGGAGCTTTTAATCAAAAAAAAGCCTCTGACACAAATGGGAGCAATTTGTCTATTGAGGAAAGGAACGGGTTAATTTGAAATTCAGCTTGGTCCAGAGATAAAGAGAAAGTTAATCTGCGTTCAAGGTCAAGAATCAATGCAGACCAGACTAAGTATAAAGAAAAACTGCTTTCGGCCCCAGCTGACTGTGAAAAAATATAGACATAGTCAAACCAAAGGCAATACAAGTTAAAGTGCTGAGATTACATTTGCAAAGCTTAACTGTCCAGTGAGATCCAACAGTCTGCCTTTGCGACCCTGGAGCTGGCGTGGTTTGGGGAAGCTGAAGAAGCCACAGGCAGCCGGCCTGGACTGGAATCACTGAAAAGACGCCCCAGGAGACCTCAGGGTGTAAAAGAACTGCCCTCCCAAGAGAGGAAGCAAGTTGGAGATTGCACAGCACCTTCTCTGAACGTTATACACAGACGTGGCCAGTCTGGACGTACGTGTGTGAGTATGAAAGTGTGTCTACTCTCAGCCGCAGTAAGTCTGAGAACCGGAGAGGGATTTAGCATTCCTCTTTCCACCCCGGCTGACCGGGAAGGGTGTCAGGTGGATCTACCCCAGTCGTAGCAGGACTGGGCAACAGAGAAGTTGGAGAAAAGGGAAGAGTTGTGTACTTGATAACTAGAATTGAGCAATTAAGAGCATAGATCATGAACCAGGCAGCAACTCAAACCTACGCCCAGGGCAAGTTGCAAGCCTTGAGACAGGACTTCCAGGCAGAAAAGGAAGCACTGGCTAAGCAAGTACCGGTCCTTCAGGGACTTGTCAGAATTTAACCATTTGTGTTTGCATATGCTGTAAGAGCAGTGTGTTTGCCACAAGAGAAAATTGAATAGTTAAATGCCAATGGGCAATGCGTTTTGCCCAAGTGGCAAGCCTCACGGGGGAGGACTTGGGTAGCCTTGTGAGTAAGAAGATAAAGAGAAGAGACCAGGAAGGGTGGGGGCTAGTTAAGAAGCCCACCCTCCTATCTAAATTGGTAGTGAAAAAGCTGGTGCCCATGGAAGGGACGGTTCAGCGAGAAAAGCAGGATCGGGCCCAAGCGGGCAGGCAATAGATAGAGAGATTGGAGAACAGGTTGGAAACTTTGAGGGCATAGTGGAAGGAAAGGAGTAAGTAATTATAAGCATGGGGATTTCAAATCCCCAGGATAATAATTGAAATGGTAAAATGTGTGTAAGACAGAGTCTTTGTACCAAGGTGCAAGGCTCTCCTTTCTTCTGCAGAATAAAGCAACTCTTCCTTATCCCTGTCTGGCTGTTATTGGCTCTCAGCTAGGTGGACCCGATATTTTGGTGACAGTTAATGGCGACTCCGGTTAATGAATTTCTGTCTTATACATTTAGGTGTTAGGTGTGTGGATGGAACTGAGCCTCTCATTCGTAATTCCTCAGAGTGGAAGCCATCGCGTGCAATGAAGCTCTGAGGTTGAATTGGGATCCTTCTGTCCCGTCCCCTGTAGCGGTCAGTATTAGTAGAAATTCCTGTAATAGGATCCTATTAGGCCATAATTCCCTCTGTTCTCTGTGTAATTCTCTGTTAGAGTGTCAGCAGGCAGATGGGTGGGTCTCTGGTAAAACTCTCTAAGGATAGCCCTTTGGATTATATGTTAAGTAAATGGCCTTTACCCGGTGTTCAGGAAAGAATAAAGATTTGAATTTGTTTTTGGGTAACAAAATAGCAGATAAAAGATCTGGTAAAAAGAGAGAGAAGGACAGTGCCCCTGGCTCTGTGTGGTCGAACTGTCACTTTACTAGGGGTGCATGGAGATTTTGTAAGCACAAAAGAAACAGTTACACCTTGTGTAGAAATTGATGTGGCTAGTGTTGTGGAAATTGAATTGTGGATAGGATGTGCATTTTCCCCAGAACATGTGCAGTGTATATTGTAGCAGAGGTAAAAGAAATGCAAACCTACCAATATAGGTTGTGTTGTCTTTTTCAGATCACTGGGTGTTTGAAAGCAGGAGTTAGAAGTAAAAGGCAATCAAAAGTCTGGGAAAGTTAATTGTGACTTTTTACATAAGAATTTTTAAGCTGTGGATAGCTTTGGATCTGGAAGCAAGCCAGAAAGCATCTGTATTAATGCAATTTTCTAACTAATAAGGTAGAAGCCACTGAAACCTGGGCTGCCTATGAAACAAATACAAAGAAATATGGGGTAATTCCTCTGTTTTGTCTAAAATCAACAAGAGTATGTGTGTATATAAAGGAAATATTTTAAGCAATGACTGACTACCCAGAAGGGGTAGACCTCTGTTCTTTTGTCTTTCAGATCATCAGAGAAAACGGATGCCAGCTGAACAGCATTCAATGTACCATGCATTTACTGGTACAATAGGAATTATTTTTGTGTTCTTTGTCCTGTCTTGTGGTGTTTGTCTTGTGGCCAGAATTGTTGGGTTTAATATTTTCATAAGACAGTCTAGTTCAAAATTAAATAGAAGGGTTAAATCAAAAAAAGCAGATACTTGTTTTATTCAACTTGGAATACAAAAAGTGTTTGGATAAATCAGGAAAATGTGATATACTAAAGTGTAATACAGTTGCTTAAGTAAGAAAAAAAAACTTCATTGGCCAGATTTTTTTTTAATTGAAAAAAATTGTTGTTAAAATTTGCATACCAACAGTCTTTGGAAGCAAGGACATGGAAGGTTAACCCACTCCCCATATTGCCCATGGGATCCTTCTGGCTACCTCAGATTTCTAGCCAGAGGGCTGGGGAGGGAGGAAAGCTATTGGACACCTGAGGTTGTACTGAGTGGACTCCTCAAAAGTGGGTGTGCTTGTCCTGGTTTGTTGGTCCAAAGCTCTGTAATAAAGTTATTTTACTGGAAGGGTGTACATGGCATACATTGAATAATAAGACTAATGTACTGTATAATGGCAATGTGTATGTGTTCATTGTTGGGAAAAGGTGTATAAGTGAAGAGTGGAAGTTTCCTTTGTAGGTTAAAAGAAGCCAAGAAGGGGAGAAGGAAAAAGAACAGAATGAGTTAACTGAGAAAAAATAGCTAGCAAGCTCAGTCCAAAGATAAGATGCTGGCACCATCCAAGGACACTGCCCACAGCTAAGACTTGGCTGATAGCCAAGAAAAGGGGGGCCTGAATGTGCCGAAGCAACTATGAGATCTGCAAAACACTGCCAGGCATTAATGAAATGTGTTAAGTTTCTTTTCTCACAGATAAAAGAAGTGCTACCCAAAGACCCTAGCAGCCCTGCCATTCATTGAAACAAGGAGACTGAGTCTACGTAAAGTCTATCAACGAAAGACTGCTTTGGCTCCACACTGGAAAGGCCCTTTCCAAGTCCTGTTAACCACCACCACCACTGTGAAGTGCCAAGGACTACCTGCCTGGACCCATGCTTCTCACTGTAAAAAGACCCCTCCACCTCGGGAGGACTCTCCGACTGATGATAAGCCTATTTCTCCTTCTAGCTCTGCTGTGTCTTCTGGACAGCAGGAAAAAGAAAGAAAGAAAAAAAAAAAAAAGACAAGGTGAAGTGCTAGTAACCTCTCCCTTGTCCACTGACAGACCTACTGTGCCTCTGGATTTTTCTAGAAGAAGCAAAACCATTACAGGGTGATGTGCTAGTAACCTCTCCCCTGTATGATGCTAAACCACACTGTTTCAGGAAAAGAGAAGAAGGAACACTTGCTTCATTGAAACCACAAAGTCCAGGGATTCCTGACTACAAGAGACATTAAGAACTGACCCTGGTGAAGAAACAAAGAATTATACACTGGCAGGAAGAAACTTGTGGGACCCATGCTTGGGAATGTGGTATAGTACTACACCAAAAAGAAATGTATTAGGATATCAATGAACTGTGATTAACACTACACTAGGGACTGTTAAATTTTCATTACCCTTATCCAGTTTCCAGATTACCTCTACATACCCAAATTGCTCACAGGGGGCTGCCATTAGATTAGCACAACAGAGGGCTTGGGTTATTTCTTCTAGAAAGAAGAGAGACTTGACCGGATCCCTGTGGGATGGGGCCAATAATGCAGTAGCAGTCTGGAATATTTTTAAGAACCAGGAACATGATGAGAAATTGGGCCAACTAGAGAAGGCCATAGGCCTTGTTTCTGGAGCACAACTAACCCAGGTACAGGCTGGAGTTGGTGAGTTACATGTTATTTCTGCCCTTAGTTCAATGACCCAGAAGTTGCTGACAGAGATGGTATTGAATATCACTGAGGCTGGGAAGGCATTGCAGTGGGATCTAGCATGCTCAGAGATTCAGGATTTCTTGAATGACCAGCTAATGGCCATTCGGAATGATCTAGAGCACCAGGCTTGGCCCACTGCCCTTACAGACACGTTAGGAGTACCATCTGATCTGTGGCCATGGAGACATACTTGGAAACTTTCTGGGTGGAAGTGTGGACGTTCTCAGTGCTCCTTCCAAGCATATGGACCGGTTCAGGGGGTGTGGGCTCCCACATACCGAATCCTGCCGGGTCCATGGGGAGGATGCATGTGGGATTGGGTAATTCACCGAGACATCTGGGAAATTAGACCTCCTGGTATGCCCAATCGATTTTTAGTCAGTGCTCCTGGGATTACATCTGACATTTGGGTGGGGTTAGGGAGACAATGGACATTTTGGCCGTTACAACCCCCACAGCTTCAGTGTATCCGTAAACTGAAGCCAGGAGAAGTTGTTACTCTTCATGACTACATTTGCTGGGAGGGTAGGGGACAAGGAACTACCCTGACAGGACACTTATTTTTTTAAGCTAATGATAGCTGTGTGTATGTTAAAGCCACTACATTGCAAGACATACATTTTAATCTCACTACCACTGCAGGCAATCATATCATTTATTGGCCTGCAGATAGAGTTTTTCAAGTAGCCCTTAGGTTCCAGATACCCTTTAATTGGACTAGCTTACTATCTGATAGATTTCAAAATTTGCTTTCATTGTTACCTGAGATTCAGAAAATCTCTGAGGTACAAGGGCAAATTCACATGCTTCAAAATGTATATCAAGTAGAAAAGTATGCCTTTCACACTGCTTATAGAGTAGCTACCTTATGTACTAAATATGATGTATTGTGCTTTATGACAAAGGCTGTACAACAACCCCATTATAGTATTGCTATGGGAATGTTATTGCTTGTATTGTTATTAGTTAGCTTAGGATTATGTTATTGTTGTTGTAAAAGACGTAATAATAGTAATACCTTTCATGTTCATGCTAATCATGCATTGTCATTGCATCCAATCAAAACCCCTAAGGTTGAAGCATCTGATTTAGAATCAGAAGTCCAGGACTTGATGCAAATAGAGATTTGAGAATGTTTGTTGTACTAGAAGTACAAAAGGGGGGGTTGTGGAAGCAGAGAAAAGAACTGACAGAAGGGAACTGTAATGCATGACGTTTGTTAGCAAGAGTCAGGCTAACTGTAACCCTGATAACGCGAGATTTGTAGAAGCGAGGATTGTGTGAGGCGGGTGAGAAAGAGCTGTGTAAGAAGTTATGATGACCTCAGCATAGATAAAGTGTAGAAGACCTTGGGTAGATAAGGTATAGAAAATAATTGTATGTTGGCAAGAGTCAAAACAACTGAGGAAATGAGATATCAAGATGGCCTATGTATAAACAAAAATGCTGCTGTCCCTCATTATTTTTGTAATGAAAGGTATAAATGCTTGCTGTAATTAGTTATCAGAGAGAGACCTGTTTACCTCTCTCCCTCTGCACATGTGAGAGTTAATAAAACATCTGACTTGCTATACCTAAACAAATAGTGAGAACTCAGTTTTTCTCCGACACCACTAAGATGTTCCTGGAAGGGACTGTAACGATTGGGTAGCGCTGAGCACGGGGTTGGTGTTACACAAGTAAAGAATGCCAGTTTTCCCCGGACGCAGCCTTAACTGGCCTCTGCAGCTCTTGGGAGCTACCAGACTCGTGTACAGGCTCGTAGAGGGGCCACTTGTACCTCTGATCCTGCCAAGGCCCCATTGTGCGACAACGACCCGCAATGGGGTGGGGGTGGGGGACACAAAAATTGTTCATGCAGGAAACTTAACATGCCACAGGACTCATTGCTTGGGTGTCAATTTGTCTGTCTAAAACCTGGCCTGAAAATAGGGCAGTAAATCCACTGGGGAGAGCTTTAACTCCCGCCCGGAGAGCCAGACACAATGCAAACGGGGGATGGCTCTTTCAA
Organism: Malaclemys terrapin pileata; assembly: GCF_027887155.1. Lineage (NCBI taxonomy): Eukaryota > Metazoa > Chordata > Testudines > Emydidae > Malaclemys > Malaclemys terrapin. The sequence continues at coordinate 105,927,285 of NC_071512.1, read as the reverse complement.
TAGTTGTGGTTATCCCCTTACATCAAATGACCCTTGTTTTAAGCATTAGGGCCTGACTCTGGTTCACGTAGCCTGAGGCAAATCAGGAGTGACTCTGCTGAGCTCAGTGGAGCTGAGGGGATGTCAAATCTGGGGCTACAGATCACAGAGGTACTGGAACGGGGCGGGGGGAGATCAGGGGGCCACCCCCATACACACTTTTAGGGACATTCTGTTGCTCCTGGCGGGTCATCTTTCTGGATCCCTCTTCAGAGGCTTTCCAGGGGCAGACACAAAGATTAAGGGCAGTTGCGATGGGAGAGGGCTACATTCAGATATGAGCAGGTAAATAAACGAGCGGAGCTCGAAAGACGAGTTACTACAAAGACCAAAATACCCCAGCCTAACCTGAGGTGGAATTATCCATAACCTGGCCCCTAACTAGAGTCAGGAGCTACCCGAGGCCTCTCTTACCCTGTCGCGCTGCGGGAGTCAAACCCACAACTTGGCCTGCTGTTCATTCCCCAAGAGGGGTAACTGAGATCCAGTCCTTCAGGCTGCTCGCTGGCTGGGCCTGGGACTTCAGTTCCATTGATAACACTAGTCCTCTGTAGCTGGTGTTTTCCTGGCCCTCAGGATGGCAGGCAGCCGACCCACCCATCTGAGGCACTAATCCTCCAATCTTCACCTCACATAATGGGGAGAGGTGACCCGCACTTTCACTGAGCCTCGACAACGTTTTGGTCTAGGCTCCAGGTCATGTTTTGGTCAGTGGTGTGAGCGCCCCCCTGGCTTCTTCTATACAGGGCCACTGTGAGGCACTTGAAAGAAAACCCTGGTCAGTCCCTTATTTACAGGAGACAAAAGAGGCCTTCACTTCATGCTTGGCTTCGTGACCAGATAGAAAACCACGCTGAACAATGCCAGAAGCGAAACCTCTAACCCAGCAATTGGAGACACTACCTCATAGTCAGTGCTGACCACAAGCCTGACCGTGAACCTCGGAGCGACTCCCCCGGGGGAACGGCAGGTTCAAACCCAGTGGCTAGGTCCATGAGAAAACAGACTCGTAACGAAGTCAGCCTGGGGCAGCAACCTGCCTTGGCCAAGTGTGACACAGAGCAAGGCGTATGCTGGGTTTGTGCTGCATTCCCAGGAGCAAAAGGCTGGGACATATCACGGTGATTTTCCCTAGGATTACGATGATTGGAAGAAATGGAAATGTACCAGCTACAAATGCCATGGTAATAACCCTTAGCAGTGCTTCTATTGCCATCTTAGAGCACAGATCTGTAAGCAGAAACTCTGCATGTGTTATTAATTGGATGCACTGGACGGTGGTAGCTGTTTGGGGCACCACTGGTGTCATGTGACGGGTATTTGCACTTGGGCTGGAGCCAGGGTATAAAACCCAGTTTCTCCCCAGGACATCTGTACCCCACTTCTCTGACCCTTCCCAGCTCTTTCTGCTGTTCTTCTAGACAGAATGTGGGGGGATTTGATAGCAGCCTTCAACTACCTGAAGGGGGGTTCCAAAGAGGATGGAGCTCGGCTGTTCTCAGTGGGGGCAGATGACAGAACAAGGAGCAATGGTCTCAAGTTGCAGTGGGGGAGGTCTAGGTCGGATATTAGGAAACACTATTTCACTAGGAGGGTGGTGAAGCACTGGAATGGGTTACCTAGGGAGGTGGTGGAATCTCCTTCCTTAGAGGTTTTTAGGGCCCGGCTTGACAAAGCCCTGGCTGGGATGATTTAGCTGATGTTGGTCCTGCTTTGAGCAGGGGGTTGGACTAGATGACCTCCTGAGGTCTCTTCCAACCCTCATCTTCTATGATTCTATGATTTTTCCTTTGGCAATGTATTTTTCTTTTTTATTATCAATTACAATATTGTTACAAGCTGTGAGCAACCTTGTTATGAGTTGAATTAAAATCACATTGAGATTGATAGGTGTGAATTCGCCCTTTAATTAACGTTACTGTAAGCATATGCCCCCATCTAAAACAAAAGGTATAGGTGAACCCATCCAGGAGCTTTTTTGAGTATTGTTTTGGGTGTTCTTGGGTTCTTTTTATGTTCAGAGACGTAGAGTTTTGTTCCTTCCTTGTAAATAAACAAGACTGTGTCCAAGAAAATCCCAGCCGCCATCAGTTTCTATTTCCAGCTCGAACATCCCCAGGGCCCTGAACTCTGTCTAGCTGCTCAGGTCAAAAAGGAGCAACAGTATAATATAAAATTTAAAAAGTTGAAACCAAATGTTTTGAATGACCTGAAATGGCACTTCTCCCTGCCTCCAAATTCACGTCCCTTCCCCCCACCCCCAAAATTCACTTCACGGAAAACTTCTGAAATTTGACACTTTGTTCCATGACAAAAAACAAACGTCAAAATGTTGGAACTTCCTGTGAAACGGAAATTCCGGTTCCCGCGCTGCTCTGTTTGGGGGTATGAGAAGCCTGCAAATCAGGGGACTGGATGTTCCATACAAGTGGGGACCCAGGCGCTAAACCCCATCCAAAACCCCAGCCCTGAGCACATCATAACTTGGGGGAACTTTGACTCTGGGCCTTGACCCCAGCTTCCCAACTATCCCCCATTTGTATCATGAAAACTCAGGCGCCGAGCTCCCCTGAAGTTGAATCTGGACAGCAACACCATGCGGAGACGCAGTTAACAGTTCTGTGGGGCTCTGCATTCACCCAGCGACGTGGGAGCAGACCTGGCAGACGCAGTCAAGGAGGACCTCTATGGCTTTTCCGAGCCATTGTGGGCATATTTCTCTGCTTCGGTCTAACGCCATTTGTCATTGTCTGTTTTCATGAGGGGAGACAAGCTCGGCAGAGGTGTTTAAAGACAGAGACTCGACTCTCTGATGAGAGCTCTGAACAAAGGAGCCATTTTTCGCCCATCTTAATAGAGGCTGTCTAGGAGGCCAGAGTTTATTGCAAAGCTTGTTAACTCTCAGCTCCTAGTGCGTCCACAAAGGGCAGAGGAGAGAGACCTAATGAGCAAGCAAGAGAGACAAGGAAATTGCTGGTTTTTTTCTCTCTGCCCTTTTTAAGATGCTATGGTGGCATCGTTTTGTGTTGCAGCATGAACGCTTCCCGGGGGCAGTTAAAGATCAAAATTTAAAATATGCTGCACATGTGTGGCCCTTTTGAGCTGAGGGTCTCCAAGCACTGTACAAATAAGCCCTTCCAGGTTCCTGGCAGACAAGGTATTATTATCCCCATCTTACAGATGGGGCCGGGAGAGACCTAAGTCCTCAGAGTTCTTCTTCCATAGTAAAGCACCTCTCCGCAGTGTAGCCCAGACGACATGGCATGAGTCATCCAGCACGTAACAACACAGACCTGTGCTAGCCATCCGGCTGATGGCCACACCGGCCACTCACAGCCCTTCAAAGTCTAAGGGTCCACCTCTACTCGAGCCAGAGGTGTGATTTCCATCTCACACAGACGTCGCTTGGATCGAGCTAGCATGCTACAAACAGAAGCGGCGTGATGCGCTACCTGCCCCACGTACACCCCACCCAGGACCCCAGGTACGTACTCGGGGGGGCTAGCCCGTCCTGCTGCCTGACTCGCCGACGCTTCTATTTTTAGCACGCGAGCTCAGTCGGAGCGACTGTGCGTGTCTATCCCAGCTCCAGCTGCTGTGTAACTGACACTGCTGAAAGCGGCTGGGGGGGAAACCAGTCTCGTTACTAATATCCCAGGGGTGCCCACCTGAGAGCCGGCACCCTGCAGTGCTCGGCGTTTTAGAGACACATCTGGTGAGAGGGGTTGCCAGGGACAGCCAAAGGGGAAGCGGAACTTTCACAAAGTGATTTGCTCAAGGACGCCCAGCAGCCCGTGGCAGAGCTAGGGACAGAAGCGAGATCTCCTGACTCCCAGTCCAACTCCCTGCCCGCTGGGTCACACAACCTCCTCTCGTGCCCCTTTTAGATGAAAACATTCTCTGCAGAGCCACTGACTCCTGGTTTCTCTACACTCACTCGCTCTCAAGCAAGTCCTGTTATATTCCTGTAAATCCCCTGTATAGTTAAACCCTCTCATGTGGGGGGATGGGGAGGGCACCTGTAGTGAATAGATCTTTGTCTTTCCATGAGACCGGGACTAGGTAGCAATTATGCCTCCCTTGGCTCTGAGCAGCTATTCTGACCAGGTCTCCTGATGCTGGAATAATGGGTGGCAATTATTTATCCTCCTCCTCTGGGTAGTCATTTTGTGCACAAGCTCGAATTTTCTCAGTTGAACTCACACTCCCAGTAATTTCTCTACCTCGTCTGAAGCAAGAGTGGCTAGGGTCTCATTTTACCTGTGATTTGACTAGCCAAACCAAAACAGTCCCTTAATATCCCAGCAGCGGCAAATTACAACACAGAGGAGGGCTCGTGGTTGCATAGAGTCACAGATTCCAAGGATCAGCAGGGACCATTGTGATCAGCTCGTCCAAACCCCTGTATAACACAGGCCAGAACACGTCCCAAAATAATTCCTACAGCAGAGCTTTTAGAGAACCATCCAATCTTCCTTGAAAAATTGTCAGTGGTGCAGAATCTCCCACAACCCTTGGTAAATTGTTCCAGTGGTTAATTCCCCACACTGTTTAAAATTTACGCCTTATTTCTAGTCTGATTTTGTGTAGCTTGAACTTCCAGCCATTGGATCCAGTTATAACTTTCTCTGCTAGAGTGAAGAGCCTGTCATTAAATATTTGTTCCCTATGCAGGTATTTATAAATTGTGATCAAGTTACTCCTTAGCGTTCTCTTTGTGGAGCTAACTACACCGAGCTCCTTGAGTTATCGCAGTAAGGCAGGTTGGTTTTCCAACCCTTTAACCATTCTCATGGTCCTTCTCTGACCCCTCTCCAATTTATCAACATCTTTCCTGAATGGTGGACACCAGAACTGGACACAGGATTTCAGCAGCGATTGCACCAAGGCCTAATACAGAGGTAAAATAACCTCTCTGCTGCGATTCCCTTGTTCATGCATCCAAGGATCGCATTAGCCCCTTTGGCCCCAGCGTCACACTGGGTGGTCATGTTCAGCTGATTATCCACCACGACCTCCAAATCTTCTTCAGAGTCACTGCTTCCCAGGATAGAGTCCCCCAGTCTGTAAGTATGGCCTTCGTTCTTTGTTCCTGGATGTAGCCTTTTACATTTAGCCATGTTACAACGCATATTGTTTGCTCGTGCCCAGCTAACAAAGCGATCCAGATCACTTTATCAGTGACCTATCCTCTTCATTATTTACCACTGCCCCAGTTTTTGTGTTTTCTGCAAACTTTAACAGTGACGGTTTTATGTTTTCTTCTAGGTCACTGAGAAAAATGTTAAAGAGAGTCGGGCTAAGACCAGATTCCTGCGGGACCCCACTAAACACACACCCACTCTGTGATGATTCCCAGTTTAGTTACAGTTGGAGACCTATCAGTTAGCCAGTTTTGAATCCATTTAATGTGTGCGGGGGTTAATTTTATATCGTTCTAGTTTTTTAATCAAAATGTTGTGCAGTACCAAGTCAAGTGCTTTATCGAAGTCCAAGTATATTACATCAACTCCTTTATCAGCCAAACTTATCTCATCAAAGAAATATGAAGTTAGCTTGACAGGATTTACTTTACACAAACCCATGTTAATTGGCATGAATGATATTACCCTCCTTTCATCTTTATTGATCAAGTCCCATTTCGGCTGCTCCATTATCTTGCTCATGGTCAATGTCAGACTGACAGACATAGAATTATCCAGGTCACCCCGTTTATCCCTTTTAAATATTGGCACACCATTAGCTTTCCCCCAGTCTTCTAGAACCCAGTGTTCCAAGACTTATTGAAAATCAACATCAACGGTCCAGCAAACTCCTCAGCCAGCTCTTTTAAAACTCTTGAATCCAAGTTATCTGAACCTGCTGATTTAAAAAGGGTCTAACTTTTTAACTGCTGTTTAACATCCTCCAAAGATACTAGTAGAATGGAAAGAGTGTTATACCTTTACTCTATCTGTCTTTGATCCCTCCCGCATAGCATTGTTGGACAGAAATGGTAATGTACAGGTAGATGTGTGTGAGCCACTGCTCCAGTGCTTGTGATAACGTCGCCTCCTGGTTGCTGGAGGCTTGAAGGGAGGATAAAAGTCTTAATATTGCTGCCAGCTAGAGGAGATTACCCTTAAATTCAAATGGGAGAGCCCTGAGTTTATGGAATAGAAGATTAGAGCTGAGCAAATAATTGATTTTTTGGTTTGGTGGTTGAATGGAAAAATCCGAAAATAATTTTGTTTCGAACTAAAACTGATTTTTTTCCCCATTTTTTCTTGCTGACACAACCTCCCCTCCCTCCCAAGAAATTCACTTGGGTTGATTTGAAATGCCATTTTCTAGACAAAATGCCAGTTTGAAACACAATTTCATTTTGAAACGAATCGCTCCGAAAATGTCAAAACGAACCATTTCAACGTTTTTGAAACCCCAAAGGTCGGCCCTTTGAGGGTGGAATCCCGCAGTCCGGAAACCCCCTCATGAGGCGCTTCTCAAAGCCCAGCTGGGATTTGAAGGGGATAAAAGCCACCGGTTCATCGCCCTTCTGTGGGCTCCGAAGCTCCAGCCTCCACCAGGCCTCCCACGAGCTGTGCACGGAGCGTATCCCAGAGCCTTTTCCCACCAAGGCTTCACATGTGGAGCTGGTGCAGCTCACGTGTCTTCCCGCTGGATCCCACATGCTTCCCGCGTGACTTGCACTGCCATGTGTGGGGGAGGAGGCGGTTTAAAGGACAGCTCTCCTACCTGTACGCACTTTAGCTGAAGTTGATGGTTAGCATTTTAGCTCCTTACAAGCACACTGCCCTCAGACACCTCCCAGTCTCAACGCGTCTGTCTTCGCAGCCCCACTATGAGGCAGGGAAGAGCTGTTATCCCCATTCTACAGTGGGGAAACCAAGGCACAGAGTGGCTAAGTTCTTGCCCAAGGTCACCCGGGGACTCTGTAGCAGAACCAGGAATGACCCCTCCCCCGCACGATTTCCGGAGTCCCAGTCTAGTGTCTCAGCCTGCTGTGATCTGTACAACACTCACAGTCCCGGTACGCCCACCCTCGTGGCATAATGGGGCATTGCAGCAGCTCTGCCTCAGTCTCCCCTTTGGCCATCTTTGACCTATTACTGCCATAGTGGTAGCTTGACCCCCCCGCCCCCATCAAGTCTCCTTAAAGCATTTAACCCTTCCCAGGGTAACAGAGTCCTTTAGATGAAGTGGGCATTTCACCCACGAAAGTTTATGCTCCAATACTTCTGTTAGTCTATAAGGTGCCACCGGACTCTTTGTCGCTTTAGATGTAACTGTACTTCAGCAAAACAAAATGCAGAACCAAATGATTCCTCGACCCAGCTGAGCTCCTGGTCCTCGGTCGGCCCTCCCCTCTCTAGCCAGCTCTCCTGGCTGGGGTCTGTCTCCCCTGGTCTCTTAGGAGCTCCTGCAAGAGCTTTCCTGCTCTCTGCCGCCCCGCCGCCCCTACTGCTCTCCTCTCTTTCTTCAGGTCTTATAGCCTGTCCAGGGGTTAACTGAACAGGGCTGACTGGCCAAAAACCTCTTCTCCCTGGAAAGGGGCAGGGCCTCTCTGTTACGCAGTCCTTTAGCTCTAAGCCCTTCCTGACAGCTGTGAGCAAGGGGACTGTGTCTCTCTCCCTAGAGAGAGGGCAGCTGTGCGATTGATTTGGTGCAACATCTGTCATGGATCTGAGGAGGAGAACTCTGTGGGGTCAGGCACTAGTCCCCACCACCCACCAGCTCCAGGGGGATGATATTACCCGTCCACCAGCTCTCTCTCTGCTTATTCTCCCACCGAAGTGGGGCGTTTTCCCAGGCAAGCAGGTCACGTTTGGTAATCAAGGCCCACTGGTCCATAGCTTACAAAGAGTGACCAAAGGGGTTTCATAACTGGTTCGTCGATTGTTAAGGCGTCCGGCAGGCCAATTGTTATGCATTATAAGCATCGATAGCAGCTGCCGCGGAGCTGCTTACATCCTACTCCCATCTGAAACATGCTGATAACGACCAGGCATCCTTGATTAACTCTTTATAAGCCATTAATAAACAGAACCTGAACGTGAAGCGGGACCGTTAATAAAATGCTAGCGAGTCTGAGAGTAACCAGCCCTGACTTTCCGCTCTCCCCCTCCCATCTTTTTGGAAAAGGAGTCCTTTATTTTTATTAGAAATTCCCGGTTGGATCTTCTTCCGTTATTTCTAAAATATACAGAACGTGGATTTACGCCTCGATTCAGCCGTGCATTTAAGCCCTTGCTTTGTCAAGCACATGCTTAAAACAACTTCAGTGGGATTTCAGAACCTGCGTCATGATAAGCAGGTGCTTATGTGCTTTGCTGAATTGGGGGCTGAGCATTAGCGAAAGGGGAGTATGCAGCGTTGAAGCTTTCTCTCCCTGGAACAAGGGCAGCGTAAGTTTCCCTACCTGGAACTGTCTCTTCCTGAAACTGGTGCAAACTAAGGCAGCCCTGGGATGCCGCTGCGTTGTCCCAACCACGGAGGGGCGTGTTGAGCTGCGCTGTGTGGCCACCTGTCCATGCTGAAATGGAGTGAGACCACCCACTCGATTCACACAGGCCGCCCAGTTGCTGGTAGACAGTCAGGCTTTTCATTCGCTCCTAGGACCCGCCGACGCCCGCCCGTTCCCACCAGGGAAATCGGGGGCGATGGGTTTCAGTAGCTCTTGCTGAGACTGGACACTGCAGTCTGGAGAGCTGGATCGCCGGCCAGATGGACTGCAGGGACAGTCTCCTCCAGCCAGGCTGGGATCGAATTCCCAGCTCTCGCTTTCAGCTGGAAGGGCATTGCAAACGCTGGACAAAGGGGCAGCCGGACAATAGCCGCATTTATACCACGCTGGCATGCAGCCCTCGCAGCACCGTTCAGCCGGCAGCTGTGGGCTGAGTCGGCCGTGCCCAGGGCCGGATCCCACCAGCGTAGGAATGGGCAGGGCAGATTTTCAGCTGAACCCCAATTCGCACTGGGACTTGGAACCAAACCAGGGGAAATCTGGCAAGATCAGTTCCCTCTTCAGGGGAGGTCAGGCTGCCACCATCCTGTTCCAACAGGGGTCTTCTGGGGTGAGTGGCAGTGTGGTCCTGTCCCTGCTCACCATGGGGCACTGGTAAAAGGACCCTCATTGCCGGGCTGGGAGCCACATCTGCTGGAAAAGCAGATCCCAGGAGCTCACATCCTTCGGGGATCCCTTTCCCACAGGGGAGTGCCGGGGAGTGGAGATCCCCAGGTGAGGGGAGGGCGGGGTCTAACTTCCAATTCCCCACCACCACCAAAGCAGAAATGGGCTTTTCCCTAGAGCTGCTTGTGAAATGGAGGTGGGGCATGGGGAGGTTGCCCCGCATGGAAAATTTCAACAAATTAAAAAAAATTTTTTTTTCCTCGAAATTGCCAGTAGAAAATTTTGACTTTTGATTGAAAACACAATTTTTTTTTTAAATTCTGCATTTATTATTTTTCCAACTAAAAATCACACGGTTGAGGAAAGCAGACGCCTTCCTTGAACGTTTTCGTTTAGCTAAAAGCCCAATTGTCCATCGGAAAATAAAAGCTCTGATGGAAAATTTCCCACCAGCCTTGATTTTCCCAGGGATCTGGAGCCACTTAGATCTGAAACTCAGAAAACAGCTCTAGTTCGGAACACCCTGAGGGCTTTAAATCTGGAGTGCCAGATTGGGCCGTCTCTCACAGTTATATGCTCTGACGTGTTGGGACTGGCTAGATCATCTCTCTGCACTCGTTATAGAGTGTAATTTAATTGTTCACATAGATATTGACAAAAAGGTGGCAGTTCCTCTTCTGTAGGTCCCACCTTGAAATTTGTAACAATTCTGCCTGCTGAGTTCATGGAGGCGTGCACACTGTGCATTCTTCATGGAGACTCCAATCCAGTTCCTCTCTCTGCCACAGACTCTGCGTGTGACCTTGGGAAAGTCACGTCACTGCTCTGTGCCTCAGTTTCCCCTCCCGCCCTGTGTCTGTCTTGCCTATTTAGAATGTAAGCTCTTTGGGCCAGTGACTTTCCCTTCTCTGGGTCCATATAGCCCCTAGCACAATGGGGGCCCTCATCTCAGCTGGGACCTTTAGGTTTTAGTATAATACTCATAGACTCATAGACTTTAAGGTCAGAAGGGACCATTATGATCATCTAGTCTGACCTCCTGCACAACGCAGGCCACAGAATCTCACCCATCCACTCCTGTAACAAACCCCTAACCTATGTCTGAGTTACTGAAGTCCTCAAATCGTGGTTTAAAGACCTCAAGGTGCGGAGAATCCTCCAGCAAGTGACCCGTGCCCCACGCTGCAGAGGAAGGCGAACCTCCAGGCCCTCTGCCAATCTGTCCTGGAGGAAAATTCCTTCCTGACCCCAAATATGGCGATCAGCTAAACCCTGAGCATGTGGGCAAGACTCACCAGTCAGCACCCAGGAAAGAATTCTCTGTAGTAACTCAGATCCCACCCCATCTAAAATCCCATCACAAACCATTGGGCATATTTACCTGCTAATAGTCAAAGATCAATTAATTGCCAAAATTAGGCTATCCCATCATACCATCCCCTCCATAAACTTATCAAGCTTAGTCTTGAAGCCAGATATGTCTTTTGCCCCCACTGCTCCCCTTGGAAGGCTGTTCCAGAACTTCACTCCTCTCATGGTTAGAAACCTTCGTCTAATTTCAAGTCTAAACTTCCTGATGTCCAGTTTATATCCATTTGTTCTTGTGTCCACATTGGTACTAAGCTTAAATAATTCCTCTCCCTCCCTGGTATTTCTCCCTCTGATATATTTATAGAGAGCAATCATATCTCCCCTCAGCCTTCTTTTGGTTAGGCTAAACAAACCAAGCTCTTTGAGTCTCCTTTCATAAGACAGGTTTTCCATTCCTCGGATCATCCTAGTAGCCCTTCTCTGTACCTGTTCCGGTTTGAATTCATCCTTCTTAAACATGGGAGACCCGAACTGCACACAGTATTCCAGATGGGGTCTCACCAGTGCCTTGTATAACGGTACTAACACCTCCTTATCTTTACTGGAAATACCTCCCCTGATACATCCCAAGACCGCATTGGCTTTTTTCACGGCCATATCACATTGGTGGCTCATAGTCGTCCTGTGATCAACCAATACTCCGAGGTCCTTCTCCTCTTCTGTTACTTCCAACTGATGTGTCCCCAATTTATAACCAAAATTCTTGTTATTAATCCCTAAATGCATGCCCTTGCACTTTTCACTATTACATTTCATCCTATTACTATTACTCCAGTTTACAAGGTCATCCAGATCTTCCTGGATGATATCCAGGTCCTTCTCTGTATTAGCAATACCTCCCAGCTTTGTGTCATCCGCAAACTTTATTAGCACATTCCCACTTTTTGTGCCAAGGCCAGTAATAAAAAGATTAAATAAGATTGGTCCCAAAACTGATCCCTGAGGAACTCCACTAGTAACCTCCCTCCAGCCTGACAGTTCACCTTTCAGTATGACCTGTTGTAGTCTCCCCTTTAACCAGTTCCTTATCCACCTTTCAATTTTCATATCGATCCCCATCTTTTCCAATGTAGCTAATAATTCCCCATGTGGAACCGTATCAAATGCCTTACTGAAATCGAGGTAAATTAGATCCACTGCATTTCCTTTGTCTAAAAAATCTGTTACCTTCTCAAAGAAGGAGATCAGTTTGGTTTGGCACGATCTACCTTTTGTAAAACCGTGTTGTATTTTGTCCCAATTACCATTGACCTCAATGTCCTTAACTACTTTCTCCTTCAAATTTTTTTCCAAGACCTTGCATACTACAGAGGTCAAACTAACAGGCCTATAGTTACTCGGATCACTTTTTTCCCCTTTCTTAAAAATAGGAACTATGTTAGCAATTCTCCAGTCCTACAGTACAACCCCTGAGTTTACTGATTCATTAAAAATTCTTGCTAATGGGCTTGCAATTTCATGTGCCAGTTCCTTTAATATTCTTGGATGAAGATTATCTAGGCCCCCCGATTTAGTCCCATTAAGCTGTTGGAGTTTCAAAAGGCTCAGTTCAGAGACCGGGTGAAAGTTTGGGGCGTCCCCATCGTGCCAGTACATTTTTCAAACACGAGCTCTACGGCAGCAGCGAGAGCTTGTGGCCAGATGGGCAGAAGGAGCTAGAATGACATGTGTTTTCACTTACGTGACGGCAGTGACTATCCGTCAGCACTGAGCCTTTTGCTCAGAAATGATCATTGAAATACCTTGCATGTTAGGAGCGTGACTTGGCCTGATTCCTCTGGCTGCATTGGCAAGTAACTGCCACACATCACAGCAGAGCACTCGTTAAAAGGACGTCGTTGAGTCAATTGTATCCAGGTCGGGGGAAGCTCGTAGGCAAGTTCTGTCCCCCCGAAGGATGGATCAACCGTCTCTCATGCCCAAAGCCGTAACTGCTGGCCCAGAGGAGATGGAAGGGATCTTTGCTATCACCCCTATGTCCTGGCCAAATCCCAAACTGAGGAATGACATTTGGCTTCCCTCAGTTGCCCCTCCTCTTTCACATGGAGACTGTTGTTTTCTTTGCCACTTCCTGTCCTAAACCTGCTGCTTTGTGTTATTAAAGAGGCAGCTAGGTTCTACTCCACGGGCAGCTGCGTTTTGGTGGTGAACACAGAGGTCCCTGGGGGAAGGAAAAGCACCAGAGAAAAGTGAAAGATTGGCCCAGCTCCTGTTGAAGGGAGCTGCAAAACTCCCCTGGATTTCAGTGCCACAGCCTCCATGCTATAGTGGGGGACAGGGGGAGGTCACATGCTGCAGAGGGAGGGTGAGAGGTTGGGGAAAGAGAGTCCTTTGTCTTCCCACTGAGACACAAGCGTTTCTCGCAAATGGCCCAGTGGCTCAAGCCCTGTGCTGGACACTTGGGTTCTGTTCTGTCTCTGATGGGTGACCTTGGGCACCTCACTTTAACCTCTCCGTGCCTCAGTTTCCCCATCCATAAAATGAGAAATGATGACACTGTCCCTCCTTTGAGATCTACGGCTTATGGGCTCGATTCATCGCTCTCCGGCACCCTGTGCAGCCGTTCAGGCCAGGGCTAAATGCCACCCTTGTGGTTTGAGAGCAGTTTCACACCCTGGTGTGACTGGCCAAGGAGCGTGGCCACTGAGAAGCTGGCCGGGGAGTGCTGAGTATTACTATGACCTGCAGCCAGGAGAGCGGCAGAACCGCGAGGCAGACAGCCTTCCACCCGCTGCACTTAGCTGGAAATGTTCATACTCCGCTCCGGCAGAATACATAGGGTTAGCTCCATTGAGGGGAATTAGTCACTGGCACAACTGACCAAGGGTCAATTCTCCATCGCTGGCCATTTTGAAATCCAGACGGGATGTTTTTCTAAAAGGCCAGCTCTAACTCAAGCTGGAATTCTTTCGGGGAAGTGATCTGGCCTGGGTGATCACCATGGTCACTTCTGGCCTGCAATCTACAAATCTATGAACCCTCGGCTGGTAGAAACCGGCCCCACGCCCTTGACTTCACTGGTGTGACAATGCCAGACGCCATGGGCGGCAGGTAGCATAGGCAGGGGAAGGCTGTGCCTCCCCAAACAGCCTGGCGTAGCCCCGCCCAGGCTTCGCCCCCAGTCCTCCTCCCGCCTGCTTCCAGTTCCCTTCCTGCTGTTCTGGGGTCGAGAGGATGGGGCAGGCAGGCTGGGGCTGGTGTGCACAAGGCCCAGGGCTGCGGGCGCTCCGGGCATGCTACCCACCTGGCACTCTAGGGATGGGGTGCTCCGGCCCTGCCATTTGCTTGCCCAGCGCTGGGGCTGGAGACACGCCCCGGCTAGCAGCCACAGTGTGTGTGCGCTCTGGACTCCAGTGGAGGGGGGGAGCAGAAGGGGGCCTCGGGCAGGGGAGGGGCCGAGGGCTAAGCTCCCGCAGCGGCGCGGTCACCTGCCGCCCACGCTTGACGCTGTGACGATCTGGACCGCTGAGTTGATTGGTAATGTAGCCCGTGGGTGGAACACGGTATGTGGAAGTGGGTTGAGAAAACTAGAAAACTCAGGAGAAGGCGCTGGGGAATTTCTTTATAAATCCTTGAAACTTGGTGTCAACCCCTGGTTCATTCCAAAGGCAAGTCATTTGCTCTTTAGTGGCATTTGGCGTGAGCCCAGGGATCATTCCTCTCCAGCAGGGATGAAGGAGTCTCCAGAGAGGGGGGATGACTTCATGAGAGGCACAGAAATCACGCCCGCCCCTCCGCTCAGGGGTCTAGCAAGCTACGAGGCTGCTGGGATTCCTCTTCAGCTGGGGAAATGCAGCTAATCCCAAGCCGGCGAATGCCTGCAGACAGCAGCGCTGACCCAGATAACAGCCCGCAAGTGGACGGCTCCAGGACGGGCAGGGGGAGAGATTGGGAAGATGATGTGCTGAGAGCACTCGTCTATTTCGGACGGTTGAGAGGAGCATGTGGGCAGACTCAGTCTCTCTTGTGGAATACCCAGGGGGGAAGGCACGCAGGGCAGAGAAGGGGGGGTGCACATTCTTACCCCAAGCCTCCCGGCGATGATTTTAGCTGGGGTGTCTAACGCATCCTGGCTTTAATGAGACTAACAGAGATAGAGAAAAACAGCAGCACTCTGCTTCTGAACTCGGAAATCCAACACTGATTGGTTCTGGCCCGGGGCTATTAGCCCCAGGGACCCTCCCTCATCTAATTGGCTCATTTGCATAATTTTGCATACAGCCTTTGGGGAAGGATTTCAAAGGGAAGATTTGCCTGGTTCTTGGATTTCCCCCCCCCCCCCGCCCCTGTAAATTTCATTTGAAAGTAAGATTCTTTTTTTTTTGAATGTTTGTCTTAATGGGATTTCACCCCCTCCAACAAGAGGAAGAGGTTTTAAAAATAACCATAACTACAAGTCGCAAGGGGCCTGGCTGAGAGACAGGGGCAGGAAGTCGGAGCTGGGCGTGGCAGGAAGTCGGAGCTGGGCGTGGCAGGACTAAAGGTATTTATGCTCCAGTCCAACACGAAGCAAGTGTCTAACTTGAAGGAGGCGAGTGCTTCCACTGAACTCCCCGTTGGGAATATCCCCAAGTTTAAAATTAGGCATGTGCTTGTTCACAGTGTCACAGATATTAAGGCCAGAAGGAACCGTTAGAGGATCTGGTCTGATCTCCTATCTAACACAGGCTGGAGAATTTCACCCAGTTACCCCGGTGTTGACCCAATGAGCTGTGTTTGCCGACAGCACGTCTTCCAGAAAGGCATCCGAAGCCTGGTCTACACTGAAAACTTAGGTCGACCTACCGACGTCACTACTCACACCCCCGAGAGACCCACGCCCTGGTGCAGACACTGCTAGGTTGATGGAAGAGTTCTCACAAGGGGGTGGATTTACTACAGGGACGGAAAACCCCCTTCCTGCACCACAGTGCCCCAGCGGAGTGCTTGCAATGTAAACAGACCCCGAGCCTGGATTTGAGGACATCAAGAGATGGAGAATCCGCCACTTCCCCAGGGCAGGGGGTTGTCCCACTGGTTAATCACCTGCTCTGTTCAACACTGGTGCCTTCTTTCTAATGGGAATTTGGCTGGCTTCAGCTCCCAGCCGTTGGGTCTTGTTGGGCCTGTCTCTGCTAGATAAGATTAGTGCCCAGGGTTTTCTCCCTGTGTAAGTCCATATGTCCTGTCATCACGTCCCCCCTCCACCTTCTTTTTGAGAAGCTAAACGGATCGAATTAAGTCTCCCACTGTCAGGCATTTTCTCCAGCCCTCGAACGGTTTTTGTGTTGCTTTTCTGTGTCGACCCCAATGTTGCAACATCCCTTTTACAGTGCGGACACCAGACTGGTACCGGGGCACCTGAACAAGGGGCTCCAGGGGCCCATGACCCCGTCACTTTTTTTCTGCCCTAAAGGCAAGCGACGGGGTGGAGAGGGGGCGGAGAGGAGTGAGCGGTGGGTGCAGCCTCTGGGGAAGAGGCAGAGTGCGGGTGGTTAAAGACCGAATGAGGGCGGGGCCTTGAGGGAAGAGGCTGAGTGGGGGCAGGTCCATGGGGGGGGCGGAGCATAGTTGGTCCTCGGAAGGGAGGGGTGGAGTGGGGAAGTCAGGGCCACGGTCCAGGTGCCGGTGGCCCCCCCGTTTCTAGGCAGCGTCCAGAGCTCCTGGCTGGCTCGGGGCCTCACTGCCCTGGGTGTGCTGCACGGGGAGGCCGGCGTGCGGCTCACTTCACTCATGAGGGGACAGTGCCATGGTGGGGAGCAGCGAGGCTCCTTTCCCTGCTGTTCTGCCCGTTGCCTTGTAGTCTGTAGCTGTTGAGAGGGCCAGTTGTGGCTACATCTCAGCCACTGGACTTTCTCCCTCCGCGTGTCTTGGACCCGTCTCCTTTTATTGCCCAGCCCCGGGCCGTGATCAGAGCGGCTATGGGACAGCAAGCTCTGCCGTGCACAGGATCATCCACGACAAGCCTCCAGCCGAAGCGTTATTGCTGGGGATGATGGGACAGAGCTGGGCTCTCAGATGCTGGGCAGGGCTAGCAGCACGGGCCGTTAGCAAGATCCTACAGGCCTGATCCAAACCCACTGGCATCAGGCTCACCGGGTTTTGGATCGGGCCCTATATTCCTGCTCCTGCACCCTTGGGATGATTCCCATGAGTAACAGAGGCTGGGTCCGGCCCTGTCGCCGCACTATAAGCACCAGCCTGACCTCCCTCCTGCCCTTTCCTCTCCCGAAGGGTGAGTCAGGCTGTGGGAAGACAGTGTGTGACTTTCCCAGCGGGGCGAGCTGCGCTTTGGGGTCAAGGGCGGATCATCCTGTGGGGAGAAGGTTTGCCACCAGCTGGGCACCCGCCAGGCCTCTGGGTGCGCAGCTCTAGCCAGAGCTGTCTGAGTTCCTGTCTCCGCTCTCCGGGCGCAGGGTAAACCGCACGGCTGGGAATTCTGCAGGGCAGACGGGCGGCAGCCGTGTTCACCGCTAACTCTCCCATGCCCAAGGCAGATGCTCGGACTTAGGACCCCTAGTGAGGTTTAGGGGGGGCTGCATGAGAAATTGCGTCGTGAGAAGTTCAGCCGGATACAGAGCTGAGTTGGGAGAGCTGGGGGGGGCGGAAAGCTGGATGGAACCCACCCGATTCCGGTGCTGTACGGAGGCAGAGCTGAGTTGGGAGAGCTGGGGGGGGGGGGGAAAGCTGGATGGAACCCACCCGATTCCGGTGCTGTACGGAGGCAGAGCTGAGTTGGGAGAGCTGGGGGGGGGGGGGAAAGCTGGATGGAACCCACCCGATTCCGGTGCTGTACGGAGGCAGAGTTGGCCTCTGACCTACCCAAGATCTAGGCTAGGCCCAGCTGTCTGCATGCCCAAGAGGCTGTCGCAGCAATCAGGAATGGGGAACGCACCCCATTTCCTCCTGCCACCGGTCCAGCACCCCTCCGCATTACGGACTGAAGTAAATAGGATGAAATTCAATACGGATAAATGCTGAGGGCATGGCTGGGGGATGGGAGAGACACCCTGTAACACCCAACAGCCTGGCGCCGAGGGCACTGGCGGGGACGAGAGAGGGTTGGCTTCAAGTCTCTGCTCCAAACCAGGCAGAGCTGGGACTGAACCTGGTTCGCTGGGATGGGCTGGACACTAGCGAAAGAAGAACTCTGGGCCTGGGAAGCCCCCCCCCAGCAGACCTCCTGGGCGCGCTCCCGTTGGAGGACGGCAGGACCTACCAGCGAGGTGTCTCAGCACAGCCGGGTGGCGAGCAGGGGGAGGCAGACCCGTGCTCACTGGTACAGGGGGGTCACACCAGGAGGGGCATCTCCTGCAGGAGGATGGCCGCGCAGGGTAGGGACTCCCAGCCTGCAGAAGCCCATGTGTTGGGTTCCAAGGGGCCAGGACACACTGCGGGAAGGGGCGGAGTGGTCGGAAGGGACCTGGGGAGGGTGGTAGCTGCAGGGCAGGTAGCGAATGCCGCCCATCCAGTGCACAGGGGGACCTGGTTCAGAACCTGCTGCAGAGAGAAGGTCCGGGGTCCCTTACTCTAACCACTAGTCCAGGCTTCCGGCACTGACTCTAACCACGAGTGGGGGTTGGGTGCCCCACGTCCACGGTGAGTGTCCTCCCCACTGGGCTGTTCCATCCCGGACCTGAGACATTTTCCTTGGCACCGACCCTTTCCCGCAACAAGGGTCGGCTTCAATGGAAAACTCCCTCCCAGCGGCACACAGGGCCTCGAGGACAGGTGCCCCTGGAAAGACGGCTCCTGTAGCTGGAGCACTGCCCCGGTGCTGCCCCAGTGAGGGGGCCGCCCTGCCTCCGTTACAGCAGCAGCATCGACGGAGTTGAGGTTGGCGGCCTCCCAACCACTTACTGACCGGGCCCGACCCCGGCAAGCCTGCTCTCCAGATATCAGGATGAGAGCAGAACCCTGTCTATGCTCTGGCGGTGAGTCGCCGCTCTCCAGATGTCAGCTGAAGGCAGCACATTACTGAAGGTTTCCACTAAGGAAGCACCATCCCTTCCCAAACCCTAGAAAATGACAGAGGGATCAAATCGGGGTGTTTTCCAGGCTTTTCCGAGCCACAACTAAAACTTCACGCACAATGACCTTGCCAAACAAACTCGGATTCTGGGCTGCTGACGCGTCTAGGAAATAAGCCCAGGCAGCCCATCCGCTCCACAACCACGGAGTCTCTCCGCGAGTCGTCTCCACCCCGAGCTGGCAGCGGCTCGCACAGCCTGCCACAGCCCGATGCTGGCTCCAACGGGAGAAGAGAGGCAGCTGCGTGCGTTTGTTTTCATGGCGCTGGCTCTGGGGAGGCGCAAGTGGCGAAGAGATGGACACGTCGCCCTGGTCCCGTCCCCATCACTAAAGTCCCACGGACCCATTAAGTGCAGCGGACGGATGCTAAAGTAGCAGCGTTCTCCAAAATGGCAATGTTGCCTTTCCCCTGTGAGTCACACTGGACCCATCTGATCCTGGACCAGTGTCCAGAAAGTACAGCTAGACCAATGGGTTGAAGGTCAGATGCCACGTGTCCCTCAGGGGCAGCAAGGAAACCTGTATAGCAGTGATTCCCAGGAGGCAGCTCCAACCCACCTCCTTTTTTTTTTTGCCCCAGACCCCTAAATGGCCCCCTCAAGAACTGAACTCACCACCCTGGGTTTAGCAGGCCAATGCTCAAACCACTGAGCTAACCCTCCCCCCTGGACCTAGAAGAGACCTTGAAAAGTCATCAAGTCCAGTCCCCTGCCTTCACTAGCAGGACCAAGTACTGTCCCTGCCATCTGAAGAAGTGAGGTTTTTACCCACGAAAGCTTATTCCCAAATAAATCTGTTAGTCTTTAAGGTGCCACCAGACTCCTTGTTGTCCCTGACAGTTCACTGACTCACTGCGCTTTCAGGCATCAATACTGCCTGTTAGTCATAGCCCTGGCCAGCACTTTTAGGGCTGCCTGCGGCTGGTCACCTGAACCTTCGCTTGGGAGCTCCCAGTGTAGGCACAGCTAGTAACCAGCCCCACAACTCCTTGACAGCCTGCTTCAGGCAACCATCTGCAGCCCACATGTGCAGCTGAACTCACGCGAGAATCACTTGCCAAGCCACCAGCACAAAGGACCTGGGGACCGGCGAATTTTTGCGAGGTCCAGTTCTCGGAGAGAAGGCCCCGGCCTCGTTTTGAACTCCCCACAACTGTATGACCCAGCCAGAGCTGGGATGTGAAACGGCTCCTTGCATCAGGGGACTTTGGGGATATGACATCAACACAACACAACACCACTCAAACACACACACGCACACAGCAAACCGATGACAAGCTAGTGCGGTTGCGCTGCTTCCTGGCTAGGTCCACGGGCCAGGGGAGGGAGGAGAGAAATGCTAAGCCCCGATGAATTTGATTTGATTCTCTGGCACGTCCAGCTCCATTATACGGATTCCAAGGAGTTTGCTTCCTTGCTTTGTTTTGGGCCCGGAGGTGGCTTTGTTTAGAGCTGGGATCCTGGCCCGGCGTGACGTGCAGGAGCCCATTCAAACCATGCACCAGGCAAGCTCTGACTTGGATGCTGTATTCTCCACAGGGGCTGGCTGGGGAAGGGGCTGTCCTCGGCTCAGCTGAAGGCAGTCCCAGAGGAGACGGCCAGACAGCTGTGCGTGCGGCCCGGAGAGGCATTGCAAGGTCTTGGAGGGCACAGAGAAGTTGGTGTCTGTGCATTTCCCTCCCCCACGCCCCACGACGGGCTGGGCTAACTCGTACAGGATTTAACCCCTCGTGTGCTCAGCCTCTGAAGGCAGCGTATGCCCCACTAGCGGCTAGTGTCCCATAGCGTAGAAGGCACCAGAAAGAGAAGGCCTGGTAAACATCCCCCCCACCGTTCCCAGCCACACGAACCCCCTCCCGCTTCCCACCCCCATCTCCCGAGCCCCCTCCCTTCCCAATCCGACAGGCCCCCACTGCCAATCCTGCAAACCATGCACCCTCCCACTCCCATGAACCCCTCCTCCCCACCCAATCCTGCTGCTCCCATCCTGTTCCTGGCCCCCTAGCCTCCCTGCGGCCCGCTCCCAGAGCAGTAGCATTAGGAAGGGCCTCTATCATTGCGACCCGACCCATCTCCTTTCACTCTCTATCCCCCCTCCCACATCTCTGCAGCTGGGAAAGGGGGTCCACCATCAGCCCCCCACACCTCCCTGCATGTGTCCCCATAGACCCCAGGGTCACCGGCTACGCGGTACGAGTGGGAAGAGGGGGAGGCCGGGAACTGGCTCGGGGATTTGTTAAGCAGGCAGGGAGAAGAGGCGCGAGAGCGAGGGAGGTGGAGGAAAGGAGGCAGGGGAAGGACAGGAGCGAGCCGCGATCCAGCTATTAATGTAACCCACCACCACCCTGAATGGCACCCTGTCCCCCCCAGTGACTGGGCCACACATAGAACTTCAACAGGCTTTTAGCTCAGGCAGCAGAAATCCTGCCTTTTGCTCCGAAGGCCGCAGGTTCAATTCCCACTGCTGACGACTTCCCCCAGGCACTGTGTCACATTCACGTCTGAGCTGCACAGAGCGAGGTCCCAGAAAGACCCTGGTTCCCAAGGGAAACCCTAGAGCCCTGGCGCTGGCCGGCTGCATTTAGACCTTTCCCTGACAAACGGGAGGGAAGCAGCCGGCTCGACGGAATGAATGGAGGATGGAATCCAGCTGACTCAGGCTGGGCAGGAAATGACATTAACTTGAGCTGCACCGGGGAGGGGGTGAGTAACCCCAGTCGGGGGCGGCCGCCCAGCCCCACGTTCGTTTCAGTAAATCGGGAGGATGTTTAGTCAAGAGATGGCAGCGCACGCGGGGCCCCGGGCGAGCGAGGAGCATAAATAACTCGGCTAACCGGCTCTCTGGGAGACAGTGCGACACTGCTCCCATGTCGGGCTCGGCCGCCCTCCTGCTGCGTGCAAGGGATTCAAAGAAAGATAGACAACGGCCAGTTATTTCCGAATTCCCTTTGCCAAATTCATGTTCAGCTTTCCTTTGGCTGGAGCCCCCAGGCAATCTCTGCCGTGCTGGTAGAGTTTGAGGGGGATTCACATTGAACTGTGGCCTCTTTAAGGTACCCCCCACTCCCGGCAATACCCATGCCCCACGGAGCCGCCCAGGCAGGTACACGGCCGCCCAGCTCTATAATCTTCTCCCCCGACAAGAGAACCAGTGGAAGGAGCCCAGAGCGTTCTGGGGTAAAAGGGAGTGTGGCCAGCAGTTCTTCTGCATTGGCAGGAGGCTCCACAGGGGCTGGTGCAGCTGGGAGCACACGTCAGGGCTGTTATAAATGGCACTGGGGGTGAAGCAGCCCCTGACTGCCCTGGTCCAAAGCCCAGCAGTGATGCAGTGAGGAACGGGGGCCGGGGCCTTCGCACACCGAGTTCCCAAATTTTCCTTTCGTGCATGAACTGTTATCACAGTGGATATCCACATACGTGTCCAGTCCCTCTTTGCATCTGGCTGAGTTCTTGGCCTCCGCGACATCCTGTGGAATGAGTTCCACCGTCTGACGATGCACGGCGGGAAAAAGGATTTCCTTGTACCAGTTTTGAATTTGCCTCCTTGCAGTTTCATTGAATACCCCTAACACCGGGCATGAGATGGTGCTAATTCCTGAATAATTTGGGCCTTAGCTGCCTCAAAGACCAGCTCTCCGCCCAGCTGGCGTTGTGAGGGCAAACAACTTAATTAGTGGTCCCTTCTGGCCGTAACCTCAATGATTATATGCCCCATCACTGCAGCTGCACTCTATCAACAAACTCTTGCTGTCTCTCTCTCCGGGATGGGGGCAAGAAACCGAGTGCCCTGGTAGGGTCCCTCGGCTTTGGAGTTTGCTGTGATGTGCCACAATTTGCATTCAGCGAGATTTAGGATGCAGAACAAGATGCATTTTTTCACACTGGTTCTGTCTAGATCAAGGCTCCTACCCCATCAGTAGTAGGAACAGAAGAGGCAGGGCTGGGTCTGACTGGTGCCAGTGGCGGGTACTGGTTGCAATATACGCTCAGCATAACCCGGCGATGGACCCAAAACACATACATCGAAAGCACAGAGACATGAGAGTGCACAGCACTTTTACATCTGCCAAGAATCTGCCTCTCCCTGTGTGTTTACGTATTCCTGCTGCAATCCCTTCTTGAGCTGGGACCCTTTACGGACCGGCCCTCTCCAGTTATGCAGCTAAGCTTGTCTCAGATAAATGCTCATGTGTTCACGGCACTCCAGCTTGCGGGCAACACTGACAACAGGAGTGCACGAAATGCAGAATTTCATTTTTTGCCCTCCAAAAATGCAAAAGAAATGAATATTTTTCATTTTCTTCAAAAATTGCCTTGAACTTTTTTGGTGGAAAATTTGAAACGTGACAAAACAAAAACGTTCCTTCCCAGCTGCAAAATTTCTGGTACTGTTTTCGGCTATTTTTGCTTTTGTTTTTAAAAAGGTTTTTGGTTTGGCTTTTTTCCTACTTCACTTTTTCAAACTTTTTCCCATCAGAAATGGGGTGTGTGTAGGGGGGGGTATAAAAAAATGAAAGCAAGTGGGAAAAATCCCCCCAAATCATGACCACTGCGAACAAAGGGGGGGAAAATTAAAAATTATTATTTTTGTTTTAAGTATCAGAGGGGTAGCCGTGTTAGTCTGGATCTGTTAAAAGCAACAGAGGGTCCTGTGGCACCTTTAAGACTAACAGATGTACTGGAGCATAAGCTTTTGTGGGTGAATACCCACTTTGAAATTTTTAATGAAAAAAAAACATGCAATTGATATTTTCCACAAAAATTTTCATTTTGGCCCAAAAGCCATTTTAGTCAATGAAACTGTTGGATGGAATGTTTTTGCCCGGCTTTAGTTTGCAAATTTGCAATGAAACTGGTGTTTTCAGCTGATTTTGCCCCAAATCAGGCATCGTGTGGGGGAGGGTGGCTAAGTCTCCCTTCGAGTTTTGCAAGGTTTTTTTCAAATCCCAAACGCAGCGTGAAGCTGATGAACCCACACGGGCCAAAGACAACTTACAATGTTCCCCCAAAATGGTCCAACCCAAATGGCTGAGCTATGCAAAGATCACCCCACAGCAAGGCGTTGAAAGGGCCGTGTAGGTGGGACAGGCAGACTGGGAGTACTGTTCACGGGGTCTAGTTGTCCTAGACTGATCTGACCTCCATGTAGGATCTAAGCAACTCACAAGCTATAGTGCATTTAGGTAGGGCAGGGCTATTGTGCCCATTGTACAGATGGGAAACTGAGGCACAGAGAGACTATGATCACAAAGAAAAGTCCATAGTTGAGCAAACCTGGGTCTTGTAAGTCCTAGCGACCTAACCACTGGACTCTGCCATCTACCCAGAAGTACCACCTAACACTTTTCCCTCTGAGTCTAGACAGAGCGAGCATGGCAGTGGGATGCAAGGCCGCTGTTGTGCTACCAGAGGTGCCACCTTTCAAATGAAATGTGGAACCGGGCTCCTGCTCCCCTTTACTCATGGCGACCCCATGATGCTTTTCTCAAGGGCAGAAGCATTCAGCTTTGCGTCTTGTCCAAATTCCAGCCCTGAATCTTCCCTGGGATTAGGGGTCCTTCTTCACTTTTTGTTGTTGCTGCCCACTGCTAAACAGCTGCCATGCTCCCTCCTAGAGGTGGCAGCATTCCAGTGGCGGATAATAAAAGGACTCTTGTGTGTGGCTTGCCAAGGGCTTTGGGCTTAATGGTGCTGCAGCAAAGCAACCTTTAAAGGGATGCGTGTGGGGCTTGGATTGAAGAAAGCCCATCCCTGCCTCAGTTTCCCTGTGTCTTTGAGGCAAGTCAGTTCCTTCCTCTTCCTCAATTTGGGATAACCACACTGAGCTGCAATGCAGCCCTGCTGAGCGCTACGCATCGCTAGCGAATGCAGCAGTCTATCCTCACGCAGGCTTCTCAGAGCCCGAATCCCTCGGTCCCGACCCACTTCTGCTCGACCAGCCCGAAACGCACAGCGAGCTTCAGGGAGAGCAAACCAACCCCCCCACCATCCCGGGCAGGAGCACCGCCGCCGGCCCCGGGTCAAGTTTCCGTGTGGCAGCCGCAGCAGCTCCGGGGACTGACGCTGACTTCATGCGGTTTAAATGGGGACCCTGCAGCTGCCAGCCGCTCTCACGCGTCTCTGTGGGGCTGGCTCAGACTTGCCCGCAGCAGCGGGGGCAGGGCGAGCAAGCCACCGTGAGTCACGAGTGGTGTTTGGCCCCATTGTGTCTGGTGGATGAGTCCAACCCTTTCCCATTTATTTACCCTTCTTTCATCACCACCAAATATAACAGATGAGCTCAGCCCTCTTCCCGGCCTCTGACATACCCTGGGTTTATTTGCACCGCAGGTATAAATACAAAGCAGTGCTCGGTAATGAAGTAACCGGGGTGGGTTTACAGCCAAGCCCGGAGCAAACGAGGAGTGGGGAAGAGAGATAATTGTGCCCACCCCTGGGGAGCCCCTCGGCCCATGGCGGATGTGGAAATGCAGCACGCAGCGGTCTAGTGGCCACCCGTGGAGGTCACGGCCCAGGGCTACCATCGCTCTGTGCTGGCAGCGTTCACAGGGGCTGCGTCCGCCCGTGCCCGGGCAGCGTGAGCTACACGGCTTTGCTCGTCATAAAGAGAATGGAACGAATCTGATTTGCCTGACAGTCCATGAGCCCAGCCAGCATCAGCCTGGGGTCGGGAGCTGGCCCAGCCCAGCCTCCCCCGTGCCCTCACAGGGGCCCTTCTGCCTAGCAGCAGCTGTATGTAGGCCAGGGGAGTATCCCCTTACATGAGGGACATGGCTACCAAGACAATAGGCCAATGGAACCCCTAATCCCTAAAGAGCCGTGACCTAATTCTGGGGCCCACGATCTTGTCTCTAGGCAGATTGTTATTGGCTGAAGACTGAGCTCAAGGCACGGGACTGGATGCGCCAGGCTCGGACGCGACAACCTGCCTGACGACGACACCAGCTGGCAGCCGCCCATGCAATCCCAGGGCATGGCCCTGCTCCCACGGACACGGCGCAGCTCCCACAGCCTTCACCGGGCCTGACAGAGGCACCAGCAGGCCCAGCGACTGCAAAGCAGACGTGGTTTTCCCTGTATCACCTGCTCCTTGATGCCAAACTCTGGACGGGACCTCAAGAGGTTATCGAGTCCAGCCCCCTGCACTGAGGCAGGACCAAGTGAACCTAGACCATCCCTGACTGGCGCTGCGCCAACCGTTGTGCCTCAGTTTCCTTCTCTGCAGAACAGGGGGTAACAATACTTCCCTCGGGGGTGGGGAGAGCAGGGGGCTTAGCGATGCTCTATTAATATTTGGACGGAAGGTGCTAACGAAGCACAAGGTATTATCCTGTTAGCTGCTCCCAGGAGGGGAGATAGCATGAAGCTCTGTGGGGCAGGGAAAGTCTCTTTGTGTGTGTCTGCCCAGTACCTAGCTCCCTGGGGCTCTGGTCCGTAACGGGGGCGTCTCGGTGCCGTTGTAAAGAAATAAGTAAAAATTAGAGGGGGACGGGTGTGTGCAGGGCTGGGTGTGTGTGTGTGTTGGGAGCAGCCTATGGGGATGTTTGTGCGGGTGGGGTGTTTGCATGTGCGGTGTGTGCATGGGCGGGGGGGAGGAGTGTTTTTGCCTGCGGGGCACATTTAATTGGCTATTCACCAATAGCAAAACTGGTTTCTAAATGTCCAGATGGAAGGCTCTGGGGGATCTCGGTGCGTCTGTCTACACTGGCACCGAGTCTCGGAGCTTGAGTCAGCTGGCTTGGGCTGCAGGGCTAAAAATTGCAGAGTAGGCGTTCGGGCTTAAGGGTCTCAGAGCCTGGGCTCCAGCCTGAACCCGAATGTCTACCCTGCAATCACATAACCCCGCAGCCTGAAACAGCTGACCCGGGCCAGCCACAGCCGTGCTGCAGGGCTTTGATCCCAGTGTAGACATACCCTATGGGACTGACTTGGTCTCCTTTTGGTGACTCAAGATTTCAGTCTTGTCTGCAAAGAGAAACTAACTTCGCTGCTAAGTTTCTTGTATGACAACAACTTAAATGTCAGTTATACATTTGGGGTACCTCTCACCCCTATCCTAGCCACCGATCTGGCTCCCATCCCCAAAGTATCTGGGGCCCTCCCAAACTTTCATGTGTTTATCTTCACAACACTCCTGTGAGGCAGGGAAATGCTATTATGCCCATTGTACAGATGTGACAACCAAGAGAGACGCAGTGACTGGCCCAAATTCACACCGGCAGTTTGTGGCAGAGAAAGGAATTGGGTAGCGCTGTAAACACTGGACCCTCCTTTCCCTCTAACTTTAGCACTGACAACTTTTGCAATCAATGTTTGGTGTTTTTCTCAAAGCCCCAACTCCTGGAGTCACATCATGCCATGCTGATCTCTGCTTCCATTTCAACAAACAACAGTTCGTTTCCGGTCCTTGTGGTTAAGAGAAAAGCCTGAAACCATGACCTCGAAAGGGCAGATAAAGGCAAATAAAGAGAATCCCCAGTGTAGTATTAAATCTCTTGATTTTTCAGCCAATCTCCCCATTAAAAGGTGTGATGAATTCTTTGGCACCAGGTGCCTCATCTAAATGAGGATGAAAAATGCAGAGAGCGCTCGTAGGCTGAACCTGGCCAGCACTGGCACAGGGAGAGCCATGCCAAATCCAGGGGCTGGAGACACCCTGGGGCTTGTCTGCGTGCCTGACTTGATATGGGATACGATACAGCGGGTAAATTCAGCAGCAGGCGTGGGCAGGGGAGAAGGTCTCGCCCACATGGATTTACATTTCCTAGGAAGCCTTCCCTGAAGCAGCCGAGTCTGGGGAAGAGCCGTGCGGTGCGGGAGAAAGGCCCACGGATTCCAGACCAGCGGGCGGTTCTTTACGGCACCTGGCATCCAAACAAGCTTTTGTAACATTAAGCCGTTTGCCCGGCTCAGAGGGGCCGTGCCCCTGGATATCACCGCCTTTACGGGGCTTCAGGAATTGCCGCATCTGAAAGGCCGAACATTTCTTCCCCTGCCTGAGGCCGAAACA
The DNA here is from genome assembly GCF_027887155.1 of Malaclemys terrapin pileata. Classification (NCBI taxonomy): domain Eukaryota; kingdom Metazoa; phylum Chordata; order Testudines; family Emydidae; genus Malaclemys; species Malaclemys terrapin. Next base: position 105,899,726 of record NC_071512.1, on the reverse strand, counting down.
CGGTCCACCGTCACGACGCGAAGCCGCCCACGGCATGCAGCTCTCGCGCTGCACGTGCTGAAAGGGACACGCTCCTGCCATGTCTGCGACAGAAATCAGCTTCTTTGGCTTCCCTGTGTTCCAGCACGATCCCGCACTGAGTGGGTGTTTTGAGGGCCATGGTGATGGTTATCCTCCACCTACACTGTCTCCCGCAGTGCTTCACAGAGAGGAACAAACAGCAGCAGAGACAGAAATGAAGAGGTGCAGACCTGGAAGCTGAGAGAGGATGGGGGATCAGCTGGGCTAAGCACTGGGAACCAGCATCTCCTAAGAGTTCATACTGGCTTGGTCTTCGATTCACGAGGCGGCCCTTATCTAGGTGATACGGGTGGTGTATTGGAGGCTGGCTTTTTGGTGTGTTTGTACCTAGTCCCTATGGTAATACATATAAACAATTAATAATAATAAATGAATTCCCGGGTATAACGTCTCTCTCCCTCCACTGACTCTACTGGGGCTCAGCAGGGCTGAATCTGGACCATTGTCTGACACTATTTCGTAGACTGCAGATTTTAAGGCCAAAAATTAGACCTCCCAGTCCGACCACAGACCAGAGAGCCTCACTCGGTGATTCCCATAGCAAGCTTTTCCCTTCTGTTTGACCTAGGGCATGACGGGCCACTTTGGCTTGAAAGCCCCCAAGCGCCGGAGAATCTGCTCCACCCTTAGGTCAGTTGAGCCAGCGGCTAATTACCCGCTAAGAAAGTGCGCCCTGTTTCCAGCCTGCGTGGGTCCAGCTCCCAGCCGGTGGATCTCACCGGGCCTTGCTCTGCTGGTTGATGGAGGTCTCTGCTCTCAGGAGTGTCCTCCTCTGGCAGGCAGTGATCAAGTCACCTCTTCACCTTCTCTTGGACAATCCTAAATCCACTGAGCTTCTCAAGTCCCTCCTGATGAGGGAGCATCACGCGTAGGGTTAGAGCGCCTCAAAGAACTCAGCCGCGGCTCTGCCCCCACGGACACCCATCCGTGGAGCTGGCTGGCCGAGCGGGGTGTTGATGGGGTCATTAGAATAGTGTCGCAGTCTCCATACGCCTCCTGCACCCCAAGGAGCTCTGCAAGGGGTCTCCCAGAGGTCCTCCCAGCCCCCAGCGCAGGACTCGGCCTAACCCAGGGAGTCAGGGACTGCGCTAACAAGGGAGTCGGCAGAGTTCTGCCCTCCAGGGCCAGCTGAGATCATTACTTAAAACCCTGCAGACATAGGCGCCGACTCCGGGGGCGCTCCAGGGCTAGAGCACCCTGGAAAAAAAAAGTGGGTGCTCAGCACCCACCGGCAGATCAGCTCCTTCCCCCTCCCCCACAGCACCTCCCACTCGCCACTGATCAGCTGTTCAGTGACGGGCAGGAGGCACTGGGGAGGAGCGTGGGCAGGAAGAGGAGAAGCGAGGGTGAGGCCTGGGGCGGAGCAGGGGGCAAACACCCCCGGGGAAATCAGAAAGTCGGCGCCTGTGCCCACAGAGTCACCGAGAGAGACAAACAGCACCCAGAAGCCCCTCTGAGACAGAGACCCAGGGGAGCTGATTTTCTTGCTTTCTCCAGCATCAATCGGGAATTATTCCACTGGAGCCAGTGAGTTAGACCAGAGTACACGGGAGGAGAAGCCAGCCACATTCCTCTGGGGAAAAATTAAAAACAAATCTGCTTTCTTTTTGTTCTTTTTTTCCCCTAATTATTTCTCCTTGTGCCCTTGGCCCAAAGAGAACCTCTAATAAGAGACTTCTGGCTCCCTGATTGCCTGAAACCCTTTTCTTTGTGCTACACCCCCCTCCCTTTTTAGGCTGGCCTCTTTGTTAAGTTCCTTCTCTATTCGGTTTCCTTTTCCACAACAGCATCTGACTTTGATTCTTGCATTCGCCGGCATGTCACCCAGCCCTGCTCTCTCTCCTTTTCTCCCCCCCCCCCAATAGATAATAGCCCCAAATTAGATGCTGAATGTGCTAAAACAATTAATTCACTTCTGGAGTTGGCACGCGACTCACAATGCCAATTATTCTTTCAATCTGCTCTCTCCTGCGCGCGAGCATTTGGTGGCATTTGCACAAGGGTCAAGAAAGAGATGGTAAATTTAGTAACCCTTTTCACAGAGCAGTTTAAAGCAAAAATCATTTCGCGAGAGCCAGGCGGGAGTTTTCATTTTCCTAACGGGTTTAGAAAATTTTTCATCTCCTCTCGACTTTATTTAGCATTTTTCTTCCCCATCTTAAAATTGTGCCGTCCAACCATCCTGTGGCTAAGTGCTAAAAGTCCACAGTACCATGGGACTTTTCCTTGCTCCCGATTCTAGCTCTGACCTTGGGGATCAGAGCTAACTAAGCCACTTTGCCCTTGGCACATACTTCGCTCTTCCTACAAGCGGGGGAGAGATGGTTACAAAAGATTCGGAGAAATCCCATGCGTCGTCAGGGCTGCTGCCTCAGCAGATATCCTGTCTCTGGACTCCACCCGATGGCACTGGGTTTCTCGTGGGATGTGTGTGGTGGGACACCCGTAGTTAAAGATGGCAGGTTGCCAGCGTGCTGGAAATGTTCCCACTAATGCGGCTGCCCCAGATCAGTCCTTCGGGAAGACGGTGCCGCAGAAGTAACGCAAGGGGGATACGGCCGCTCAGAGCGGGCTGCCCTTCTCCTTAGACCTTTCTAGTCCCAGAATTGCCATTGTGTCTGTGCCATGCAGGACGCCTCTGATCTGGGGACATGTCACTATAACAACACAACAATGCGGAGTCACTTCGTCGCAATCGGAAACGGGCTCAGGCCGCAAAATTCCGATCACCCCCAAGTTTCGGGGAGTTTGGGTTAGGCCTGTTGTAAAATGCAAGGTACACGGGGAATCCTCTTCACCCCCACTCCTAACACAGTGAACGACCTTCGGTGAATATGAGAGGCAGCCAATGTAAAACTGGTAAAGGAAAATACTTTTTTGCACAACGCATGATCAGCCTGTGGAATTTGCTGCCACAAGAAGCCAAGAGTTTATCACAGCAATGCAGGGCTGGAAGGAACCTTGAGAAGTCATCAAATCCAGCCCCCTGTGCTGAGGCAGGACCAAGTAAACCTAGACCATCCCTGGCAGGTGTTTGTCCAACCTGGTCTTCGAAACCTCCAATGACGGGGATTCCAACCTCCGTTGGTAGCCTGTTCCAGAGCTTCACTATCCTTAGAGTTAGAACGTTTTCCCTAATATCGACCCTAAACAGCCCTTAACATACATGAAGACTGTTATCAGGTCCCACCTCAGTCTCTGTTCTCAAGACTAAACATGCCCAGTTTTATTAGCCTTTCCTCACAGGTCTGGGTTTCTAACCCTTTAGTCATTTTGGTTGCTGTCCTCTGGACTCGCCTCATTATTTATAGTTAAAAAGTTCTGGAAACTCTGCCCTCTCCTCCAAAAACAAAAGCAAGTGCAGCATGGGAGGAAGTATATTCTTATATCCTCCTGGTCTGACTCACCACGGTCTTTGCCAGAGCTCAGAGAAGGGCCACAAAGAATGACTTAAGCCTCGTTCCCAACATTGCTCTGAGTGCTAGAAAGGTGTGCTACTCTAGGGTTCTATTTCTGATTTTCCGCGGAAGTCTGACTGACCCTGAGGAAGCCACGACCTCGCTGTGCCTCGGTTTCCCCATGTATAAAGTGGGAATAACAAACACCGACCCGCTGTGGCACTGGGAGAAATAACTGACGTCTGTAATCTGCTTTCGAATCACCCTGTTTAATTAATAGCATTTCTAGTGGACGGTACGATAAGGCCAGATTCTGCTCCTGGTTCCCCCAGCGAAATCAACAGCACTCCAGTATCGCTCACCCCAACTGTCCAAAAAAATCGGGAGTTAAGGCCCTCCCAAATTATGAGATTGTTAAAAATCTCATGATTTTTAAGCCAATACATGTTGGGATCTTTCACTTTCTGAGCCACTAGATTGCACTGTCATGTTTCCAAGTTTATCCCCGCAACCATGAGGCCGAGAAACTTTCTGACAGATTCACGTGACTCCAGGAGCTGGGGCTTTAATAAAAGCCCAGCCAACACAAGACTCACAATAAAAGGCGAGAGCTGGCCACATTCTCTCAGCTCCATTCACCAGCTTTCCGGGCTCAGGCAGAAGGCTTTAACGACCACTGAAGGGTGCGCTTTCGCTCCCAGCTTGGGTAACTCTCCACAGCTGCAGTTCTACATGGTTGCTTAGGTACATCTGAGTGCTAATCCCAAAATATCATCTGTTGCCTAGTCACAACCTGTGCCCGCTTCTGCAACAAATTCGTTGGTGGATGATGAGGGGAGGAGCACAGGCTGGTATCAGTAGCTGCTCTTGCAGTGTGTGTGTGTGTGTGTGTGTGTGTCTGTGCATGCATATATTTGTGGTTGTGCATGTGCTCACACATGTCATATCTGTCCAGGGTCACCTGTATTTTTGTGCATGCATGTGCGTATACTGTTTGTATATGTTTGCATGTGCGTTTGTGCATGTGAGTGCAGGGACGTATTTGCCCATGCACCTGCATTATGTACACACGTGTGTGCATGCATATAATGTTTGTGCACATACATGCATGCGCATGCGGGTACATGTGTATGCATGTACACGGTCATGCATGGGTGAAATTACCTGCATGCAGGACTCTGGATGACTTCCCCCTACCCATATTTTCACCCAGGAACTTCCTGGCTGACATCTCTCCACACCTCATGGCCACTCGGCTCCAACCGCGCTCACAGGGCGCTGTGAGTATCAGGGTCACGCTAGCTTTTGGGCTGCTACACGCACTCAGAACCTGCTGTCTGCAAGACCAATGGATGCGAGCTACTGCGCCGAGCAGGTCTCACTGGAGAGATGGGATGTTGCCAAGCCCTCCAGAACCTGAGGAACGCTGGGGTGGCTGCAGCGTATCTCAATGGAGGCGCTGGTTCCCTCCCATGCCCTGCTGGGCTCCTCCTCCCATCCCCGTTCCGTGGGATTCAGGGTCTCTGTTACTTAGAGCTGACAGGAAGGATAATACAGGGAAATGTTGCTTTCCATAGCATGCCTGACCCTCTCCAGCCCCTGGGCTGCCTTTTGAGAACAATACCACCCAGCAAACCAGCGCAAACAGGGACAAGGGAAGTGCCCAGAGAACAGGCTGGCTTTGAAAAACAGATCCCTGCGCTGGGCCATGGGAGATGGGGGTTCAATCCCCAGCTCTACCACAGACTCCTTGGGCTAGTCTCTTCATCTGTCTGTGACTCGGTTTCCCGTCTGTAAAACCGAGGCGATGAATCCTTCCTTTCTCCCACCCTGCGTGTCTGTCTTGTCTGGATTGCAAGCCCTTTGGGGTAGGGACTGGCTCTTGCTGTGTGTATGTACTGACCCCAGCACAACAGCCCCCGGATCTTAATAATAATAAGGAATAGAGATGGAACTCTAGCCATTCAGATAAAGATTCTGGTCACCCCATGGTTCTGCGGGGGAGAGTGGTGGGCTCCAGCGTTCTGCTTTGGGTCACTGCAAAGACAGGAACCATTTGCAAAAATGACATCGGGATGGCAAGCCGCCCCCCAAGTTTGGGGCGTTTGGAACTTCGGGCTCAGCTCTAGGAAGAAGAGGTGGGTTCCTAAGACTTCGTTTGCCTCTTTTCTTCCTGAGGCACTGAGCAGCGGCGGCTCCGGCCCCAGCTGCTTCAGGCAAGGTGAAGAGGCTTCCCTTTCCGTTTTGACTGAGAAAGTGCATTCGACCCCTGACAAATGCATCTGTCCATGTAAGGGAACGGCCGAGTAAATTCTCATAATAAAAACCACCTTAAGCAGCCGCATGCGGCTCCCTACTCTTAGTGCAAAATCTATAGCTTTAATTGCTTATCGACTCCCTGGGCAGAATGACATCACTTCCAGCCAATCAGCACGCCCCAACCAAACGACAGGACAAGGCCAGGCCTGTATAAAAAGCCACAGATGGGACTGAGGTCAGGGCCCTGATGGGCAGCTGACAGCAGGAACTGATGGGAAATCACTACCCCAGGCTCCACTGGGCTGCGTTGAAGAGGGGGAGAAAAGAATGTGGGCTGTGGATTCAGGCCAAAGTTCCTCCGCTTATTAATTCATCCTTTGGTGACACCAGGACTTCGGGGCTTGATCCCAAGCCCGTTACGTTCAATGGAAAGCCGCTCTAGGTGGACTTCGGCTCAGGCCCGGGAGTAATAAGAAACTCAAGGGTCTTTCCTAACAGCGTTTCTCCATAGATCTATCCTCGCAACACACGTGGGAAAAGCAGCTCTGCGGTTCTGCCCCTGGGAGAAGGAGAAGAGACGCATTTGCAAGTTGCATGAGCTTAAATGATTCAAGCCGGGAATATGGATGTTCCTCCTCCTCTTATCCCTTCTAGCAAAACCCCAGCAACGAGCAATCTTAAATGTGCAGACTCAGGCAACAATTCCGACCGTCGATCACGGGGGAGTCGGGGGAATATTTATACAATATCCAATCGTGAACATTTGTTTGTGAGAACGGTGCCAGATAAACCCAGACACACACAAATGGATACTAGTCTGCCTTGCGCAGGAAAACAATACAAGAGAAATACGGGAATCATTGAGAGGCTTTGATATTGACCCAGTAAACCGATAAAAAAGTCAAGAAGGAGATAGACACACGGAGGGCAGTAATTGAATACCATCCCCATTCTCCTCTAGTTTTTCTTTCTTTCTTTCTATTCTCCTGAGACTTTCCCCTGCCCAAAACCATACAGCTGCCCCCCTCTTTCAAAAAAAAAAAAAAAAGTCAGATAAAGAGATAGATCACGTTAAGATGGCATTTAAATAATTTTGTGGAGGAAGGGAAAGGGTAATGATATAACAATATATGCTCAATATACAATATGTTCTTAAAATTGATTTAGTTGGGGATTGGTCCTGCTTTGAGCAGGGGGTTGGACTAGATGACCTCCTGAGGTCCCTTCCAACCCCGAGATTCTATGATTCTATGAATACTGTGAATTAAGATATGTATCTATACGACTCAAGTTGAACAGTCTTATTGTAAATGACCCGAGATATCCTGAAATAAATAAAATCTTTACCAAAACGCCAAACCCACAAACTTGTATGTGCTTTGAATTGGAGACTGCGTGTTCCTCTAGGTTCCAGGAGCGGCTAGTGGGCATGACCGTGCCATAAATAAGAACAACACAGCACATGAACGTTCAGAGCCAAACCCAAAGCTCCTCTGCAAGTCAGTGATGCTGCATAAATAGGATGGAGGCCAACCAGGCGAGAAACCAGAACAGCCCTGGTCCACCTCGAGCTGCACTGGGCGTATGGGGTTGAGTACTGCAACAGACAAACCACACCCAGGCTGCTACACCAATGGTATTCTTGGACGTCACCTATCCAGGCATTGATCACACCCAGCATAGGGAACTGAAGTACAGAAAGCAGCTTGCCTACGGTCGGGCAGAAAATCGGCAGCAGAGCAAGGGTTTGAACCCAGGTATCCAGAGAGCTAGATTAGCATACGAAGGACCATCCTTCCTAAGCATTGTGGGAGTGCCGTGGAAGGACCAGTTGAACTGCTGCAGCTGCATTAGCACTGATAAGGACGGCACTGACTACAGCGGGAGAAGGCCTTTGCCAGACCTGCTCAGAGCAGGTGCAATTGCACCAGAGGTGGAAACACCCTGCGTGACATCTGGGGCACTTGTGTGTGGACACACCTGGTTTTAGAAGCGTTCCACACACATGCAAACAGGTACTGGAACACCAGCGTTCTCCGGCATAGTGCTATCTTCCGAAAAGCCAACAACATCTGCTGTAAGGTTTGACAAACTCTCCGAGGGATGGGAAATATGGTCCTCTGTTGTTCTGGCTCAGCCATTCGACCGATGAACGTTCCGCTGCTTGTTTCGTCCATACATCATCTTGGAACCATAGGAACTCAAGCCCTGCTCCCATCCAAATGCAAAAGACTAAAGACGCTCCCGACCCCTCACAGCGAGGATGGAGCAGAGCGTTGGAAGTTCCATTGCATGACCCAACATGGAGGCAGTGTAGTCTACAGAGCCCATGAAATGTCATTACCATAGAACAGTGGTTTTCATCCTGTGGCCCGCAGACCCCAGGGAGCCCATAGACTAGGTCTAGGATTTCCAAAGGGGTCCGCACCTCCATTCAAGATGTTTTAGGGGTCTGCAAATGAAAAAAAGGTTGAAAACCTCTGGTCTAGTGGTGACAACACACATAAGTGAGAATTTGGATGGCTGGGTTATGTCCCTGACTGCCCGTGATTTGCTGTGTGACCTTGAGTAAGTCACCGCCTTGATAAGTGCCTCTGTTTCTCCATCTGTAAAATGGGGATAATGGAGATCAATCACCTTTGTAAAGTGTTTGGCCATTCTTGTACGAACAGTGATGTAAAAGAGGAGACCCTCTCTTTTTTTTAAGGTATCTCTGTGGCCCGCATTACCGCGGTATCTGAACAATCTCTAACGTAACACTGCTATGAGGCAGGACAGTGCTATTAGTCCCATTTTACAGAGGAGGAAACTGAGGCACAAAGAGTCTAAAGGACTTGATCAAGGTGACACAGGGAGTCTGTGATGGAGCAGGGTGTGTCCCAATACCTAGGCTACTGGCTTAACTGTTGCACCATCCCTCTTCTCAGTTTCCCTTCCCCTTTTCATTTAGTAAATCTTTGTAAACAAAAAAAAAAAAGTGTTGAACTATTCAGTTAAATCCAGCACTGCCTGCTCTAAGGAGCTTTCCATTACTGTCATTACAGCTGCTTGTAAAATGTATGCAGAGTTGTAGCCATATCGCCCCCCAGGATACTAGAGAGACAAGGTGGGGGAGGTAATATCTTTTATTGGACCAACCTCCGTCGGTAAGAGAGACAAGCTTTCAAGCTTACCCAGAGCTCTTGTTCAAGGAAAATGCCCATTCTACAATCTTCAGTCAAAAAACTTTTGGTTTCCCCCAGGGAATTTCAATGAAAAAATTCCCTTTCCTTTCTTTCCAAAAGGAGCTTTCAAAATTAACGTTGTCATTTAGTTTGGGAATAGCAACTTTTCCTTCACTTTGACTTCAAATGGCGTCAACTTTTTCCAGTTGGAAAATAGTTAAAAAAAAAAAAAAAAAAAAAAAAAAAAAAAGGCTGAGAAAGTGGGTTTTTCCTCAATTTTAAACAAAAAACAAAAACCCTTTTCTCGCTCCTCTTTTCTGTGAGAAAACGGGGTGGGGAATACAAAAATCGAAAAGAAAAATCCAAAATATTTCAGTTTCCAAAAACTGAAACAAAAATGACAATTTAAGTCAAAACGAAATGAAATTTTTCATTTCATTTTGAACTGAGGATTCCAAATGATATTTTTCATTTCCACTTCCCCAATCGGCAAACAGAAACCATTTCTTCTGGAAAACGTCGATTTTTGACGAAACCGGGGTTGCTGATGTGAAAATATGTCCATCAAAAAACGCTGACCAACTCCAACCATGATGTATTGCTAACTTTTCATGTGCTCCACTGACTCCTACTGGAGGGGACCAGACTAACTCAACTGTGTTTCATAGGCTCTGTACCGCTAACCACAGAAGAGTCTCCTTTAGCACAAGCAGCGATTTTGCCCGAGGAGGGCCCATGTCCTGTCCCTACTGGCTTCCATGAAGTTTTGAGTGCTCATCATGAAGTACTGGCTGGCTAGAGGGTCATTACATTATAGGATGGAACCGTGTAACCATTTTGAACATCTATAATTTAAATGCCAATGTCTCTCGTTAATTATGAAAGGCTGACAGAGGGACAGAGGTAGCTCTCTGACATGGTACATGCATCCTACCTCTAAACTCAATGCGAGAAATAGTCCTATTCAACATCCTTTCTAAAATGCTTTGGACTCCACCATTCACACAACCAACCCCTACCTCACTGGAGAATTAACTCCAAGCTCTCTGCTTTCCCTCCTGCTGCCTATGGTGGAGATGCATTAGCTGCCTATTGTAGGGAGTAATTGCCATAAGCGGTTGATGACAGCAATCAGAAAGTTTGCCTTGCCGTTGTGACAGGCCAAATTATTTTACAAACCCGTTCAGCAGCCATCTCAGCTGAAGACCCATAATCTTCCGTGATTGGTTGAGCGGCTCCACTCACATCAAAGACAATGGGAAATCACGAAGCAAGGCGTTTAAATGAAAACCAATTGCAAGAAGATTATCCCCTTTCGGGGGGATATTTCAAGGGGAGGAAAGTGACATGACGACAGATCCATTTAGCTGCCGTGTGCCACTGAAGTACAAATTAACACCCCCCGAAAAAGGAAAAAAAAGTCACTCCCATTAAGAGTCTAATGCCCAGTAGGTAAGTTTGGAGTTTAGGCAAAATCCCCATGTTAGAACTGGTTATAATCCTTTGCATTTATCCAGCCCTTTGCAGCAGGAGTTGCAAAAAGAAGTCAGCACAATTATGCCCATTTCACAGCACGGTTATGAAATTTTCAGCCCCAAAACCAATTTTTTTCCCCCCAGTGGTTTTTGGCCACATTTTTTGGGTGTCGTTTGTCAAATATTGAAACCTTTTCCATTTTCAATGAAAAGCTGAAATTGTCAGTGAAAAAAATCCCCCATTGTCTGACCATCTGGAGATCTGGGTTCTACTCCCGGCTTGTTAGGTCCACCTCCAGCAAGTCACTGCCTCTCCGTGCCTCAGTTTCCACCTTGGCGAGCCAAAGATAAACACCATTGACTTGATGCACACAGGGATTGCTGAGCTAAATTATTTATTGATTGGAAAAGTGGGTGGAGACAATCAAAGGCACCAGGGAAGGACAAAGTCGTCCCCTCCCTCCCCCGCACCACCAATCCTCACGTCCCGCTTCCCAGGATGCAACACTCTCACCAGCTCACTGCCAAATGGAGCTGTGTTTACTAAGAATCCGTTGGCACCCGTTGCTTTTCCCACCCCAAAGTCCCAAGCAGAAAATCATTATTTCCCAGGAGGGAGAGGAACAGGCTGCAAGAGTGATTGAACGTGAGGTTCCTAAAATCCTGAGGAGTCTGGTGGCACCTTAAAGACTAACAGATTTATTTGGGCAGAAGCTTTCGAGAGTAAAAAACCCATTTCTCCAGATGCATGGAGTGAAAATGACAGAAACAGGATACAGACTAACACGACTATCCCCTGATACTAAAATCCTGCTACGTCTTGGTTTGCAGGTGCTGTGAAAATCGGCTTTGCAACAGGTAGTGCAAACCACTTCTGGGGGTGGGGGGCTTCCTACCTAACGGACCCCACCCCCCAGGGATGAAACATGGCAGAATTTTGGGATCAAGAGGGGGTGGGCTTAGAAAGGACCCAGATCCTGCCTCTGGAAATGCAGCTCGCTACGCAGGCACATTGCAGCACTTACTCGCCTATGTGCTGATTGCAACCTGCAGAGGAAAGATGGGCACGTGGAGTGGGAGTTTCGTGGGAGGTGGTATTTCATACAATGAACTGGACAGAATGCTGCCGGAGCGGGGCCCTGCTGCGCTCCCGAGAGGCAGAGCCAGCCAGCCTTTCAACCTGCAGGATCCAATCGGATTTTATGGCTATATTCAGCTTCCTCTGGAAAGTCTGACTCACTCGGAACAGGCTTCACTTTTCCCAGCAGGCTCAGTCTGATTTTCTGCTGGTTCCCCTGCTCCAGCACGAGGGCATGAATAGCTCCAAAGCCTTTCTAGACCTCGGTGGCCCCATCCGGCGACTCACACCCCCACCTCCTCCCACTGACACAAGAGGAATCGTGAGTCACCCTCGCCGCAAAGATTGCAAAAGAAAACATTGCAGGAGAGGAGCCGGCTTCTTGTCAGAGGGATCTGTAATGTGATCGGGACTGTAAATCACAAGAAGCGAGCCAGCCCAGAACAGAAACTACCGCGATGGGCACGGGATCAGAGCCAGCCCAGTGTTCGGGCAGCAGAGTTTCCAGGACTTGCAGATGATGACTGGCCCTGGACCAGCTGACAGACTGAAGTCCCTTTCACTGGGGGAATGAGGCATTTCCCCTCCTGGCAAATGTAGCAATGAGGACGACGTCCACCCAAACGGGGCGTGAATCTAGCGTGGCTTCCCTCCACCAGGTCCAGACACCAGCCTCTCGAGCCTGGTTTCAGCCTCGCCGGGAGATTCACTCAACGCACACTGCAGTCCTGTCTGGGCTACCAAAAGTGCTGCATTCCAACACGGCTGTGCAACAGGGCTGTGGACTATCACAGAGGGCAGCTGTGGTCTCCCGTGGCCAGAGCACAGGGCCAGGGCCCAGCTGCACTATTCAGTGGATGGATCACAGGGCCAAGGCTCAGCGATGGCTTCTCTTCCCAGCTCTGCCCCTGATTTGCTGCGTGAGCTACACTCAGAGAGAGGCCGCTGGGCAGCCGGCGGGACAGAGGAGAGGGGGAGGCAGAGGGGCGCATTCTACTCCACTCTCCTGAGTGCAAGACATGGGTTTCCTCAAACTCTCAGGGATCACAAGTGACCTCTCCTTGAAAAGCAAAGAGGAAAATCTCTGCCTGACCCTGGGAGACTGGAGAGAGACGGCCTCATGCTACAGAACAAGCTGGAATGTCCGGACACTGCTGACCAATGGGCCAGGGGACCCGATCCCAAACATAGTGTCACCCTGTCTGGGGTGAGTTGTCACCACCTCTAGCAGATCTTGGGGGCGCGTCTGGCTTTGACTAGCAGTTTTATTGCTTGTCATGCCAGTGAAGTCCCTCTGAAGTGACCCCCAACTCAGGCAGTTCACTCGCCTGCATTCTGCACTGCTGTTTCCTGAGGGTACAACAGGGACCCCAATGCTCAGCAGTAAAGTGCTCTGGGATCTATGGCTACCAAGGGGTTATTATAAGAAGGGCTATTTTCCCGCCTGGGTGAAGAGACAAGTGCACATGGTAACTATCTGCCAGAGCAGGGCTTTACTCTTGCTATTAACGTTAATCGTTTTACAGCCCAGCCTAGAGTTCCCGATCAGGAACAGGGCCCCACTGAGCGAGGTGCTGTTCAAACACAGTCAGAGACAGGCCCTCACAGTCTAAACAGGCAGAGATCGCGATCTCCATTTTACACGTGGGTAACCGCGGCCCAGTGTAGAGTCTACACTGCATTGTACAGCGGGTCGGTGGGACCCGGGCTTGCGGACTTGGTGTTTCCAAAGCCCATGCTTGAGCATCCACACTGCACTGTAAACCTGGGTTTACAATCACTGGATCCAGGTCTCACAGCCAGGCTAACGCATCCACACTGCACTATGCAGACCTGCTGACGCGGGTTGGCATCCTGAGCTGCGTCCACATGGCAAAATGACATGGTTTGGACCCAGGTCCCAGCAGGACTTGGGCTCTGACCCATGCCCTGGCAGTATCCTAGATGCTTGTTGATCTGAGTCAGGCTGATTTGTGTGCAGACAGAAGGGGGGTTGGGCTCAAACCTGAGTCAGAACCTGGGTTTGGTGGGCAATGTAGACACTAAGTAACCCCCCTAAGGCCTCATAGGGATTCTGTAGCACAGCAGAAAATTGGATCCAGATTTCTTGACTCCCAGTCCAGGGCCTTAACCACAAGACCAGCCTCTCTCTCCAAATCAAGAGAGAGCTAAAACATGGTTCATCGGCATGCTTTCTTCTAAACACACAATCAAGAAAAACCACCATTTTTTCTGCTTTTTTAATTCCGTGGTCTAAGCAGGGACACACACATCCACTGCACTAGCTATCAGAATACACTAATCACAATCAGATCGTTGCACTACAGAAATCCAGGGCTGCGGTCCTTTAGCTCAGAGACACAAACCAGAGGCGGGGGGGGGGGGGAAGGGGTTTGGTGTGGATCCAAGTTTCGTTGATCCAAAGTTTGGGGTAGGGAAGAGTTTTCTGACAGTCCTGGTGTCGGCTCAGCCAGCAGCCACTGAAATCTACACGCTTCCATGACTGTTCAAACCCCTGCACAGTTGTGTTATTTAAAAAAACAACACAAAAAGCCCTTTATTAAGGACAGCTAGTTGCAGGAAGCAGGAGCTTGGCAGAGATCAGCTAGGCCAGCAAGTGGGAGCAGAATCCAACCAAAGAGACCCACAATTATATCAGGCACCCCTAACTCTTCCCAAACGGCCAAACTCATAGGTGGAAGGCGTTCACATGAGTCATGCAGAGCCGTAATTACTGCACCTGGTGCGTGCTGGCGACCAACAGGGCTGGGTGTGAAAAGAAAACAGGCTAACCTGCAATGTATTTTCCCCCCTTGCTGCCGAGCGAGCTATCTTTAGAAAGCCATTTCCAATCAGCAGCAAGCTACGAGGAGTGGGCAGAGAACGCAGATCCTGCGCTGGCCGGCTTTCTAAACCAGCGGCTTTGTTTCCAGAGCCAAGTGGAGACGGCCGGTTCGGTGACGCGGTACAATGAGGATGGGGAGAGAAAGGCTCTTAATGCGGGGCAGGGGAAGGGAATGATTTGGTGCAAACATCTCACTGGAGACAAAGGTGTCACAGCCCAAGATCGTTGGGTATATAAGATTTGAGAACCGAGAAGCACGCACACAAACTCACTCCCATCCCTGCCAAATGCCGCCGTCTCTCTTGAAAGTCTATCTCGGTCCTTAATGCTTGGAGCGGAGAGGAGAGGCTAGCTTTGTATGGACCGCACGGCTGGCCAGCGGAGGAGTGACATGCTCCTGCTAGAGAAGGTGGATAGGGAACTTCTGGGCTCCCAGTCTAGGAGCATCTGGGATCAGTCCATCAAATGAAAAGGTGTCAAATTCAAAATAGACTGTGAGGCTCCACGGGGACAGGACTAGAACCCACGTCTGCAGGACAGCCCACACCGCCACGCTGCTCCCCGGCAGCCATGGTAAGGCCGCATGCATTACCCCAGACCCTGTGGAGCTAAACAGCACAGGAAGTCCCGCCTCAGAAGGCTGGACTGACAGCGTCCCTCGTGGCCCCTGATTGGTCCAGGCACCCTATTTAAGGAGCAGTTCCAGGAAGGGTCCCTGCAATGAGGTGGGCCCCCTGCCAGCAGTAGTGACTGATCCGCAACTTGGCTCACTCAGCCTCCCAACCCCAGCTCAGATCCTTGGCTTCTGCCCAGGAGCTCCAGTCCCGATCCCTGGTTTTGGTTCTTGGCCTCTGGCTTTTACCCAAGAATTTGGCACTTGAACTCTGACTCTGGCAATGGACCCAGGCTTGGGCCCTTGAACTGTTCCCTCCATCCCTGCTCCCTGGCATTAGTACAAAGACCCTGACCCCAGTCCCAAACTAAGGCTACAGCTCTATGACTCCGACCCCAGTTCTGACCCCCTCCAACCTAGGCCCCTGGACTCCGGCCCCTGAATGCCAGACGCAGATGCAAGGAATCACTTTTTCACACAAAGTGTGATTAGACTGTGGGAACTCACTGCCACAGGATGCTGTTGAAGCCAAACATTTAGCATGATTCAAGGAGGAATTGGACCTTTATATGACAAACAAGAATATTCCAAGTATCAGAGGGGTAGCCGTGTTAGTCTGGATCTGTAAAAAGCAACAAAGAGTCCTGCGGCAGACGAACAGATGTATTGGAGCATAAGCTTTCGTGGGTGAATGCCCACTTCGTCAGATGCATGACATCTGACGAAGTGGGTATTCACCCACGAAAGCTTATGCTCCAAGAATATTCCAGATTACTACAGTTAATGCTAACAAATTTTGGAAGTGCTATTCAATCTCTTACACTGTCCTCTGAAGTTGCTGGTGTTGGCTAGGATACAGGGCTATATGGACCTCCGCTCTGATCGGCTCTGATCATGCCCATGTTCCTCATCCCATTCAACCAACCATGAAACAGTGTGAAAAGCTAGGGCTGGCCTCGGAAGAACGAGCAGGAGATTCTGTGCACGGCTTTAAGGGGCACAGTATTATCACCCCCATCCATCTACCCAGTCACTCTGAGCATGTTTACCAGGCTCATCCCAAGAGGACGCCGTAGGGAGCAGAGGCCAGCTGCTGGCAGAATTCATCTCCTTTGCTGGTGAGATTAGCCCAGAACTCCTGCAGGGGTCTCCACCTCCCATGACAATGTATTGTCTCCCTGCGCACCAAGCCCTAGACAGGTGTTGTGGGTCATTAACAAATAGCCTGACACCTGCGCAGAGGGACAGCAAGAGACCTACACATCCCTTGGGGATACTTTCCTGTATTGGGGCCTGTTCAAGACAGCATTTAAGCCCGGGCTTAACCTTAAGCCCACGCTCAAGTCCCATTGAAATCAATAGGATTTAAGTACACGCTTAATATTTGGCACAAGCTAAAGTGCTTTCCTGAATGCGGGATTTATTTCCCACTTGATCCCTATTCTGCAGGGATCAGGTTTTTAGACAGCACGTCCTCTGTGGCAGGGACTGGGTCATTTCCCATGCCCTACCCTGTCCCCCAGCCACAGGGATCCATCCGTGCTTCATAAAATCAACACTCTAGAACGGTGGTCCCCAACGCGGTGCCATCTATGTGCGCCCGCGTACTGGCCGGCAGACAAGCACCTGCCGAAATGCCGCCGAAAAGTGGTGTCATCAAGAGGCGTCGCCGCCCAAATGCCGCTTGATGTTGCCGCTTCGTGGCGGCATTTCGGCGGATGCTTGTCTGTCGGCCATGGTCCTCGGTGGCTCGTTGTCCGGCGCCCACCACCCGGAAAAGGTTGGGGACCACTGCTCTAGAATATCAGCAACCCCACCCTCGTTGATAGTCAAGGAAGTTATGGGGGGGGTGGGAAGAGGGGGAGGGCACCAGGGAGGTGTGGTTTAAAATATAACAACGTCTGTTCCCATAAGAGTCTAGATAAGGATCACTGAACCCAGCACTGAGATGCAGCCACCTTTGGGTGGTTTAATAGACACCCAGCTTTACAACACACCAGTCTAGGATGGGGGTGGGGGAGGGAAAAATGCTGCATCCAACCAAGCTATAGGAGGGCAGAATGGACTCACCAAAGCTGGAAACTGGTCTGAACACCAAGGCCAACCTGCCGTCTAAAGTGGGGTCTGATAGTTGATGCTATTGCTGGACTTGGTCATTGTCTTTAAGCGGCACAGCGCCCCCTAGTGCCAGATTGGGGCCCTACTTGCATAACGACTCGGAGGGGCAAACGGTACAAACGAGAGTCTCTGCAGCACCTGGGTTTCCCACGGCGCTCGCCCATCTGCGTGTCAAGCAGGCCAAGTTCAGCTCAGAGCTTCTGCTCTGAACCAGAACGAGCCCCCGGGGTTCAGGCTAGGGGAGCCCCCCCTTATCACAGCAGCTAAGTCTATGTCAGGTAGGAACAGCCTCCGTCCTGGATTCCAGCAGACAGCAGGGAACGTGGGAGAATGAATTGACTGGGCGCCTGTAGAAAGACAGCCCTACCGCCCCAACCCCACCTCCTTCATATGGCTGTGGGAGCGGATACCCCCACAGGCCTCCTCTATGGAGACCCGACAGCATCACAGTTAAGCTGCAGCTTCGTGCACGCGGTCAGAGGGAGCTGGCCCCCAGGCGCAGTAAGGGATCTTAATTCCCCATGGCAGGGCACTTTCTATGTCCCCCCGTCTCTGCCACACCAGCGCCGTTCGGGAGCCAGGCTGCTCCCCTCCAGGCAAAGCCCGTGCCCGCCTCTGCCCCTGCTAGGCCGCATTGCAGCTGGTGAGGTCTTTTCAACGCCTCCCCACCCTTTACGGACTTGCTTCCTGGTTGTGCTAAAAAGCGATGAGCTCATGTTGCTTTATATAGCTCTTCCATCAGCTCCTTCTCCATAGCAACGCGGCCTGGCGTGACAGCGCCTCACGGGCCTGGGATGTCAGGAGCCGGGCAGTGGGGCCACCCCACCCCACCTCTGGCGCTGCCTCCGCGCCACCTCGCCACCAGCCAGGCCCCACGGGCACAGGGTCAGCGAGGAGCCGGACCCAGGGAAGGGAGCTTTCAAGATGCAGCGCCCAGGCCTCAGCCGTGGGGCTGATCGCCCAGCGGCTGGGCACTGCCTGGTACCACAGCGCCACCCTATGGACAAGTGGGGATATAGGGTTTCTTTTAGAAAAGAAAGAGGAATATGGCTGGGACCCAGCTGGGAAATCTGCCCAGGAAGGGCTGGGTTGAGGGGGAGGGAAGTATTTTAAGGTTAGGGACACCAAAAAGAGTAACAAATTTAATTAAAGGCACCACACAAGGATTGTCAACTCCCACTGGCTTCAATGGCCCCAGGGATGGAATTAAATACCCCCTCCTGCCCCCCCAGGGCCCAGGACCCAAGGCAAGCTCTTCTGCAATACTGAAGCTTGGTGTCACTGGGGAATCTTGGCACCAGTGAGGGCTGGCGGGGGCCTTCTGTTGGCTCTCTGCATGGGGTGTGCATCACCCCAGGACTGCTGGCGCCCCATCGCCCCCCCAAGGCCCACCCCCTGCCTACAGCTCTCTCCCTCTTTCCCAGATTTTGCCATGGCGCTGGCCTCCTCCGTCATCTGGGCATTCTGCTTGGGGCAGGGACCCCGGCTGTGTCTGGACCTGGACATGCCATGCTGCCTGCAGGGGTGACGGTATTTCCTTAAGAGATTTCATAGGGTCTAAGGCCAGAAGGGACTGAGCTCCTGGATAACCCAGGTGTCAGATTTCGCCCGATCACGCCTGTGCTGGGCCCTAGAACTTGGGTTAGACCCAACCATTCCCCCTAAATTCCTAGCCAATCCAATCTGGGGGGGAAATCCGCTGTCCGCATGGAGTCTCCTAATCTTTCAAAGCTTTGATGCCGAGCCTGGTTTTTAGGACCTAGCCTGCCTTGCCTTTGATCTTCTAAGCATGGCCTCAAGATAAGGCAAACCGGAGTCAAACCTCCCCCAGCCTGGCCATCGGCTAGTGCTTTCTTGACCTCATGTGTGGGATGAACCGAGGGGCCAGTGCAGCTTCCCAAGGGATGAGGAGAAGGGGAGCTGGAGGTGGGACAGACATTGCTCCCCCTTCAGAGAGCAGCTGGGAAGTTTGGGGCTCTGGGGGGGACTGAAAAATATGGAGAAAAATCAATTAAAAATTAACCTTAAAAACCCTCCTAAGAAACTACTGAAAACAATAAAAACAGAGAACAAGGGAAATAAATGGAAGAACCAGTTTCTTTGCTGGTTCCTGCACCGGCTTCAAGAGAGCACTGCTGATTCACACCAGCTAAGGAGCTGGCCCTAAATATAGACAGAAGAAGAAAAGTAACCATCTCCCAGCCTCGTCTCCCCTCTGCTTCCCAAGCTGGGCTGCGAGGCACACGCTGCTGCTCCCTGGAAAACCAGCTGGGCTCCCAACTCTGCCGACTGAACAGGAAGAGTGGTTGGCAGGGTTTATTTGAAACTTCCTTCTCTCTCTGTGTCAAACGCATCGGGGGAGGGGGACAGAGGGGGGCGCACGGGCTAGTGGTTCTGACTAGGGCTGTTGAGAAAATATTCCATAGTCTTTGTGGGGGGAATGGATCGTTTTTCTGGTTTTGTTTAAGGAAAATAATTTTTTTTAACACTTTTTTTTTTCTGGTGATGATTTTTGCTTAAAGGGGGTAAAAAGGCCATTTTTTGTCAAAAATAAAAGTTTTCCGTCACTTCTGCTCCTCTAGCTCCAGCAGTGGGAATTCTGGGTCATCCTACACCTGCCCGGCTCATGGACTCCGAGGCACATCAAGCGCTCTCAGGAACTTCTATGGGCACCACTGCAACAGGATCTGAGAGCCTCTCAACCTTTAACGGGTTTATCCTCAACCCCCTGGGAGGCAGGGCAGGGTATCATCCCCATTGTACAGATGGCGGAACTGAGGCACAGCGACACTAAGTGACTTGTCCAAGGCCACACAGGAAGGCTGTGGCGGAGCAGGGAATTGAACGCAGGTTTCCTGAGTCCCCAGTACTGCACCATCTGCATCTACAATTTCCACGTGTCCTCTCCTTTCTGGTACCTATCCGGCAACACCTAGGGCCTAATTTTCAGGGGTGCTGAAAATTGGGAGCTGCATCCAAGAGGAGAGGCCACTTTTGAAAGTATAGGCCATCTCCTCTTTGCTCCTCAACTTACCCAGCTACAGAATGGGTAGAATGACGCTGACCGACTCCTCAGATATCACATGGGCTGAAGACTTTTACCAAACTGTCACTGTGGTGCAATGCCTGGAGGGTTACTCAAACTAATGATGATTCCACACATGCATGGAATATGCAACACACCTGGGAATTTTACAGATTTCCCCAGTGTGTCCTGGCAGGGCCGGCTCCAGGGTTTTTGCTACTCCAAGCGGCGGAAAAAAAAAAAGAAAAAGAAAAAAAAACCCGCGATCGTGATCGGTGGCAGCTCCACCACGCCGCTTTCTTCTTCGGCGGCAGGTCCTTCCCTCTGAGAGGGACTGAGGGACCCGCCGCCGAATAGCCCGACGTGCTGCCCCAAGCACCTGCTTGCTGGGCTGGTGCCTGGAGCTGGCCCTGTGTCCTGGGGTTTCCCACACAATTTCAGCCTGGGATCTGAGAGTCAAACTAGGCCCTGTCCGACTCATGTGTCACCACTGGTATTAAGCAGTCTGCACCTGGAACTCACCTAACCATTCTGTAGACGATACACGAGTCAGAAGAGAATCCAGCTCCCTGTCCCAGATCTGCATTGGCTAGGGTGACCAGACAGCAAGTGTGAAAAATCGGGACGGGGGTGGGGGGGTAATAGGTTCCTATATAAGAAAAAGCCCCCAAAATCGGGACTGTCCCTATAAAATCGGGACATCTGATCACCCTAGCATTGGCTCTGCTGATCTGACTCAGAAGGTGCCCTGGTAACACAGCCATTCTTCTGCCTATACCCACGCTTTTGATTTTCACTTTCCTTTTCAATGGCTTCCATCAGCAAGATCACAACACGTCACTGTCCTGACAGACCATCCCACAGCGTCACTACACAGCCTCTTCAAGCAGGATCTACAGTTCCACGGCTTCCCCTAGCATGCAGAGCTGGCTGTCAGAAAAACCAGCTTTCTACTTTGAAACTGAGCCCGTTTGATATGAACAAACACGGAGCGCCACAAAGCCGTTGCAGTGGCACACAATTGCACTGTATGGACGCTATGTAAATAGAAAGGCATTATAACAAAAATCCATAGACATTTAGGAACTTCACAGCAGTCCCTCTGCTGCACAGCGCGGCCATTCAGACCTTCCCAGCCACAGCAGGGACACAACTCAGATCTTCCTGCTCCAAAAGCCCGTAGCATTTGAGCTACAGGGAAATCTCCATTAGCTCTCAGCCGTATAGGGCCTAGGACACACACACACCACTAAGCAGTTGTGATTCTAACCAGAAGCGGGCAGTGGTGGCATATACCCAGCAGACAGTTCATTACGGCATTCTAGAACTCTTCTAATGCTATTGTGAGAACTTAGATCCCAGTGCTGGAAACGAAAAGGTGGCTCACGGACACACTGCTCATGCGCAGGAAGTGCTCCTGCAATGAGCGACCCTGGTTCTCCCAGCTTCGCACACACCCGGTACGAAGCATCTCTGCCCATCGGGATGAAGGAGGGAACAGCGTGACGGTGGCTTACCTGTCAGAAGAGCTTGTTTGAGCTCAGGGTTACTGAAGGAGCTGGGAGGGGCTCGGTAAAGAGCCTCATTGTCGATGCCTTTGAAACCAAAAGGAAAAAAAGAAATCAGTCAAGAATTCTCCCTCCAAAGCACCAGGCAAACAAACCATGCTTTAACTCAGATCTGCTCAAAAGGCCCGACGCACAGATGGGGTCAGCATTAGAGCGCCAGGGTCATCTTGTTTTGGGGTCTCTGTTCTGCTATCAACAGCCTGCAACCTTAGGTGTGTGTTGTGTTGTGTGTGAGAGTGTATGAGTGAACAGTGCCCTCTACTGGTTGGAATCAGAACTACACCACCATGTGTCAGGGTTGGGTGAATAGTAGGGCCTGGTCAACACTAAGCCCCCACTTCGAACTAAGATACGCAACCTGAAGTCGAAGTACCTTAGTTCGAACTTACCGCGGGTCCAGAGCGGCAGGCAGGTCTCCCCCGTCGACTCCGCGTACTCCTCTCGCCGAGCAGGAGTACCGGCGTCGACGGCGAGCACTTCCGGGATCGATTTATCGCGTCTAGACAAGACGCGATAAATCGAACCCAGAAGATTGACTGCTTACCGCAGGACCCGAGGTAAGTATAGACGTACCCACAGGCCCCGTCCACACCGGGGACCAAAATCTAGATTTACACCAGTGCGCCTCCACTGTCTTCAGTGGAGCTATTTCAGATCTATGCCAGAGTGAGAGCAGGATTTGACTCCACTTTTAAACGAGGCTACAGCCTGACAGTGGCACAGACGGCAACCGTCCCGAGCACCATTCTGGAATCTGCAGCAACCACCTGCACAAGCCATGCTATGGAATCTCGAGGCTGGATTACCTATGGCGTAGCATTATCTAAAGTGAAACCAACCAATGTTTCTGACTGTCCGTCATGCCGCGTCAGCATGAAAGGAGGGTGCATATGACACATGGAATACGCATGCCCAATGCATGTATTTGTCCCAACTGGAAGAAATGTATGGAGGTGGCCAAGGAAACGCACGCCTGAAGTACCTTGTTTTTCCAAAGCTTCAATGAGTCTCATTACAATCAGAGGTGCTTGTTCGGGGAGCCTTAACTCCGCAACCTCGGCCTGCCCAGCGGGTCCTGTGAGAGAGACAAATAAAGATGATTTAGCAGAATGGATCTCAGTGCTTGTCAACAAGGCAATTTGGCTGGACGGCAGCTGTGACGCAGTTAAATAGCATATTCAATCTCTCTGATGGGCCAGTGCCTGGAAAGTAGGGGGTGATAATGAGCCAAGCATATAATTTGCAAAGAATCATTTATTAGCTGGATTTCTCCTCTTTCCCACTTTGCTAATTGTGCGCAAACAAACAACAGATTGTCTCAGATTCATCATTTGAAGCCATTCTCCAGGGACTGGCTCCAGTTAATTCCAGGGTCATTATTCAAACATGCAAGCTGTTGTGGTTGGGCACGCGGGTCACGTGGTCTCAGTCTGTTTCATGATTGGATGGCCCTAACTCACGGGATCAGGTTTCCAGCGGCACTGCTAGTCCTGGGGAATTTGAATTTGCTCTCTGAGAGCAGCTCCCAGGCATCTCCTAAGAGTCCCATTCTAACCACAGGACAGGGACACAGTCACAGTATGCGCCGAGCAAACACAGGCACCGTCTACACTACAGAGACCGCGTCAGCATAGCTATGAATAGCTCCACTGGAACCACAGCGTACGCCGACAGGAGTTTTCCAGATGGAGGAGAAACGCCACCTCCCCGAACGTTAGCTCTGCCAACAGACGAACTCTTCTGTTGGCGCAGCTGTGTCTACCGCTTGGGGTGTCTGTTTTTTCACACCCCTGATGGACACAGCCATGCTGGGATCTGTTTTAAGGACAGCCCAAGCCACAACCAAAACAAATTCCTTTGACTTCCCTAGCCTCTGTTAGCCAGAAGCTGGGAATGGGCGACGGGATGGATCAATTGATGATTCCCTGTTCTGTTCATTCCCTGTGGGGCACCTGGCTCTGGCCACTGTCAGTAGACAGGATACTGGGCTAGGTGGACCTTTGGTCTGACCCAGGATGACCATTCTTATGTTCTAACCAATGTTAATGGACGATTTTCCCCAGCAACCGCCCAAGTGCTAGCAATAACTTTGGTTTCCCATTGGGGTAAGGACTCTTTCCCACTTGCTCAAACTGTACTTAGAGCAGCCAGGATGACTGCTGTTTTGACGGCACGTGATGGGCCCTGAATATTAACGTATTATTTCCTCTGCCCTCCCCCACAGTAACTTCAAAATCGGAATTAAACAGGAACAGGCCAGCAGCAGGGCACCTCCCCCTCCATTCACGGGAACGGAAGGCTTGCCCCCCTCATGCACGCTACTTACACCTTGGTACCAATGCCAATTTCCCAGCAGCCGTGCTGGAGCTGTGGTATTGCAAACGTTCCTCACCGCCACCGGGCCTGCAGGCTGGTTCTAGCTTTGCCTTGGGGTCTGTTTGTTTATATTTGTTATGCGGGGGAGCCTCTCGCCCTAAAATCTGCATGATGCCTGCACCTGGTCACTGGGTGCACTGCGTAGGCCCCTGGTTTGTCGCTCTACTTTCCTTGCGAGCTCCTTTTTACAGGGAACGTGTCTTCTCCTAGACGTTCTGCCAAGTGCACCCCCCGCGCCCAATGCAGGAAAGAAGAACTATGGGCCAGGTCCTCAACTGGAATGATTCAGCTAAGCTGCATCGACTCGGTGAGAGCCGTTTATTCCTTGTGATCAAACCACCTGTTGTGCCGGTGCGTGGTTATGGTTTGCAACGAGGCACCAGTTAATAATGAGCAAGGCAGGGCTGTAGGGGTTAGTTCTGAGGATTCGGTTGGTGGCGTTCTTCTCCCTGAATGAATCCCCCGGCGCGGTGTTTGGGAGTGTCACATGTTTCACTTTCCAGGCAGGATGTGTAATTAAGCTTCTCTAAGTACTCTCCGCATTAGAGACCCCTTGACATGTCTCCAGAGAGCCAGGGGTTTCAGCCCAACGGGGTTCCTGTGTTCTGACTCTCCACGAGCCTCCAGGCCATGGCTATGTAATTAGCTACGGGGGAGAGTCTTCTTCCCCTCCGATTTTACACTGGTTTTCCATTTTCAAAGCACAACCCCAGAGTTCTAGGCACCATGACAGCAATTGCACTAGCAATCAGTTCAGTATCACCCAGCAGTCTGACAGGTACATGGATCAGCCAGCTCCACTACATTCCACCCAAAGCCCCATCATATTCAGCCCTACAGTATCACAAGGTCTGCCAATCCACCCCTCACCCCCCCGATCTACTGGTCTCAGAGAGTCACACATTTCAAAGTCAGTAGGGAGCACTATGATCATCCAATCCGACCCCCTGCTTCATATAGGCCGAAGGGGCGGGGGGGGGGGGGGATTGTTCCCTGAGATTTTTATACACACACTCACACACACACACTCACACACACACACACACACACACACACACACACACACACACACACACACACCCCCTGCAGAGCTCAGCTTCCAGTTAGGCAGGCCGGATTTTTACTTTTTGTAACTGAATTTTCTTTTAAAATCTGGCCATAGGCGCACGCCTGTTAATTTCGACTGGATCCTTTATTTTAAAGGACGTTCTGTTCAGATTCTGGTTTCCATGCACATGCAAGAAAGCCCAGCATGAACAAGGCAGGAACTTGCATCGTGGGAACGCCTCAGCCCCTTGCTATTTCGTTTTTTTCCAGTCAGTTGAGGATTTCTTTTCTCATGTTATGATAGTTGTGGCACTCAGATGAACTCCAGTGATGAGGGCCAGAGATGTGGACAGGCACACAGACAGGTAGGCATGAGGATGGACGGACAGCTGGGTCGATAGATGCATGGAGTACATGGGGGTGGATGGAGAGAACAACAGGGGATGTGCACATGACAAAGGCAGACGGGGCCAAAGTTCCCTTCATAGAAGAATAGAAAAGCACCACCCAAAAAGCACAGGGCTGGCAGTTTTGCTCTGGCAGGGCCTTTCCGCAGAGGCGGGCTCGAAGGCCCTGGGGTTCCACTGCCTCCCTTCAGATTGATTGTGACAAGCAGCAGGCTGGGAACCTACCCGAGCTGTCAGAGGGGATGAGCTGAGATTTTTCACGGGCTCTTCAGCTAATCCTTCAGGGGAAGCAGCGTAATGAGGCTGAGAGCTCTTCCGGCTCATTTGTCTCTTTTACATGTCCAGGTGCGTGTCCAGGGGAGCTGTCTCAAGCAGCCAGCCAGGGTCTGAACAGCGACCCAGCAAGATTGTGTGACGGCTCTCTACTGGCTTTGGAGTGGGGTGGGTAGGGGGGTGGGGGTCTCCTGGACCATGACAGCTTTCTAAGCACCCACCTCCCATTGCTGTCACTCACCAGACTTATTAGCGTGTGCTGATCATACGGGATGGACAGCCAATAGCTTCCAAACAGTGATACAGAGAGCGACATAATCTACTTGGGCAGTAGGTGTATGCTGCGCTGCCCTCTGCTGGATGACATCAGCACAGCTCACCTGTGTGCCATTGGCCCTGTAACGCTCACAGTGATCCTCCTTTAGCTCAAGCGGCCCAGGGACGCGCCGCAGGAGAACTTGAGTTTAGAGCGACGATTACTTAGTTGCGAGCAGAGCTGATATGGCAGGTCGCGGCTGTGATGACACTACACCTCCATGCATTGGATTCTCTGCGTTGGTGAGCCGGGCAGGCAGTGCACCGATCGGCGCAGGGGGCTGGGGGTCACACTGCTAGCTGTGCCACTGACTCATTGGGTGCTGAGGGGCCAGTCCCTCAGCCCTGCCCGGTGCCCGGCTCCTTGCTGTGCAGTCAAACCCTCGGAAATCCTCCGGTCACACGGCGGGGAATCGGGCAGCAGTGTCAAAGCCCCTGTCCGATTTGAGAGCCACAGATTCAGGTTCGTCATTCATGTCCCTCATTTATATTGGGGGGATGGGGTGGGGGAACCATCCGCCTCCAATGCCCAGGGCAAAATGCCCCAGGCTGCGCCCTCGATGGTGCCACTTGTCCAGGGGGGGATCCCAGCTCAGCCACGCACATGAACCCTGCAGAGGGCGATGGAAGGAAAGAGGGGGAGCAGGCAGCACAGAGGCTGTGGCAACTCTCTGCCCTCCCCAGCCACCCGAGTGCTGGAAACCAAAGTCTGCGGGGGCCTGGCCTGGGGCAGGTCTCCAGAGGCCGGAGCAAGCAGGAAGAAGGGGGCTGTGGGTAAAGTGCTGCGCTGGGACTCAGGCGATCCGGGTTCAATTCCTTGCTCTGCTCCGGATACCCTGGGCAAGTCACTTCTCAGATGGCATTTTGCAGGGGACTGTTTCCAAGCCCACGTGTGAACATCCACACGGCATTGTAAGCCTGGGCTTCCAGCGACAGGGCCCAGCTCTCCCCGGCGTGCCAATGCATCCACATTGCACTACGCAGACCTTCTGACTCGGGTGTGCAGCTTGAGCTGCGTCCACACTGCAAAATGACACGGCTTGGACCGGAGTCGCAGCGGGACTCCAGCTCTGCCCCACCCCCCTTGCGAGGTTCTAGGGCCCAGGTCCTGAGAGCTTGCTGACCTGATTTAGGCTGATTTGTGTGTGGACAGACGCAGGGGTGGGGGATGGACACGGTGTGGGCTCAAACCTGAGTCAGTGCTTGGGCTTAGTGTGAAGTGTAGACATAGGGATGGGGCTAGCAAACCTGGGAGCAAAGTTCAAGCAAGTTAACCATCACTGGATGATGGTCTGTTCTGTTCATTCCCTCTGGGCACCTGCCATTGGCCACTGCTGGTAGACAGGATACTGGGCTAGATGGACCTTTGGTCTGACCCAATACAGCCGCTCTTATGGGGTTGAGATGCCGGGCAAGGTGCTCCGCCGGGGCTGCGCCATTGAGAATTCTGGTGCAAACGAAAGGTGTCAGTTGTTGTGGGGTGGCCAGTGGTTCCCAGAAGAGGCTCCGTCCCCCCTTTCCCAATCCGATTGGCCTCTCGCAACATCCCAACCCCCCGCCACATCGAACACATGAGATTGGGGAAAAGAAGAGAGAGATCCCTGAGGCTGGGCCAGGGTCAGCCCAGCATGGACACGGTTCGGTGAGTAACGGCCATCCCGCTACGGGCTGCTGAGAGTAGATGCCATGGCAAGATGGTGCAGACTGAACAGAAACCTGCTAGCCCAGAGCTCAGTCCATAGACAGCTGCAGTGCGTGTGGTTTATTTATTGATGTGAACACTAAGTGGATAGTTCTGACACCGCTTTAAATTTTCCTTTGCAGCCAGTTAATAGCTAGGCCAGAAATAACAAAATCCGTGCTGGGTCCCACCACTTTCTAAGCAGACGGGGGAGTGAGGCCGTCTCTTCTGTTTCTCTCAGCGCTGTCTGTCGTGCCCACAAAGACTCGATCCCCCTCCCATGGGAGGAACCAGCCATCTTCTTCGGTGCGGACCTGGGTGACCTGGAGAGAGCAGGCTCCTCTGGATTGGAAATGCGCCCCTAGTTTGCCTGGTAAAGAACCAGACTGTGGGAAGAGGCAAGAATCGTCGCTGGATTCACCAGGCTCATAGGGATGGTGTCAAAGGTGCAGCCGGACAGAAAAGCGCGTAAGCTTTGGAGAGAGGTGACGAGCGGGAGCTACATTACACAGAGCTCCGTTGTGATGCTTGGGCGTTTACACGAGGACGCTGCAATGATCATTGTACACCCTGCAACGCCACAACCCCGCAGGTGATCACTGCAGCCCAGACGCAGGAATGTTCTGCAATCCCATGCCAGGGCCTTCCGCAGTGAACTGTGACCACAACCGAACGGGTACTGTGGTCATCCAGTGGGATCGAACCCACGACCTTCAGCACCAAAAGCAAAAGTCCCTCCTCTACAGGAGCTGCTTTAGCTGTGAGAAGCCAGCTGTCGTAGTTCCTGAGGTCGGGCACCAGAGGGAGACGGGGCCACATAAACTGTGCCTTGACAACTCCATCCAGTCAAAAGCAGGACTTCATCCGCTGTTCTGCAGCCTTCTCTGCGTTTCCCGTCTCTATCTGAGAAGGCGGCTGAGTAGCAGAGGTGTCAGATCAGTCTGATGTGATGTGGCAAATGACAGGGCCCTGACAAGATCGTCACTGTTCCAGTCTGGATGACTTTGCGCGTGAACAATACTGCGTCATTGGGAGGTTTTGAAAAACGGGGTATTCGTGTCAACCACACACACAGATTTCCGCCGCCACTGGTGTTCCAAGATAGGCTTCATTTTGCCCTCTTTCACGTAATACTTCTACCCTTTTCCCACCCCGAATTAGCCTATTTCACTCTGCAAATGGCTCGCTTCTGAGAGGGGGGGAAAGACGATTTTGCATAAAGGACATTGCCGCATTTCACAATGAAATGCAAAGTAAAGTAAAACGCTACGACTCTGCTCCTCTCTCCCGCCTTCCGTTCCCGTCAGCATTCTAGTTCTGCCTCCCTGACTTCCTCTACCCTTAATCCCTCCCATGACCAATGGCCCGAAAACTGCTTGGGGGGGGCTCTGTGACCTCACACTGGTTTTTGCACCATTCTAACTCCAGGAACTCGTGGAGTGACTCCTGACTGACACCAGGCCAACGCAGCGCAATCAGGCCACGTGGCGTCAAGGGGAAATCTCACTACAGCCGGGTAAGAGCAACATTCCTTGCTGTCTCTGGGCCAGACCCTCTGCTGGGGTAAATCTGCCCAGTTCCAGTGTCATCGATGGAGTTACACCATTTTACATCAGCTGAGGATCTGGCCCATTGTCTTGCAAAGGATCCCCTCCGTAAATGCTTCACATCCTATTCAGTATCTGCTGCAATCCTCTGGTGGCATTATTACTGCCTCCCAGCGTAGGGATGTGTTGCTAATCCCACTGGGATCTGCCCCGCCATCTAAGCTTCCTAGGATACCCGCCAGGTGCAACCTCGCCGCTCTGCTGTTCATAATCCCTCCTAGGTCAGCATCATCCACTACCATTGAAATCTGCACTGGCCTCCACATCACTCATTAGCTGTGACATAACCTCCAAAGCAGGGCAGGGGCAGGTAACAACACTTAATTGCTCTTCACGTTCTGCCAGCGGCATCCCGCTGCCCACCCGACACTTAACTTCTCCTATCCCCGCCTCACACACTAGAGCCGGAGATGGGCCCCGGCTGCGAAATTCAGATCCGTACCCCGGTTCGGAACACCCCAAACTTCCCAGGTGTGCGGCCCACGGCCCGGCCCTGCCTAGCACCTCAGTGCAGGTGCGTGGAAGCCAAAAGAGAAACTGCTGCTCGGCCAAGGCCTGATCCAAACCCCCCCTCACCTCCCAGGGTCAATAGGAAGATTGCTACTGCCTTGGACGGGCTCCGGGTCGCAGCCCAGGCCCGCAGCGCCCAGCCTGTCCACTGGGAAGTCCCCTGACAGAGGTTGAGCTCCCATTTGCCCACAGCGGCTGCTAATTCTCTCTGTCCCGCACCCATGTCATCCCTTACCGAGGGTTACCATATTTAAAAAATAAAAAAAGAGGACACTCCACGGGGCCCTGGCCCTGCCCCTTTCCCACCCCTGGCCCCGCCCCAACTCCGCCCCTTCCCCAAAGTCCCCGCCCTAACTCCGCCCCCTCCCCATAGAGCCCTTATTTCCCCTCCTCCCTCCCAGCCACGTGAAAAGGGCTGCCCGAGCGCTACCGGCTTCACGGTTTGCCGGGCAGCCCCCAGACCCTGCGCCCCCGGCCGGCACTTCCCCAGCGCAGCTGGAGGCCGGGAGGGGAAGCGCCCAGCCGGGGGCGCAGGGTCTGGAGGCTGCCCGGCAAACTGTGAAGCCGGTAGCGCTCGGGCTTCGGACAGCCCCCATGCTTCCGGCCGGGCACTTCCCCTCCTGGGCTCCGGCGGCTGCTGTGCTCCCTGAACTCCTGATCTCTGTAAGCGCCGAGCTGCCCGAGCGCTACCGGCTTCGGGCATCCCCCATGCCTCTGGACCCTGCACCCCCGGAGCCCGGGAGGGGAAGTGCTCGGCCGGCGGTATTTTTCCCGGACATGTTGGGCTTTTTGGCAATTCCCCCCAGGGGTTTGATTACCAAAAAGCCGGACATGTCCGGGAAAAACCGGACGTATGGTAACCCTACCTTACCCTGGAGCTTGGCCCGTTCCCAGCTGCAGAAACTCGGCCAGGCCTGAAGAACCTGGCCTAATCTCTCCCCTTCTCTTCTAGAAAGAGCAGAGGGGGTGCAAAGCCACGCAGCTCAGCGCTGGGAGTAAATAATAGAGAGGAGTGTGGCTGTTGGCAAGACGGGCAGGGTATTTTTTTTTTAATCACAGTCTCTATTTAGCCGAGTTAACCCCTTGCTGGCAATGGTCCCTGGTGATCAGAGATGGGCTCAGACCCTGGACCTCCCAGGACTTTGTGTGGGGACGGGACTGAACTATGAACCTAGATCCACAGGGGAGTTTGGGAGGAGGGCTGGTCTCACTACAGCTGCAAAGCAGATTGGAACCGGCCCAGATTTCAGGCAAATGAATGTGTCCTAGCCCGTTTCTGGGGCCTGGCCCAAAGCACGTTGAGGTCACCTTCCACCGGCTTCAAAGGCCTTTGGATCCGGACCACAATATGCCAAAGGCCAAACTATGGCTCCAAGCAGCACCTGTGAACTTTGGGGGGTTCAAAAGTGGGGTCCGTGTTAGGGGCTTAGGACCAACCCTCCCCACTCGGAACGCATCCTTCCTTGGCACCAGTCTGCCCCTTAGCCCCTGCAAACGGCGGAGAACGGCGACAGCTGCTCAGGGGAAAGAAATTAACCCACGAGCAGCTCGCTGGTCTAGCGGCAGCACCGCCAGGCAGCCACCAGGCAGAGCCAGCAGCTCGCTCAGCCCCCTGGGGGGCCCTTCCGAAGCAACGCCCTTCACGGCTGCATGGAGAGGTGCTGAAGAGGACTCCGACTGAGCCAGCAGTCCTGCACGCGGGACGTGGTGAGGGGAGAGCCCACATCCTTCGGGGCGCTGTTCTCTGCGGTGGGGCGTCTCCCTCGCTTGTAGGGTGACCAGATGTCCTGATTTTATAGGGACAGTTCCGATTTTTGGGTCTTTTTCTTATATAGGCTCCTATTACCCCCCATCCCCTGTCCTGATTTTTCACATTTGCAGTCTGGTCACCCTACTCGCTTGAGCGCTGGCGAGCTCCTCCTGCGGGAGGTGGGCTGGGGAGGGAGCAGTGGCGCATGTCCCAAGGGAATGGACCGTTCCCGCCCGGGACACCTGCTACTCAGGCATCCGCTGGCCAGCAGTCTGTGGCAAAGGTCGAGGGGGTGCCGTACAGAGACCACTAGATAGA
The DNA here is from genome assembly GCF_027887155.1 of Malaclemys terrapin pileata. Taxonomy (NCBI): domain Eukaryota; kingdom Metazoa; phylum Chordata; order Testudines; family Emydidae; genus Malaclemys; species Malaclemys terrapin. The sequence goes on along the minus strand of NC_071512.1, from coordinate 105,867,818 downwards.
CCCGTCAGCAGGCCAGCAATGGGGGGCCTGCAGGGGAGAGTCACAGAGAGACGCTGCTGCATTACAACACACCCCGGCGCTGGTCGCTGCTTTCCAGCCCCAAATCCATTCCCTTCTAAGGGGCCCACAACCCCCCCACACCCGAAGCCTGCAGGTGAACACACCCCTCCTTTTGCCCCCTAGTCTTCTCCTTTCCCAACTGCAGCTCGGTGTAGCCGTTCACTGGCATTTAAACCAAGCCCGGGGGCAGACCACATTGCCCTGGGATCCCTTTGGTTCACAGTTGGTCGCTTAGAGACAGCACGGAGGTGAAGGACGGCTCCAAGTCCCCTTGACAACACCTTGACCCGCAGCAGCGTGGGTGGCTCCCGTTTGCTAGGAGGAAAGCGGCCTCGCTTCATTCCTGCTCGCCAGGAAAGGGTTAACGCCGCGCTCTGCTTTGCCTGGCACATCTGCTGTGCTGCCGCGGCGGTTACACAACACAAGGATTTGATCCGGCCAGTCCCCTTCCCCGCCCCTGCTTCAGCGCAGCAGGACTACGGCTTGAGTCCTTTCTTTGGACAAGGCCCCAGACACACACCCTCCTCTGCATTCAGCATTCGCAGCCTCGGTGAATCTCCCCACGGCACCCACGTTAGCCCCCTCGAACGAGGTGCCCCTCCCGCCTCCCTTTACCCCCAGCTGAGCAGGAATGCCCTTCCCTTTCCCAGCCCCACCGCTCAGCGTTCTCTTCAGAGGGACGGCCCCACGCATGGCCGGCAGAGCTCTGCTACAAACCCTGGCCACGATCCTGGGCCCCGGAGCTGGCTCCGTCGCCCTTCAGCAAGACACCTGTGGCCCCGATTCATTTTTTCAAGCGAGACTATATTCTGTATGTTCTCCCCACCGACCAGCCTCTCCCCTGCTCCCAACTCGGCCTGTGTGTCAGGAAACTCGTGACAGCCTTCCTCCGAACCCCCACCCGCCAGAACCCCCTGACATCGCCTCTCCCCAGCAGGGCAGGAAACCTGCCAAGTTCCTTCTGGGGTTGTTTTTATTAAAAACAAGATGGGAACCATGAAGAGGGGGATGGGGCAGGGGGAGAGACACAAGGATACAGCTTGGGTGCTGGCCAAGATCCCGCTGGAGAAGAGTTACATTGCACTGGCTGCCTTTGTCTGCTTTCATACTGTGATATTACAACCCGCAGCCGATACTGCCAGAGAGAGCTGCTGTACAGTGCAACAAAACCAACTGTACATCCAGAGGAGATATTATTTTTCAGCAGAGGGGGAAGGGAGAACCGAACGGCTATTTTCCCTCAACAATCCCCTGCATTTAGTGCGGATCCCTAGCTCTTCCTAGCAGTAGATCCGAAAGATATTGACAGAGGAGGTCAATATCATTACCTCCATTGCACAGCTGGGGAAACCGAGGCACAGAGATGAAGCAATTTGCTGGTGGTCACCCAGCAGCAGAGCCAGCCATAGAACCCAGGCCTTTTGCATCCCAGTTGGGTGAGCTATCCTCTAGCCCACACTGGAGCAGCTAGCTTGCCAGGTAGGGGCTTATCTGGCCCCCATTACCACAGCAACTGTATGTGTTTATCTTCATGCAGCCCTGGGAGGCAGGGCAGGGCTGTTATTCCCCCTGTATGGAGGGGGAAACTGAGGCACAGAGCATGTGAGACCAAGGGACTTACACAAGTTCACACAGGCAGTTTGTGGCAGAGAAGGCAACGGAACCCAGCCAAGCCTCCTATACTGCCGGCGAGGGCCCTAGCCTTCCTCACTAGCCACAGGTGGGAGACTGAAGCCAGGCCTTGCAAACTGACCAGCTGAGACTCAAACCCAGGGGTCCAAGTCTCCATCCCATGTTCTACCCACTGGACCTCTTGTTGGCTACAGCCTGTCTCCTCTGTCACCTGCAGATCTCCCGCTAGTCTGTGAAATCTAGCCGGACAATCTACGTCTGCCACCTCCATCCACTGGATCACGGCAGGGTGGCAGAACTAGCAGCTCCCTCCCGCCCCCGGCCCACTTTCATTTCCTGTGAATTTCCATCCCTGGCTGGATCCGGGCTCTGCCTGAGATCCCAGAGCGCTCTGTTGAAGCTGCAGGTCTCACTGCTGTTAGGACGTGGGCGTTCTTAAAGGGGAGGAGGGCTGGTCTCACTACAGCTGCAAAGCAGATTGGAACCGGCCCAGATTTCAGCCAGATGAATGTGTTCTGTTGTCCTTTAATAGAAACCAGCGTGGCAGCTTTTAAAGGGCTGCCCATTAGACTAGAAGGAGCAGCTTGGCTTTGAGTCAGGGATCATCCCCTGACTATCCAAGTGCTGGGGGTACATTTTCGAACCCCTTTACAGACCCGAAACTGTGGGGGGCATTAAATATTGTTCCCCTAAGCCCTGGGGCAAAGGGAGAATCTCCATTTACCGTGCGCTGCGGGGGGTCTGTGACAGAAGGGAGCAATTCCAAAGCCATCCAGCAGAGGGCAGTGCTGCACACACACATCATGCCCTAGATGCTGCAATACTGTCCATCCCCTGGCCCCACAGAATAAGCCTCTCACGGCATGGCCGACGTTCAGAGCGAGAGGAGTGGGCTGCCCACGGTTGATAAAGCAACATTTAACCGGACCAAAGAGCTATTTCATTCAGCAGCTGGCTGGCGTCGACTCCGTCTCCCCGCCTGGGAAAGCACCCCGTCCAAACTGGGTTGGCTTTGTCTTCCCTCTCCGCTTCCGTTGGCACGTCCCGAGTCCGGGAGCAGGGCAGAAATGCCTCCAGGAGCCTCCTGGCAGGAGCGGCCCCGGCAGGCTGCCAAGGAAAGCAAGCCACCAGAGCCAGGCGGAGAAGGGCAGCAGCGTGGCAGTCTGTTGGAGAGGCCGGGGCGCCCGGTGGCACTGGGCGAAGCAGAGCTTGGATTTCACAGGGCGAGACTGCGGCCGTCAGGGGGTTGAGGTTTTTTTTTTAAATTTTATTTTATTTTATTTTTTTCCTCTGACTCAGAAATGCTATCCACAGCTGGGCACGCTCAGCCTAAGTGGATTCCACACCTCCGCTCCCAGGGACTGTAGCGCTTTGTGTACCGCGGGGTGGGGAGGGGAGAGAGACCATCTGATTTCAATGTTCTGTCACAATAGCTCTGCTCCCATTTGGGTCAGATTTGCAACACCGCGCTGAGCTCTTCTCAAAGTCCTAAATGGGAGCTGAGCGCCTTTGAAAATCTGCCTCTTCAGCAAACAGGGATCCGGGGGTGCTGAGAGAATTAACCCATTAACGTACACACAGCACTCAGACACTGCGGGACCTGGAGAAACGGAACAAGGCTGTCCCAGCTAGGTGGAGCGATTGGGCTTCTGGAGATGATCAGCTAATCGCACCGGCTGACTGGGTGCCTTCCGCTCCTGCTGCTCCTGGGATGGTTTTCCATTTCAGCGCTCTGTCCTTTCAAGCCCCTTTTCATCCCAGGGTCCTAAAGGGCTTTAAATCCAGCCACTCAGCCTCACAACTCCCCCCTGTGAGGGAGGGAGCTACTGTCACAGATGGGGAAACTGAGGCACGGACTGCCCCAAATCACATAGCGAACCAGTGGCCTCCTCGGAGACAGCACGGAAGACAGGGACAGTGGTGGGAGAGGGTGACGTGTTAACAGCCCAGCAGGATTTGTCAAGGGGATGGTGGGACATGCAGGCTCTCAGCTTGCCGGATGGCAGATCAAGAAGAGCAGGGAGAGAACAGGGCTGGCTGGGAAGGAGTCCTAGGGAGAGGTCTTGCAGGGCGGCCAGCAGCCATTCCCCATAAGCAGGGATAGAAAGCACGTTCCTCCGCGGCTGCACTGGAAAGGAGCGCCGGGCTCCGTGAAGGCCCCAGCCCCTCCCCTTTGTCTCTCCCCTTTGCCCGGGTTCTGCCAAGGCTCTGCTCTGCGGTGGCTGATCCAGCGCCTTCCATCACAGGCGGGCTTTTGTGCAGCTGGCACCTGGGCTGAAGGTCGCTTCTAGGTCACAGCGATCATGCCAAGGCGGCATCATGCCAAGGCGGCATCGTGCCGCGGAGTAGCTGGCACGGAGAAGTGGTTCTGTGTGCAGCAGCTGAGTGCAGCCTGGAGCCTGCTCTGCTGAAGCCAGTGGGGGCTGTGTCACCATCTCCCACAGAGGAACCACTGGGCTGGCACAGAAGGGGCTTGGTCCTTTGAATAAGCTAGGAGTAGCCGAGAGAGGAAAGGAATGTCAAAGCTGAGGCCCCCATTGGCTCTCTGCCCTGCCCAGCTCCCTGTGGGAGGACTTCAGGGCAAAGGGGCAACTTTACCGTGGACTTGTTGGAATTCTGGGCCGTTCTGGTAAGACCCAATGGAGGAAATTTTCAAACACAGGCAGATCAGACCCCAGGCGGTCACGCGTGGGCTGTGAGGTCACTGCGCACACAGAACGGATCGTGCTGTACCTTTCACTGCAAGACTGAAGAACCCATTATCAAATATTTGGTCCCCAGGTAGGTACTGACCGACTGTAATCACATCACCTTTCAATCTTCTCTTTGTTACGCTAAATAGATCAAGCTCCTTGAGTCTATCATGAGAAGGCAGGTTTTCTAATCCTTTAATCATTCTCAGGCTCGTCTCTGACCCCTCTCCAATTCACCAACATCCTTATTAAACTGTGGACACCAGAACTACATACAGGATCCCAGCTGCGGTCGCACTAATGCCAAATATAGAGGTCAAATAACCTCTCTGCTCCTACTCCAGATTCCCTTGTTTATGCAAACAAGGATGGCATTAGTTTTTTTGGTCACAGAGTCACACTGGGAGCTCATGTTCAGCTGAGAATTCACTGTGACCCCCAAATCTTTTTCAGAGTATACATTGAGCTGTATTAAAATGCAGATTGTTTGCTCATGCCCAGCTTACCAAGTGATCCAGATCACTCCGTAGCCGTGACCTGGTTATCCTCATAGACTATGAGGGTTGGAAGGAACCTCAGGAGATCATCTAGTCCAACCCCCTGCTCAAAGCAGGACCAATCCCCAGACAGATTTTTACCCCAGTTCCCTAACTGGCCCCCTCAAGGATTGAACTCAACCCTAGGTTTAGCAGGCCAACGCTCAAACCACTGAGCTATCCCTCCCCCCCGACCTCTTCATCATTTACCACTCCCCCAGTTTGTGTGTCATCTGCAAACTTGATCAGTGACGCTTTTGTGTTTTCTTCCAGGTCATGGATAAAAATGTTAAATAGGCGTAGGGCCGAGAATTCATCCCTGCGGGACCCCACTAGAAACACACCCACTCCATGATGATTCCCCATTTACAGCTACATTTTGAGGCCCATCAGCTAGGCAGTTTTTAATCCATTTAACCTGTGCCGGGCTGATTTTATGTTGTTCGAGTTTTTTAATCGAAATGTTATACAGTAAGGCGAATGCCTTACAGAAGTCTAAGTATATGACATCAACGCTATTCCCTTTATCAACCAAACTTGTAAACTCAGCCAACAAAGATAGCAAGTGAGTTAGACAGGATCTATTTCCCGCAAACCCTTGCTGATTGGCATTAATTATATTACCCTCCGTTAATACTTTACTGATTGAGTCCAATCTCAGCCAATCTATTCTCTTGCCCGGGATCGATGGCAGACTGACAGGCCCGTAACTACCCCGGAAAGTTCAAGCCCAATCCCGCAGCTTCAAGGCGCTGAGATAATTTGCAGAGGCTTCCAGACTTGTGGGTTCTTCCCTCATCCAAGCCTGCAAGCATCTGGAGCAGAGATGGGCCAAAACCGAATCACTGAATCACAACAGGCTTAGCCTAAGGGGCATGAATTCAGAGCTCAACTCTGCTGCCAGCCACACATCTATCTATCTTGGGCTGAAGCCACCCCCTGGATCCAGCCTGCTCCAGTTTGGCTCTGAGTCCAGTTGTGAGCTTTCCTGGCACTCAGTCACCTCAGCATATATCAGAGCCCGCGCTCTGTTCTCCAGCTGGCCTGCTGCTCCTAGAGTGACCAGACAGCAAGCGTGAAAAATCCAGACAGGGAGTGGGGGGTAATATTTGCCTATGTAAGAAAAAGCTCCAAAAATCAGGACTGTCCCTATAAAATCGGGACATCTGGTCACCCTAGCTGCTCCCCACCCTACCCCCACCCCGCTGAATAATTTAATGGAGGCAGGATGTTACTTTGCCAGATTTCAGAGTGATTTTCCTCTTCCCCCAGCTTGTGCCACGATGCCAGGCTCTTTCCACTGGAAAGTCATGCCCGCGGCTTCGCCAGTCGGAGCAGATTGCGTGGCATGGATCAAATTTCTCAGCACAGTCTAAATAGGCGCGTTGGGACACTGTGACCATCCAGCAGGGCAGCTTTATAATGTTTGTATCACTTTGCAAACCTCAATCCATCAATACAATACAAAATGGGCATTTGTGTCTCCGGCTCAGACAGTTGGGTTTTCTCCTGACCGCCCCCCGAAAGGAGGAAAGAATCAGAGTCACTGAACTGACAGTGTCTTTGCATTTGGCAGGCGTCAGGAAAGCGAACCTTGTTTTTTTAGTATTTGAGGGCTGTTTTTCTTTAAGAGAAAGCAAGTTCCAATGGCTGTATCCAAGAGCTAGCTGATATGACCACTTCCGGGTACCTCTGGAAGAGGGAGCCAGGCAGAGGGGGTTGGGATCGACTCCTGGGGACAGACAATGGATAGCCCTGCCATCAGGCAGTTGCAAAAAGCAAACACGTATCATAGGGGGCCAGCTGGTACATGTGGGTGACAAGAAAGGCCATGTCAGACCCACAGGGGGACCCATACGAGACTTGTTCAAAGGACACATCCTGCCCCCTGCTCTCGGCAGACGAGAAAGGGCCTAAACGTGGTGACAGGAAGGAGGCGGCAGTGGAGAAGCCAGGCATGGGATATTGATCCCTTCGCTATGACACGAAGCTCCGCTCCGCAGTTATTCCACAGCAGCGGGAGCAGATGGGGCAAGGGTGGGGAGTCATATACAGCCACAGTCCCGACCTCGCCTCCCAGCCGTGTTGTATAAAGGGCAGGCGGGGACCCAAGCCCCGATCTGCACCCCAGACGCTGCCACCCTCTCTCTGGATTCCACGTGCACAGCACAGGGGTCACGTGTGCAGCATCTGGGCCTTAACGCCGCGTTAACCCTGGGCAAGGCTGACCGAGGTCTCTACTGGGAAACATGCTGCATCTCTCCCGGAGGGGGCCAGTGACCGAGGGACTCCCTCTCCAGAGGAAGCGCAAGCCGCAGCCTCCCCCTGGCGATTTCGGTTGACAGAGCACCCAGCGCTTGGCACCGAGACGGAGACCGGGCTGCAGTGGCTGAGCGTCCGTCCAGGTGCTCTCTTGCAAGGCTGGCATTGCAGCAGCAGGCTGAGGGGGCCATGGGGAGCGGGGTGGCACAGCGTCCTGGCCCCAGCTGCAGGGATGTTGCAATGCAGGAGCTATTTGATGAATTACACCTGATAGGAATATTGGTCTTCTCTCCTGAGATGCCCATCACCATGGATACGAGGCAGGCCGGAGCGGTGTCCATGACAACTCTTGTGAACTATTTATTTACACACACACACACACACACACACACACAATTCTATACACACACTAGCTGGGCCAGCCAGTGTCAAAACATCACGTGGGATCTCCTCCTCGTGTCGTCCCATGTTAGCATGGGGTCTCCGGACTCCGGGGTTCTGATCTCCGCTCTGCTAGTGACCGAGGGTGGGACTATGAACAAGCCACTCTGCCTCAGTGTCCCCCTCTGAAGGGGGACAGTCGTAGCTTTCCTGGGGGCTTGCATCGATCGATGCGCTCTAAGCCCAGGGACGCAATCTTAACACGGGAAAGCAAAACTCAGGCTCCGAGTGGCCGAATGGTCCCCAAAGGATCTGAGGAACCCCAGCACCCAGCTCCCCGCCAAGGGCAGCCTGACAAAACACACGCCCCGCTTCAGATCTGCGGCGCCAAGGGGAGCGGGGTAAATAAAGGGCAGAGGCAAAGAGAATGCCCTGCCATCTGCAGCCCTCTCTAGAGCCAATGGGTGCCAGCGAGACAAGGAGGGGACGTCTCTAAGGCAGACCGGATCCAAACCATTCGGGGCCTTATAGGATAAACACCACCTGCTATTTACCCGCCCGCAGCCCATACAGACCAGGGTTCTCAGCAGGAATGGGCTCCCTCCGACACTCTCCACCGCACTCTGCAGCTGGGCATAAGACACAGCCCCCTGGAGAGGGCATTACGCTGACCCTGCTGGCCCCAGGCATGCTCCAGCCCTGAAGTTGCCCTGTGACCTTTCGTCCCACCCTCACCCGTCCTGTTGCAGACCCAGCATTGCAGTCGCTCGCACTGGACGCTCTTAGCCAATGCCCACTCACAATCCTCCAGCAGCACCTTTCATTAAACAGCCCTTTCCCGCTTGACGGGCTACTCCTGCAGCCCAGCCGACACCAGGGATCGAACCGGGGACTCCGGCGATACCGGCGAGAGTCACTACGGCTTGAGCTAAGGAGCCAGCACTGCACCCAGGCACTGTAATAGACTCATCTCCTCTGTGGTCCAGACGGCGGCTGCACAATGCACACTGACTGGTGGTTTACACACACCATCCCCGTGGCCGAGGGCAGAACACACAATCGCCCGGCCCTTCTCCTCTCCCCAACCGGCGTGCCTAAGAAACACACCTCGCTCCGGAGCGCCCCGTCAACCAGCACCAGAATTGTGTGGCAGGTTAATGGCAGAGAAGAGGTGCTCCCAACAGAGGCTCTCTCACGGACTTCCCGCTGGGAATCAGCTTCCAATGGGCATTTTAGCGCCTGGGCTCAAGCTCGCCCAGTAGAAGTGCTGGGATCAGAATTCAGGAAACCATGACACAACACTACCCCCACTCCTAGCGCCTTCATCTGGGACAGCCCTCTGCAGCTCCCACGGCATGTTCTCTGACGCACGGCAGGCCTGCACCGATTCACACGCACTGGAGCTCACGGCCCTGACAAATGGGGCGGTCTCCAGGGTTTATAACCAGTTGTACCCAAAGCACCCTTGCAAATCTGCGTCCGCTTAGGACCCCAGGCTTGTCCCCATACTGCACACCATGACCACTTGGATCTTCACAATGGCAATGGAAGTCAAATCCAGATTCTCCTGCTCCAAAAGCAGAAACGCCCCCTCCAAGCTAAAGGAGAATCTTCCTTAGCTGTAGCCTGTCAGTAATACACAGCGGAGAAGTTCTGCTTCCAGCCAACGGAGAGCAGCGGTGCACACAGCCACTAGCCAGTGCATCACCAATTTACACTTGGGACGTGCTCCAGTGTAATTCTTGGCGCTGATTACAGGCCTAGCCGAGTAACAACCGCTGCTCTTACCCCCGTGCGGACCTGGGTTCAAGCCCCAATGAGAGGCTCATACAGCCATATCACATACTGTGGACAGTACAATACACGCTGCTACTGCAGGAGAGGCCCCAGGTTAGACGGCAGCTGGAGAGGGTGCAGGGTTTCAGGCAGGAAGTGCACCGGGTGGGCGTGGGGAGAAGTCAGCCAGGCAATACAATGGCATCCAGTCTGAATTGCAAGAGAAGTGGGTGGTTTGAGCAGGGTCTGTGAAGTTCCAGCCCGTTTCCACTGCCCGCCCTCGCCCTCCACCCTGGAGCACTCACTGCTTCCCACTGGGTGGTGCCGGGAAGCCATGGCCCCCCTGCGTCGAGCATTTGTTTTCCTGGGCACACAACCCACCTTCATGCCAATGCTGCAGGTGATGTGCCATACAGCCGCATTCTGCCCTCTGCTAATGGTCCTGGGCAAGGGACGAGACCCACGCCATGATGGCACTGGAGCCAACAGAGGGCCCAGTCTATAGCAGATGCCCACAGCCTCTTCCCTATCCAGGCCCCACCTCCAGCCCCCAGTGCCAGCGCTTCCTCGGACATGCTCCACAATGGTGTTAGCGGAGGGTCCGTAGGCTTCTCCTAGGGCATCGGCCCTGTGCTCCGTGCACCTGGACCACTGAGCAAAGGGCCAGCCCTGAAACACATGGCCCCACCCATCTCCAGTGCCGTGGCAAAGGTCAGGGCCCTCTCCCCTGCCCTTTGGGAGAGTTGTGCTCCGGCTCTGCTTCCTGGATTGACGTGGTGGGGCTGCTGAACCAAGGGGAAAGGGGCAGCGCTGCAGCCCGCGGGCGGCCGGGCTGAGTTTGCTCTAGAGCAGAGGCTCCCAGGCAAGGGACCCGGACGAGGCCCATGCAGAGAGCACGCCCGGGGTGATCAAAGCAATGGCTTATGGAGTTCGTTGGCTGCAAGCAGCTGGGGCGCCCAATGGATGTTCAGAGAGAAGATGGACGCAGGAGCGGGAACCGTCCGCAGCGAGCTCTGAAGCCGCTCTCTCCTGGGTTACTGGCTGTGCTCTCCACAGCACAACGCTGATCGTTACCGATCACGCGGCCCCTTCCGCCGCTGGCACCAGGAATACTAATAATCACCGCCGTCGCACTGGAATCGGCGTTTGCTTTCTCTTATTCCTGGCTGACCCCATCCTCTGCAGCCACGCACGGCACGGACGACACCAGAGATCGGAGCACACCAGAGGTACACTGTGGTGCACATGAGAGCGAGTGGGCAGAGACAGAGCATGCCAGGCCGGGGAGAGACACTGCACCAAAATGTTCCCCAGGACTTCTACCTCCGCCGTGAAAAATCGCCTCAAAAAAACAAACGCGGCTGGAGCCTGCCAGCAAAGAACAAGCTCGGCCCAGTGCTTTGCCCCAACCTCCTGGGAAACTGAGTCCCAAGGACACTCGCACGCCACGTCACGTTGTCATACTTCACCCACGGAGCCTGCTGTCGTCACCAAAAGGTGATGGAAAAATCAGCTCCGCGCCCCAGGAATCCCCCCCAAACGGATGCGAACTTTGGTCCAGACCCGAACCCGGGACCGTGCTTCAGAGACGAGGGCAGTGGGCAAAACGTGCTAGCATTTTTAGAGAAAGGAGCACTAAGAACTGGGAAGCTGCAGCCGTCGAGAATTTAAAACCCTTTTTCATTTACTTTCTTTTGCAGCTGGCTTCAAGTGAGAAGCATAAACATTAGTGATGGCAAAACCCCACGGGTAATTTGGTCATTTTTAGTATCAATTTTAACCGAGGGTCAAAGGGAATCAATGACTCAGCACTCCCCTTGGCCCACTCACACGTCTTCAGTCTGAACCCTTCCCTTCCCAAGGCAGGGAGCCTACAACCTTCAAATCGCTGAGGTTCTACAGCACAAAACCTCGGAGAAGTCCGTGATCCATTTCGTGCCTTACTGAGCCCTTTAAACTGCTGCCCTATTGTAACAAGGGGAGGCTGCCAATCTTGGCACGGCCCAGAAAATGTGACCTGCCAAGACAGCGGCTGACATCTGGAAAGAGTGAGGTTTAAGAGGCCTTTCCTTCTGTTTTATGTGGCCGACTGATCTGTTTGGATGGAAAAATGAAAAAACCCAAACACTGTGTGACTATGTATTTCACACAACAAACCAAGCTGCGGCCTGGATGAGCTATTCTCATTGCGTTCGTTGTATCTTCCATTGTTCCTGCGTGACAGGAGGGGGAAATAATTGCGTAAGAAATTCAATGTTTGTTTTCTGTTTTTAAAGTAACGTTACTTAAGGCACGATGGTAGTTTCATGTTTCATTCTCCCACCGCACCCACATGGGTTTTAAGGATAACCAGAGGTTAAAAATGGTAAGGACCAAGGCAGAGAATTTTGTTGATCTTGATTGTTTAACCCAAGAGAAGAGATGTCCCAGGTTATGGTGCTGGATTAAGACTCTGACGAGCCAGGTTCAATTCTTGGCTTTGACACAGTCTCCTTGAGCAAATCATCGCTCAGTGCCTCGGTTTCCTTTCTATAAAATGAGGATGATCATCCTTCCTTTGTCTGTCTGGTCTATTCAGATCATGAACTCTTTGTGGCAGGGGCTGTCTCCCACTGTACCCAACACAATGGGGCTCTGAGCTCGATTGGGCTCTCTTTTGTAGTAGCAACAACAATTTATTCAGACGCGATTGACAGAAGCAACGCGGGCTTCCAGGAAGTTCCGATCTAGAACTGGATTACGATGGGATCATCTCTTCTCCAGCCAGAAGAGAGAAAAGCAGAGTAAAAAGTCTATACAGACCTTATGTCTACACACACAGAGTTTGCCATATTGGATCAGACTGATATCCCCACTCACTCCACAGCTGATCTCTTATTAGTAGTATTATTGCATGGATGCTTACAGACTCCAAGTGTGTTCGGCACTCTGTTGTTCTCACATCCTGAGACACGCTCCCAGCCTCAGAACACTTATGATCTAAAGAGAGACAGGGAGTCATACTATCCACTGAGAGATCAAGTGATCTACCCACGGTCACACCATCTGTGGCAAAGCCTCCTTCACAGCCAATTATAGAATATTGGGAGTTTCTTCCCAACCCCAGACAGTTAGTGGTTGGCGTAAGCCCTGAAGCATGAGAGTTAAGAACACACTGACATTTTAAAATCCTGTTTCATGTCCTTTTCCTCCTTGTTTCCCATGTGCTGCACTGCACGTACTGGGGGATTTTCCATTCACCCCGAATTCCACAGGCACAATTGTCAGAACTTGATTTGCAGCCCAACGTGCAAAGAACGTGATTGTTCTCCACTCTCGCTAACGACGACCTTGGCCTGCAGGCTTTGGTCGGGGGGGGAGGATGTGGGTGAGATAAAGATCTTGGCACGGACAGGACAGAGTGATACCAACAACCCAACCCCTTGGGGAAGCCCCGGTCACAACACAATCTTGCAGTGCCTTCCTCGTCCTTCCAAAAACAATGGATGGGCTCCACACGGCTGCCATTCCAGACAATGGCAAAACTCCCATCAACGCCAATGGGAGAATGGGGCCAATGTGAACAGAGAGGCACATCTGATCTCTCTCTCTTGCAACAGAACCTGTGCTGTTCCACTGAGCATGGGGGGCGAGGGGGTCTGGAGATAAGGGGTGGGAAGAGTTCGGGGTGCCCCATGCACACCCAGGATTCCAGACCCCAGCTCTGTGAGGGTACGAAACAGCTCCTAGCAGCATGCACACACAACAGATACTGTATAGGAGAAGTGGCAGAGGAGACTGGAAAAGTAGAGGGCTGGAGTAGGAACAAGAGCAGATAAACAGGAAGGGGCGGTGCCGGGTAGGACAAGCAGCTGGAGGTGTTGGGAAAAGTGGGGAGGCCGGGAAAGGATCCCAACCCCCTGCCTCAGGTCAGAATCCCCTCCTGCACTAAACTCCCTCCCAGACCCTGCACCCCTCTTGCACCTCAACCCCCTGCCCCAGCCTGGAGCCCCCTCCTGCACCCAAACTCCTTCCCAGACCCTGCACCCCTCCTGCCCCCAACCCCATGCCCCAGCCTGGAGCACCCTCCTGCACCCAAACTCCCTCCCAGCCCTGCACCCCTCCTGCCCCCAACCCCCTGCCCCAGGTCAGAATCCCCTCCTGCACTAAACTCCCTCCCAGACCCTGCACCCCTCTTGCACCTCAACCCCCTGCCCCAGCCTGGAGCTCCCTCCTGCACCCAAACTCCTTCCCAGACCCTGCCCCCCTCCTGCCCCCAACCCCCTGCCCCAGCCTGGAGCACCCTCCTGCACCCAAACTCCTTCCCAGATCCTGCACCCCTCCTGCACCCCAACCCCCTGCCCCAGGTCAGAATCCCCTCCTGCACCCAAACTCCCTGCCAGACCCCGCACCCCTCCTGCATCCCAACCCCCTGCCCCAGGTCAGAATCCCCTCCTGCACCCAAACTCCCTGCCAGACCCCGCACCCCTCCTGCATCCCAACCCCCTGCCCAAAGTCAGAATCCCCTCTTGCACCCAAACTCCTTCCCAGATCCTGCACCCCAACCCCCTGCCCCAGGTCAGAATCCCCTCCTGCACCCAAACTCCCTCCCAGAAAGACACTAATATAACAGCTGTTCTAAGGTAAGAAGTAGGCTATTTTGAATTAACTTAACTCTATTCTACATGTTTTAAGACTGAAATGTAACCACAGCATGGCTTTATGTTAATTAAAAGGCAAATTTAGTATAACATTAATAGCCTCGATAAAATAATTGTGATCCTTTTGTTTTAAATTAGGAAAAAGACTTGTATACAGGGGCCCCACAAAATCTAATAGCCCCAGGCCCACAGGAGAGTGCATCTGGCCCTGAGTTTCACGCTGCCTCTCACAAGCGCTGGCAATGCAATGTTTTAACAGCATCATGTCTCCCCATTCAATGCGGCTGATCAAATCCCAGGCCCTGAGTGCAGAGCAAAACGAAACAGAGCAGTGTGGGCTAGTGGGTGGGGCGCTGGTCTGGGGCTCTGTTCCCAGCTCTACCGCTCACATACTGACTGTGCGACCTCAGACAAGTCATTTCCCTGCTCTCCCCTTTGTCTCCCCATGTAGGCTGTTGTTCCTGTTAAGCAGCGTGGCCTAGTGACTAGAGCATTGGACTGGGACTCAGGAGACTGGCTCAGCCACTGGGTGAGTCACTTTCCCCTTTCTGTGCCTCGGTTTCCCCATCTCTAAAATGGGGGTGCTGCTATTGTCCTCCTTTGTAAAGCGCTTTGAGATCTACCGATGACAAGTGATCTAGGTATTATTGTTTATATTACTGTGCGGCCTTGGAGTGTCACTGTGATACAAACCACACAAAATGGACTGCACACACTCATTGGCAGGAAGAATTAGCATGGTGGAAAGAACTCCCAGGCACGGAGGGCCGGAGTCGAAGCCCATTGCCTTTGGATCAAGCCCAGCATGGGCGGAAAGGGCCGGCCACCTCTGTGACACGGTCTCTTCTTGCCACGGTCCCGGGGAGACCCCCTCGGGCACGCCCTCCACCTTACCCCTGGCAGCCAGACGGAAAAGCCCGAGTTAATATGGCCTGAGGCTGCACTCATTCTTGTACCGTGGCTGGGGAAACCTCCCCCAAAGATGGGCCCAAGGAGCGGATGTAGCCAGGGGAGACCCCTGCAGCATGGCCCTGGGTGGGCTTGACCTACTACAGATTCCACAGGACTTAGGGGCAGAGCTGCTGCCCACCCCATAGGGGGACATACCCCTCCCTTTGACTAGTGTGTGGGGGAAAACTCCACCACGGGAACTTTTTGAGGGGCAGCTCCTGCCCCGGCCCCTACATGGGTATTTCCACGGGCGGAGGTGATCCAACATAGTGACTCAGCGTATCCATCTCACTGGTGCAGGACTGTTCCCAACAATAAATGTTATTCGGGGCTTTATCCAGCTTAGTTGTAATGTCCCAAGCTCTTAGCCCTCCCCATTCTGATCAGGAAATCAGATCTACCAACTAAATTCTCCTCTTCATAGCAATCCCTCACTCCTAGTTATACCCCCTTGGAAGTCCTCTTCCCACTCGGCCTTCACACCCTGAACACTTGCGCACGGTCATCGATATAGATCTAAGAGATGGGATACTCCGGAGCGGAACAGCAGAATCTTTTCTTTCAACCCTCCGATCAGAAATGAAGCAATGCCACCAGCAATTCTGCCCCGTCTCCGCCGGCGGCTCAGACCGTCACAGTGGTTTTGAGCTGACACTCAGAATTCTCTACCTCCAAATAAAAACAGGATCGTGTTCCAGAGGGAGGTTTAAGTGAAAACCTGGGCTGCAGAGCAATGCTGAGTGAGCAGGAGCTACTGGCCACCCACACCGCATGGTGAAAGGTTATATCTGAATAGTGCAATCAAACAAGAGGCTTGGTTTGAGCAGTTGGAAGCAACAGGGAAATGTCAGAGCTAAGTAATAGGTTTGAAAGAACCCATCATGCTTGGAACCACAAGTTCAGATCCCAAAGAAGTCAACTCAGCCCTTCCTTCTCTTGTGGCAAACGACTCTGTAGAAACAGCACCTTTGGATTCAGCAGATCTGTGACTTAGAGTCAAAGCAGCCAAATGTAGCGACTGATGAAAGGTTTTGCTGCCTATTATTTTAACCGGCTCTGAGATGCTCGTGCCGCTCTGGCAGAGGGAGCCTGATTCTACTCCCGCTCAGGCATCGCCTATAGATTTGTTACCCCAATTCCGACCGCAGAATCTTTGTGCTTTGTGGTGCACGAGCCGGGAAGAGCCCAGATGGGCTGGCAGCGAGAATGAACAGCATTTGATTTGTAAACTGAGCCGATGTGATCTGGAGTCACCGAGAGACAGAATCGTATTTCCCTTCTGGAGTGGAGCCCCCTGGTGGGGTGGAGAGTAGCAGCTGCTCTAATGGGAACCGTACGGATCCCAGCTGTCGTAAGCGTTAGGGTCTGACTTAGCTTCATTGGCTGCAATTTCCCTTCCTCTCCGCCCTCCACCCACCAGGGGCTCCCTTCCAGAGGCAAAATGATTCTGGTTTGCAGAAGGCTAGGAAAGCAATGTTTGGAATGATCTAAATCCAATAACTTGTTGGCTCTCCTTCCCAGGCCGCAGCCCCCCCGCCCCCAAACACGCAGATGGTAGGGTTACCATCTTTTAATTTTTAAAAAGGAAGACACTCCATAGGGACCAGGCCCCGCCCTGACCCCGCCCCTTCCCCGCCCCCAGCCCCGCCCCAACTCTGCCCCCTCCCCTGAATGCTTCGCCCCCTGCTCCTCCCCCTCCCCTACCCCTGCTTCCCGCGAATCAAATGTTCGCGGGAAGCCTGAAACAGGGAGGCAGCAGGTAAGCTGGGGTTGGGGTTGGGGTTGGAGTTGGGGTTGGGGCTGGGGCGGGGTGCAGCATGGCCCAGTCTGGCCCCCCGGCCAAGCGGCTTCCTTTGGCGGCTGGCCGGCCCAGGCCAAGAGGCTCTGGCCCCGGCGTCTCCCGCCCGGCTTGGCTCGGGCCCTGGGGCACTGGCCCCCGGCCCAGCACCGCACCCCCGGCTCCCGGCCCGACACCGTGCCCCCAGCCTGGCACCACGCCCCCGTCTCCCAGCTCCTGCCAAGCACCGCCGGCCCTGGCCCGGCCCCGCACCGCCAGCCCCAGCCCCAGCGGCCCCGGCCGAGCACCGCTGAGCCCTCCCTCCCTATTTTCCCGGACATTTTTGGGATTTCCCCCTGGACGGGGATTTGAGGGCCAAAAAGCTGGACATGTCCGGGAAAATCCGGATGTATGGTAACCCTAGCCGATGGTGTTAAGAAATTGAATTCAATGAAGAAAAGGGGGTTAAATTATTGGCCGAATGAAACAAGGCTTGATGCACTCGGTTCAATGGCATTTCTCTGTCCGTCTGCCACAAAATAACTTTCGAAGACGGCATCTGATCAATTCGAACACGTCAGGGATTGTTCTGTGCAGTGTAGCTGGAGCCATGTCAGGCCCAGGGTATTAGAGAGACGGGGTGGGGGAGGTAATCACTTTTATAGGACCAACTTCTGTTGGTGAGAGAGACAAGCTTTCGAGCGGCACTGAGCTCGCCTTCAGGGCTGGGAAAGGTACTCAGAGCGTCACAGCTAAATACAAGGTGGAACAGATTGTTTAGCATATGTAGTTAACACATTTCAAGGTGAAGTGACCCGTTAACACCTCCCCAGTCATAGGGAGGAAAGAAGGGGGAGGACAAGGCAGCTGGTGGTGGTGGGGTGGGAGTGGGGGAGTTGTTAGTTTGTTACAGATTGTTGGAATAAGCCATAAATCCAGCGTCTCTGTTCAGTCCATGATTTTTAGTGTCTAACAGAGTTACGGATTTAAGCTCCCAGGCCCGTCTTTTGAAAGGGTTGTGCAGGTTTCCTTTGAGGACGAGGTCAGGTATAGCTAGGTGTACAGCTCCACCTACGTAAGCAATAAAATGTGCAACCCTCTAGCGCAAGAGAGATTTCCAGAGTCCACGAGGGAAGGGAGAGGATTTTAAATCATTTCAACAAATAAAATAGGACCCGGGCTCCCACAAAGACGGTTTCCCAAGACGCTCTCAGCCTGGAGGAGCTCTTGACACCCATTCCATCTGGCCTCTCCATCACCATAGTAACCGAGCAGCCCCGGAAGATGGGGAAGAAATATGATTACACAGATGGGGAACTGAGACACAGTGAGACAGCCACTTGCCCCAGGTCAGCCAGAGAATCTGTGGTGGAATCAGGACTTAAACCCAAGCTCTGCCAAGCTCCAGTCCACGGCCGTAGCCTCAAGCCCAGCTTGTCTCCTCACCGCTAACGCCAACTGAACAGAGCAGGAGTGAGCAGATGCAAAAGTGACTTGCAAATGCAAGAGGGATCATGGGATGGACTCAAGAGCCTAACAAGCCAGGGGAGCGGTTACATCTTTGGGAGTTTGCTCGCATGAGGACCCCAGGAGAACCTTTGCTTGCTCCCCCCGAATCACACAACACGGGCTCAGAGAGCTGATGAGGTCGGACGGTTGAGGCAGTCTGACAGCCTCCCTCTAGCTCAGCTGGGAACAGAGCACACACTGCAGGCGTCTTTCTCCCAATCAGGCATCTCCGGGTTAAAGAACCCGAGCGTCCCGCTGCATCCCCCACCTCATAAATGGGAAGGAGAGAAACGCACGAGAACTGCCAGGGTTGGGCGTGCCGCAGAGCGAGCTCCTTTGGGAACCTGCCTCCAACGCTCTTTCTACAAGTGAGGGTCCGGCTAACCCTACAAACGCTACAGTGGCCGAGCCACTGCGAGCCTGAAGTGCAGACCCTACACTGGCGGAAGGGGGTTTTCTGCCGCCGTAGGAAATCCACATCTCCGAGAGGCGGTAGCTAGGTCAAGGGAAGAATTCTTCCATCGATCTAGTGGTGTCTATGCTGGGGCTTAGGTTGGCTGAACTACGCCGTAGACATTTTTCACAGCCCTGAGTGTTGCAGCTAGCTCGGTGTAAGTTTTAGGGCTAGAGTCTGAAAGCAGAGTGTCTCCCCGAAAGCCAGTGACGAGCCTGAGGGGGTGACGTGAAACCTGGGCTGAGCTGTTACATAGTCCCTGGGTGACTTTTCATCCTTCTCAGCGGCGCTTCCAGAATTCTTGGCTGCGCTCTCGTCTCAGTACCATTTGAACCACCCCATTAGCCCTGAATTATCACAGGCCCTTCTGGGTCTGTCTGAGCCAAGCCAGCGAATAAACCATCTGTGGTTGCTAAAGAGCCAGCCAGGGATTTGCTGGAGGTTGGTTTTTTTTTGTTTTTAAAAGACAGATTTCACAGAATCACAAACACGTCAGGCTGGAAGGGACCCCGTCCATCCCCCTGCACTGGGACAGGTCTAAGCACACCCAGACCATCCCTGACGGGTGCATGTCTGGGATATTCTAGGAGCCCCTCTCTCTTTACAGAGCTATAGAGAGAGATCTATACACATATAGACATGTTAGGCACATAGATTTTGTACTATCAGTTCCTGGGCTAACCGCACCTCGGACCGTGCCTGTCGCTCCGAGCACACCCCCTATTGGGCCTCAGGCCTCAAGCCATCACCTCACTCGGGAGGGGAAAAATCACACAATTCTCCCATGCTCAGACCAGACTCTGGGCTTCATCCCCTGTGTACCAACCACAATGACGTCAGCAGGCTTGTTTTATGGTCAACGTCTCTGCAGTTCTCTCCCCTCTGGGAGCACTGAGCTGGGGCTAATTCAGCGACCAAAGAGCCGCCTTAGAGCAAAGTATTATTTATTTAGGACAAAAACATTTTGGGGACAAACAGATCTTAAAGCATAAACAGATCAAATGTATGTTTGGCCTACCAGGTGTCTAGCCTACCGGGTGTAGCCTACCAGGTGTCTAGCCATGCGGCACACAGAGCTCCTGGTAGTTCTAAGCTGACCTCCCCCACAAAGGCCACGGGGGCTGGGGGCCATGATCTGTTCCCTTCACTCCCAACACAGGTCACTCCCTCTGCTTCAGGCACAGCGCCCTGGAAAAGACTGTCAGACTTTCTGATCCCTCCCCTTCCAGAGACTCAGGGCACAACTACCCTGGCAGAGTTACAGCGCCGGCAGTTACAGCGCTGCTCGGAGAGCGCAGAAGGGAAACCGCTGTTGAGTGTTCACACTGACAGCTGCTTGCGCAATAGCGTGTTCACACTTGCGGCACTATTTGGAGCGGTGCACCCTGGGCAGCTATCCCACCAAGCATCTCTTCCTCTTCTGCCGCTAAGAGTTGTGGGAAGGCGGAGGGAGTCATGGGGCATCCTGGGTCCAGTCCCAATGCCCCGGGATGCATTGCTTCTCATCCCAGCAATCCCTGTGCTTCCGCCCGCATTTGGCGCCATCTTTCAATGGTTTGTGTACTGTGCGCCCTGCCTCTTCGGTCTGCAGGAATGGATCCCGCATGGCAGACTGGTACGCTGCTCACTCTGACCAACACATCATGAGTGGCAGTGGAGTTATAGGACTGGTCTACACTACACAGTTAGGTTGACGTAAGGCAGCTTATGTCAACCTAACGATGTCAGTGTCGATACTACAGTCTTCCTCCCACCGATGTAAGTGCCCTACTACACTGACCTCATAACTCCATCTCCACGAGAGGCATAGGGCTTATGTTAGTGTAGATGGGGCAACGCGGTGTCTGTGTAGACACTGCGCCCGGGCGAGAAGCGGGGGCGGCTTCGGAGCCCGCTCTCAGCTGGGAGCCCGGCAAGAAGCCGTGCAACGGATTGAGCCATGCAATTGACAAGGCTGCCCAGCTCCTAGTGGGGAGTGGGCGTGGGGGGGTGCTGAGAAGCGGGACCCCGCTCCCCAGTGGCAAGAAGCCCCGGGCGGCTTTTCCCCTCTCCCGGTGGGGAATGGGGAGCAGAGGGAGGGGGGAGCCAGGCTCCTGGCAGGGAGCTGGTAGCAGAGCTGAGAGACCAGTCTCTCAGCTCCCCACACTACCCCCTAGGTCCCGGTGAGGACGCGCATCGCTGACCCAAAGAGGGCGGTGTGGACATATCCCACCACAGGAATTACAGGCCGACTTAGGTTTGTAGTGTAGACATAGCCTAAGTCACTTTGTAATTGTTAACAGCCCTTTCTTTGAGCTGTTAGCTCCGAGCCCTGGCAAAACAGCTGAGCAACTCTGAGCTAGAACCACTGTCCTGTAATTGCCTCCCAAGGGTTGTTGGGAGGTTGCCCACCTAGATCCATTGGGATGCTTGTTTTCCAAAAAAACTCTATTAAACTGTTCTCCACCCCCATCCCCTTGGAAACAAGCAGAGCGGGGAGGGGAAGTGGTAATGCTCAGGTCCTGGCACACAGGATGCACCAATTGTGGTTTGGAAGGATGGTTGGGGACCACACAGATGAGGCTGGTAGGCCATCTGGGAGCATCGCTCCTCGCCAACCAAACGGCAGCTCCCAATACAATGCTAAGGCTGAAAGAATTAACACAAGCACTGTGTGTGTTAACCAGGCAGTGGCGATCAGGAGCGAGGGGTCGGTATGGCGCTGGTGTTGCGGCCACGGCTGGTATATTGCAGCCAGTTCTGGTGTGCACACTTTAACAACAAGGGTGTTGAAAAACTGGAGTGGATCCAAAACAGTCACAAGAATGATTTGAGATCTGGGAAGCACGCCCTGGGCTCTGCCTGCCTCCGGGGTCCACCCTGACCAGCTGAATGGAGGTAAAACGACAACTTGCCCTGTCTACGCTGGGATTTTAAACGTGGGAGCTCGCCCGCGTTAGCTATCTCCTCGCAAAACCACCTTCCGAGTCTAGTGCAGACCTAGCCTTGGAGTGAGAAACGCAAGCAGCTCTGTCTCTGTCGCTTATCAAAGGGAAGGTTAATATGCCACTTAATCACAGTGGGTAACTGCCTGCACGGGGAGAAGCTGTCTGATATAGAGAGCTCTCTAATCTAGCAGACAAAGGCAAAGCCGGAGCCAATGGCTGGAGGTTGAAATCGGCACAGTTTAACCGGGAGAGGAAACAGAAATGTTGAATGAACCCCCGGGACTGCTGCCCGAAGGAGGAGGTGGATTCCCCATCCATGGAATCTGCAAATCAAGACTGGGTGGCTGTCTAAAGCAGGGGTAGGCAACCTACGGCACGCGTGCCAAGGCAGCACGCGAGCTGATTTTCAGTGGCACTCACACTGCCCGGGTCCTGGCCACCGGTCTGGGGGGCTCTGCATTTTAATGTAATTTTAAATGAAGCTTCTTAAACATTTTAAAAACCTTATTTACTTTACATACAACAATAGTTTAGTTCTATATTATAGACTTATAGAAAGAGACCTTTTAAAAACGTTAACATGTATGACTGGCACGCGAAACCTTAAATTAGAGTGAATCAATGAAGACTCGGCGCACCGCTTCTGAAAGGTTGCCGACCCCAGGGCTAAAGGATCTGCCCGAGCTCAGCCAGGAGCTGTTGGGCTCTCTGCAGGAATCCCTGTGTGAAATGCTCCAGCCTGTGTTCTGCAGGTCAGACTAATTCAGGGATCGGCAGCCTTTGGCACACGGCTCGCCAGGGTAAGCGCCCTGGCAGGCCGGGCTGGTTTGTTTACCTGCCGTGTCCGCAGATTCGGCCGATCGCGGCTCCCAGTGGCTGCGGTTCGCCGCTCCAGGCCAATGGGGGCTGCGGGAAGCGGCGCAGGCCGAGGGATGTGCTGGCCGCCGCTTCCCGCCGCTTCCCGCAGCCCCCATTGGCCTGGAGCCGCGATCGGCCGAACCCGTGGACGCGGCAGGTAAACAAACCGGCCCAGCCCGCCAGGGGGATTACCCTGGCGAGCCGTGTGCCAAAGGTTGCCGATCCCTGGACTAATTGATCATAACGGTGACTTTCGGCCTTAAAATCCATTAACCTGTTGTTGCGGATTGTGGGGGAGTTAGGGCCCTGCACCCCTCTTCCCAAGATTCACTGTGACTCTCAGCCAGCCAGTAAAGCAGAAGGTTTATTTAAGGACAGGAACACAGTCTCAAGCAGAGCGTGTAGGTACGACCAGACCCCCTCAATTAGGTCCCTCAGGGAGGTTCAGGGAGCTTGGACCCCAGCTTGGGGTTCCCTGCGTTGCACCACCCAGCCCCAACCGAAACTAACTCCAAACTCCTCCCGCTGCTCCTCTCCTTTGTTCAGTCTCCCGGGCAGAAGGTGTTAATTCTCCCCACCCCCGTTCCTGGCTCAGGTTACAGCTCAGGTAGCTTCCTTCAAGGGAAGTCCCACATCCCCACTGCAACCCCCCTGCAACATTCCCAGGTCAAATCTGCCCTGCTCCCTGCTCCGTCACATCTCTCCCCCCTTCGAGACTGAACTAAGCGGGGTCACTCTGACCAGTGACCTGGGGAAGTTCAGGGCTCCCTCTCCGGGACAACGCGTCCGCTATCAGGTTGTCACGTCCCTTCACATGGACCACGTCCATGTCATAATCCTGCAGGAGCAGGCTCCATCTCAGGAGCTTGGCGTTGGCTCCTTTCATCTGGTGCAGCCAGGTCAGGGGAGAGTGGTCGGTGTGCACGGTGAAGTGACACCCAAAGAGATATGGCTCTAGTTTCTTGAGGGCCCACACCATGGCCAGGCATTCCTTCTCGATGGCCGCGTAGTTCTGCTCCCGGGGTAGCAACTTCTTGCTCAGGTACACGATGGGGTGTCTCTCCCCCTTTTCATCCTCCTGCATTAACACCGCCCCCAGTCCTGTGTCTGAGGCGTCGGTGAACACCATAAAGGGCTTGTCAAAGTCTGGGTTTGCCAGAACTGGGCCACTGACCAGAGCCTCCTTCAGCGCCCGGAGAGCCTCCTGGCACTCCTCGGTCCAGACCACTTTGTCTGGCTTCCCCTTCTTGCACAGCTCAGTGATGGGGGCGGCTATGGCGCTAAAGTGGGGCACGAACCTCCGATAGTACCCTGCCATTCCAATAAAGGCTTGGACCTGCTTTTTGGTTTGAGGAGCGGGCCAGTCTCTGATCACCTCCACTTTGGCTGGTTCCGGCTTTAGGCAGCCGCTTCCCACCCGGTGGCCTAGGTAGGATACCTCAGCCATCCCCACCTTGCACTTCTCCGGTTTTACGGTCAGCCCAGCCTTCTGGAGTCGGTCCAGCACTTGTCTAACCTGGGATATGTGGTCCTCCCAGGTCTGGCTAAAGACACAGATGTCATCGATATACGCCACGGCAAAACTCTCCATCCCCCTCAGTAGCTGATCCACCAGGCGCTGGAAGGTGGCCGGCGCTCCCTTGAGGCCGAAGGGCAGGGTCAGGAACTCATAGAGCCCCAGAGGGGTGACAAAGGCCGATTTCAGCCTGGCATCTGCATCCAGCGGCACTTGCCAATAGCCCTTTGTAAGATCCATGGTGGTAAGGTACCGAGCACCTCCCAGCTTGTCTAGGAGCTCGTCCGGCCTGGGCATGGGGTAGGCATCGGCTACAGTGATGGCATTGAGCTTCCGATAGTCCACACAGAACCGGATCGACCCGTCCTTTTTGGGGACCAGCACCACCGGCGAGGCCCAAGGGCTGGAAGACGGCTGGATCACCCCCAAAGCCAGCATGTCATTGACCTCTCTTTCCAGGTCCTGAGCAGTTTTCCCTGTGGCTCGGAAGGGGGAGCATTTTATAGGCAGGTGCGATCCTGTCTGCACCCGGTGGACAGTCAGATTAGTGCGTCCAGGCTGGTTGGAAAACAGCTGCTGGTACAGATGCAGCACCCCTCCGATCTCAGCTCGCTGGGCAGGGGTTAGCCGATCAGAGAGGGGAATTGCTTCCAGGGGGAAGCCAACTCTTGTCCCAGGGAATAGATCTACTAAAGGGTCATCTCCCTGCCCCTCCCACTGTCCACACACGGCCAACACCATATTCCCCCTGTCATAATATGGCTTCATCATATTCACATGGTACACCCGGTGGTGGTGTGCCCGGTTCGACAGCTCCACCACATAGTTTACCTCGTTTAGTTGCTTGACAACCTTGAAGGGCCCTTCCCAGGCGGCCTGGAGTTTGTTTTTCCTCACGGGGATGAGGACCATCACCTGATCCCCAGTGGCGAAGGTGCGGGCCCGTGCTGTGCGGTCATACCAGACCTTCTGCTTCCTCTGGGCTCTGGCCAGATTCTCCCTGGCCAGGCCCATGAGCTCGGCAAGTCGTTCCCGGAAGGTCGGGACATACTCCACCACCGACTCTCCGTCAGGAGTGGCCTTCCCCTCCCATTCGTCTCTCATCAGGTCCAGGGGCCCCCTTACCCGCCTTCCATATAGCAGTTCGAAAGGCGAAAACCCGGTAGACTCCTGGGGTACCTCCCTGTACGCAAACAGCAGGTGAGGTAAGTACTTGTCCCAGTCCTGCGGGTGCTGATTCATAAATGTTTTCAGCATCATTTTTAGCGTCCCATTGAACCTCTCCACCAGCCCGTTGGATTGGGGGTGATATGCTGAGGCCCAGTTGTGCCGGACCCCACATCTCTCCCACAAGCACCGGAGTAGGGCCGACATGAAGTTGGACCCTTGGTCCGTCAAGACTTCCTTGGGGAACCCCACTCGGCTGAAAATGGTCAGCAGCGCATCCGCCACAGTGTCTGCTTCAAT
The DNA here is from genome assembly GCF_027887155.1 of Malaclemys terrapin pileata. Classification (NCBI taxonomy): domain Eukaryota; kingdom Metazoa; phylum Chordata; order Testudines; family Emydidae; genus Malaclemys; species Malaclemys terrapin. The sequence goes on along the minus strand of NC_071512.1, from coordinate 105,842,379 downwards.
GGACGATAAGGGCACTGCCTCGGGGTAGCGGGTGGCGAAATCTACCACCACCAGGATGTATTTCTTCCCAGACCGGGTCGTCTTGCTGAGAGGTCCCACTATGTCCATGGCCACCTTCTGGAAAGGCTCCTCTATGATGGGCAAAGGTCTCAATGCTGCCTTCCCCTTGTCCCGGGCCTTCCCCACCCTCTGGCAGGGGTCACAGGATCGGCAGTACTGCCGGACGTTGGTGAAGACCCCGGGCCAGTAAAAGTTCTGTAGCAGCCTCTGCCTGGTGCGCCGGATCCCCTGGTGCCCTGCAAGAGGGATGTCATGGGCCAGGTACAGTAGCTTGTGGCGAAACTTCTGGGGAACCACCAGCTGCCTCCTGATCCCCCACGACTCCACTTCCCCCGGGGGAGCCCACTCTCGGTACAGGAACCCCTTCTCCCACAGGAACCTCTCCTTGCATCCTCTCCTCATGGTCTGTACCACACTGAGGTCAGCCAGGCCCCTTAGCTTCCGCAGGGAGGGGTCCTTCTGCAACTCGGCCTGGAACTCGGCGGCTGGGGAAGGGATGGGGACCTGCTCCCTCTCGTCGGCTGGGTCGGAAGCCCCAGCCACCCCGTGGCCTGTCCTTGGGTGTTCCCTCCCCACCCGGGAAGGGTTCGGTGCCTCCGGTGGGACATCCTTCCCAAGGTCAGGGCGTAGTGCCCCTCGCCGGCTCTGGCTACGGGTCACGACTAAGGCGGTCTGGGGGCTGCTTGGCCAGTCCTCTAGGTCCCCCCCCATCAACACCTCAGTGGGCAAATGGTGGTGCACTCCCACGTCCTTGGGGCCCTCCTTGGCCCCCCATTTCAGGTGTACCCTCGCTACGGGAACCTTGAATGGGGTCCCGCCCACCCCGGTCAGGGTCAGGAAGGTGTTGGGCACCACCCGATCTGGGGCCACCACCTCGGGCCGGGCCAGTGTCACCTCTGCGCCCGTGTCCCAGTATCCATAAACTTTCTTCCCATCCACCTCCAGGGGAACAAGGCACTCGCTCCGCAGGGACAGCCCCGCGCCAACCCTGTAAACGGAGAACTTTGAATCCGGAGCATCTGGCCCCCCAGAGAAGCTGGCCGGGGGCCCTTCTCTCTCTTGAGCAGTTGATAAGCTGCCAGCCCCTCTCGCGTGGGAAGCCGGCCCCTCGTCCGTCTGGGCCTCTACCAAGTTAACCCGGTGCGGGTTCGGTCTGCTCAGTCTGTCCTTGAGCTTGGGGCACTGGGCCCGAACGTGGCCTCTTCGGCCGCAGTAATAGCAGCTCAGGTCCCGTGGGTCCCCTCGAGCCGGTCGGTTGTCCCTGATGCTGGGCCTTCCCCGTGGGAGGGGATTCCCCATAATCCCCCTTTGGGAGGTCCCAGGGTGACTCTCTCTCTGCATCGCGGCGGGCCTGTTCCTTTGGGGCTCCTCCCTGCCACCCCCTGACCGGCTCTTTACAAACTCATCAGCCAGCTGCCCGGCGTGTCGCGGGTTCTCTGGCTTTCTGTCCACCAACCACAGCCTCAGGTCGGATGGGCACCGCTCATACAGTTGCTCCAGTACCAGCAGTTTAATCAGGTCCTCCTTCGTCTGGGCCCCACCAGCCCACTTGCTGGCGTATCTTTCCATGCGGACGGCTAGTTGCAGATATGAGATCTCAGGGGTTTTATCTTGACTCCGGAACCTTTCCCGGTACATCTCAGGAGTCAGCCCAAACTCTCGTAGCAGGGCCTTTTTGAATAGTTCGTAGTCCCCTTTCTCTGCCTCTCCCAGTTGGCGGTACAATGCCACGGATTTGGGGTCCAGTAAGGGGGTAAGGACCCGGAGTCTGTCTGCGGGATCCACCCGGTGCAGCTCGCAGGCCGTCTCAAAGGCCTCCAGGAAGTCATCCATGTCCTCCCCCTCCTTGTATGGGGCCATGATGCACTTATCAAAGCTCCGTGCAGTCCTGGGTCCCCCCTCACTCACCGCAGCCGGGGGTTCGCTGCCCTTCAATCTCGCCAGTTCCAGGTCATGCTGACGCTGTCTCTCTTCATGCTGTCTCTGTCTCTCATTCTCCTCCCGTTCCTGCTGACGCTGTCTCTCTTCACACTGATGCTGTCTCTCTTTCTCCTCCCGTTCACGCTGATGCTGTCTCTCTTTCTCCTCCTGTTCATGCTGTCTCTGTTGTTCACGATCCTCCAGCTCTCTCAGTTTTAGCTCTTTCTCCCATTCCAGCCAATTCCGCTCCCCGGATGCCGAACGTCGCCGGGAGGATCCTCTGCTGGCCGGCGAGCTTCGCCGGGGGGACCCCCTGCTGGCCGGGGGGGCCCCCTGGGAACTGTGGGGAGCTGTGAGCACACAGGCCGGTGAGTGGCCAGCAGGAAGATGTATGCCAAGCGGCTTAAGAGCGACCTGGTGGAGCTGTGCAAGCAGAGGCGGCTGCGCATTGGGAGGCTCACCAAAGAACAGCTCATTGCCCAGCTGGAGGCAGAAGATCGCGCGAATGAACTGATCCCTGTGTCTCAGCTTCCCCCTAGGCTCACTAACAAATAACACGCACCCAACTCTGTGTTTGGCCCCCTGGGTCTGACCTCCAGAGCATGCTGGGTGTTACAGAAGTGCTCTCTATCTCAGTGCCCAGGGACGGCGTGCTAGCATACACACCAGAGCTAGACTCAAATCTGCCACGACAAAATTCAGTCGACCCAAGTTGCGCCGCCGGCCGGCCACCACACTAATTGGATCGGTTTTACACTTTCACACTCTGTTCCTTGTGTCGGCGGTGTGGGTCCTCACCAGGACCGCTTGCACTGATGTAACTGTCAGGGTGGGGCACTGTGGGACAGCTTCTGAACGTCAGCAACGGTTGATATAAGCAGCACAGAGTCTCCGCTGACACTACGTCGACCTGACTGCATCAACCTAAGCGCTACGCCGCGTGCGGGGGTGGAGTTAGCAAGCCGGTGTAGTGGGTGAGTTACATCGGTGGGAGCGACATTTTGGTAAAGGCTATTACAGTGTTGGGTCGGCATAAGCTGCCTTACGTCGACCTAACTCTGCAGTGTAGACCAGGCCATAGCCTGTAAGGCCAGAAGGGACCACCATGATCATCTAGTCTGACCTCCTGCACATCGCAGTCCACAGAACCTCACCCGCCCACTCCTGTAATAGACCCCTAAGCTCTGGCTGAGTTACTGACGTCCTCAAATCATGATTTAAAGACTTCAAGGTACAGAGAATTCACCATTGACACTAGTTTAAACCAGCAAGTGACACATGCCCCATGCTGCAGAGGAAGGCGAAACGCCCCCCCAGGGTCTCTGCCAATTTGACTGGGGGGAGATTCCTTCTCAATCCCAAATATGGTGATCAGTTAGACCCTGAGCATATGGGCAAGACCCAGCAGCCAGACACCTGGGAAAGAATTCTCTGTAGTACCTCAGAGCCCTCCCCATCGAGTGTCCCACCACCGGCCATCAGAGATATATGCTAATAGCAGTCGAGGATGGGGCATATGTCATTATAGGCAACCTCATCATACCATCCCCTCCATACACTTATCCAGCTCAGTCTTGAAGCCAGTTAGGGTTTTTGCCCCCACTACTCCCCTTGGAAGGCTGTCCCAGAACTTTACTCCTCTGACGGTTAGAAACTTTCGTCTCATTTCAAGCCTAAACTTGTTGATGGCCAGTTTATATCCATTTGTTCACGTGCCAACAAAGGTCCTTATATTAAATAACTCCTCTCCCTCCCTGGTGTATTTATAGAGAGCGATCAGATCTCCCCTCAGCCTGCATTTGTTAGGCTAAACAAGCCAAGCTCCTGAAGTCTCCTCTCTCAAGGTAGGTTTTTCCATTCCTCTGATCATCCTAGTAGCCCTGCTCTGCACCTGTTCCAGTTTGAATTCATCTTTCTTACACGTGGGAGACCAGATCTGCACCCAGTATGCCAGGTGAGGTCTCCCCAGTGCCTTGTATAATGGTAATAACACTGCCCTGTCGGTACTGGAAATACCTAGGACTGCATTAGCCTTTTCACGGCCGCATCACATTGGTGGCTCCTGGTCGTCCTGCGATTGACAATACACCCAGGTCTTTCTCCTCCTCTGTCCGTTCCAGACGTCTTGCAGGACCCGCAAGACTTTGCTGTGCAATGCAAACAGGCAGCTCTTAGAGCACCTGACAGCACATAACAGATGTGCTCCCGGGGCTGGAGAGCTCCCAAGTCAGAAGATAAGAGAGGAGCGGATGGCGGGCAGAGAGGACCAGGGGAGTCAATAAGATTACACGGCTCCTTGGGTCTGTCCTGGCCTCATCTTGAGAGGTGAGTGAGTCTGTCTTTAGTGGTAAGTCACATTGCAGCACATAAGCTACAGCGGGGAAGCTGACCCTAGGGGAGTCTGGGATGATGCAGTTTCCACGCCGATGGTCGGGGAGAGTGGGGACAGAATTGGAACAAGTGCAGCTGCTCCTTGGTGCACGGGTGGGAGCGATGCCGGATCCCTGGCATGTCGGGGCGTGGCTGCACGGGGATCTGAGCATACAGCCTGCTCTCACTAAAGCCAGTGGGAGTTTTGCCACTGACTAGGATGTGGCCCCTGGGAGACCCCGGCTGGAGTTTTCAAAAGGAGCCTATGGAAGTTTGAATGACAAAGGGATTTGGGCTCCTACGAACGCCCCAGCCTAAGTTACCATCTTACTCAACCCCTCTGAATGTGGCCCTGTCCGGAGAGAAATCAGCCAGAGAGAAATCAGCCAGCACTGAAATGCAGCCTGGCTAGCCGCCATTCTGAGCCAGGAGTAGCATCGAGGAGGGGAAGCAAAGGGCAGATCTCCTCCGGCCACGGCAACAGCAATCAGAGCGCCCTGGCCCAGATGTCAGCACGTACGCACACACTGTCAGCACGGGCCCCTGAGCAAGCGGATGTGCGTGTGGTCGCAGGGGATTGCTAATGCTGGAATACAGACAGAGGGGGCAGCTCAGAGGGGAAGAGGAATGCAAGCAGCTAGCCACCCGGCCGGCTGGTGCTCCCAGTCCAAGGAGCCAATCCATGCTGAATGGGGGATTCAGCCCTTCCTGGCAAGCACCATCTGCCTCGAGCAGCAGCACTTTTAAACAAGAAGGGCAGACAAATCTATATCAGGCGGGGCCTGTTGCAATCCCCCATGGGGTGGCCGCAGCGAGGCCGGCCTTTCTAACCCCATCCATCCGGATCGGGAGCGGAAGGGGCCTGTGCGAATGGGCCACGCGGCAGCTACAACTGTTTTTGCAAGGAGTTTAGGGGCTAGGAGGAGGCATGAGGGACCTGGCAGTAAACAGCCCCCTGCGATTCGTGTGCCCAAGCGACAGCTGCAGCAGCGTGGCTCAGCTCAGGTTAGAAACATCGGCGGGAGGCGGAGAACCACAGGTGCATTTAGAATCTGCTCATAGACTCATAGATTCTAAGGTCAGAAGGGACCATTATGATCATCTAGTCTGACCTCCCGCATGATGCGGGCCACAAAAGCTGACCCACCCACTCCTGGAAGAATTCTTTCCCTTGACTCAACTGTTGAAGTCCCCAGATCATGATTTAAAGACTTCAAATCGCTGCCTAGTCAAGTGGCGTGGAGATAGCAGGAGCGCTCCAGTCCATCTCAGGGAAGAGGCATATCCGAGGATCGCAACCAACCCCCTTGCCCGCCCACCTCCCCCATCTCTGCACTTTAATGAAGTGGGAAATAGGCAGAGAAAAGGGAAGTCCTTTGCCCGCAGGGCGAAGACTAGAACTCTGGTCTCTAGACTTCTAGTTCCCTATCCACTAGGCCATACTGCTCTAGGCAAGGCATATACCACAATCAATGCCCTTAAGAGCTGGCACAGCCTAGAGCCCTACCAGGTGGGGTCACTGGGTAGGGGGGATTTGGTGGGCAATCTAGATTTAACTGTGAGCTTGCTGCTTGTGGGCATGGCAAGGAGAAATGAATTTTTAACACAGGTGGTTGGAATTTTTTTTAACTGGAAAGGGGGTTTTTTAAGCAAAAGAATTTCTGGGTGGAAAATTTTCATTTCGGTAAAAAAAAAAAGTCCAGTGTTTCGAGGAAAACAATGGAAATGATTTTGTCTCTCTGATTTTTGGTTAATTTCTTTTCCCCAACAACTGAGCATTTTCAATTCGGGATTTAGTTTTTCGTTGACGAACCAAAAAAAAAAAAAAAAAAAAAATTGGGCAAGAGATTTTTGGGAGGAGGTGGGAAAAATTAAAAATTTCCCTTGAAAAATAATGGCCATTTTTCCAAAAATAGCTCGGTTTTTAATGAGGGATTTGAGGAAGGAGGCGGGAGGGCATTTCATGCCTAGCCCACGGGGTAGCATGCATGGAGATAGAAGTGGGAGGAGATGGTTAATTGGGCATCCAGACTGGCATAAAGGTGGGGCAGATGGGTCGAGAAAGGGATTCAAGGGGAGACAAACAGGCCAGGTTGGAGCTGTGAAAGGATCAGAGGGCCGGTTTTCCTCTCTGTAAAATGCCTTTCATCCCAATGCACCTCCCAGAGCAATGCATCCGGGATCCTTTGCCCACCCCTAGCATGCAGCCACCTCCAAGGTGGAGAGGGTGCAGGAAAAAATGCATCAAAATGATTTGAGGACTGAAGAATGTGCCTTACACGGTGACAGACTTGAAGAGCTCAGTCTGTTTAGTTTACCCAAAAGAAGCCAGAGAGATGACGATTACGGTGTGTAAGTACCTTCACAGGGAGAAAATATTGGGTATTAAATAGCTGCTTGATCTAGTAGAGAAAGACAGAAAAAGAACCAATGGCAGGATTTTATAGCGAGACAAATTGAAATAGAAATAAAGCACAAGTTTTTAACAGCGAGGGTGATTAACTATTGGAACAAACTACCAAGGGAAGTGATGGATTCTCCATCTCTGGAGATCTTCAGATCAAAACCCGATGCCTTTCTGGAAGATACCAACCACGCACATGTTAGTGGGGTCAATACAGGAGAAACAGCATGAAGTTCCCTGGCCTACGTTATACAGGAGATCAGAGTCAATGATCTAATGGTCCCTTCCGGCTGATGTTAAACAGCCGACGGCAACGCTACACAATGGAGTAGGACAGCAATTGTAGAACATAGCAGCCCATTGCAATTGCAGAAGAAAACTGGGTAAGGAGAACATACCACAGCTGGAATATGGCAGGGGACTGTGATCATAGAATATCAGGGTTGGAAGGGACCTCAGGAGGTCATCTAGTCCAACCCCCTGCTCAAAGCAGGACCAATCCCCAGACAGATTTTTACCCCGTTCCCTAAATGGCCCCCTCAAGGATTGAACTCACAACCCTGGGTTTAGCAGGCTAATGCTCAAACCACTGAGCTATCCCTCCCCGCTCGCCAGCTCCATTCAAGGTAGGACAAGAAGTAAGGGGCTTAATCTACAGCAAGGGAGATTTAGGCCGGATATTAGGAAAAACTTTAACTCTACAGACATTTACGCTCTCGAACAGGCTTACAAAGGAGTCTATGGAATCCTGCCATTGGAGGCTTTTGAGAACAGGTTGGACATATACCTGTTAGGTTTATTTGATCCTGCCACACCACAGAGGGACGGACTTGACTTCTCAAGGTCCCTTCCTTTGACAAACGATACAAAGGAAAGACCCTCTCGAGAAGTATGAAGAGACAAGGACCAGAACTCCAAGACCTACAAATCCGTACCATGGACTGAAAGGAGCGGCAAAGAATTGTAGGCACCTCTGACCTCATGTACATGGGAAAAGGAGTCATGAAGTGAAGTGAATTTAATTAAGTGTTTATGGGAATTAACCGGTGTTGTGTTGGTCAACGGGAGGGGCAGCACAAATCCTTTCCACTGCTTATGTCCCATTTAACCCTTTACACATAGGGAAACTGAGGCACTGAGCCATTACGTGACTCAGGGCCGGATCTAACTCCCATTGACTTTAACGGGAGCTGGAGCGGACCCTCATCCAGCCCGCTGAAGTGGGGAACACTGCAGCACACAGCAGCTCTGGGTCTAGAGCTCCTTCTCTAACCATTAGGCAGCAGAATTTGAACAGGATTGTACTGGTGTTTCTCCTGCCTACTGAATGATAAAACTAGTTTAAAAGATCTATTTTTCAAAACCAAACCCAATAGTCCATGTGTGTTTGTTCGAGATACATGCTGTACTATAATGAGCTGCCTTGTGTACCTCTGCACGACTGCCTCCTACCCGATGGAATCAGAACTGATCATCTGCGTGTCATAGAAGCTATACTGAATACAGTAACGGCGGGTCTCCTCTAGTTCAAGCGGCGGGACCTTATGAGCAGAAAGACTCAAGTTCTGGGCCCGTTGTCTCTGGGGAGTTGTGAGGGTTGCCACCAATCCCTCTACAGCCCCAGAGGTTTTTTACACTAGTCACATCGTGAGAGAGTTTTTATAATAATATACATGTGTAAAAGCAAAGTTGGAGTGTGGGATCAGACTGGTTTGACAAGGCCCCTTTAAGCTCCAAGAATGTTCCCAGGCTGCAGCAATGCCGTTTGGTGTGGCACCGCAGCCATCCCATGGTGCCACATTAGCAAGCGCTGTATGAATAGCGTTTCTCTCCTCCCTACAGAACTACAAGTCCTTAAGCCACCCGCTCTGCATTCATACAAGGCGTAAATTCATGGAGAGATCGGCACTGTGTTGGGATGAAAGGAACGCTGGAACAGCCTGCAGCGCTCACGCATTGTGATGGAAACATTGGTCTTGTGCTTTGATCCTAGGAACGGTGTGAATGGGCACCGAACTGAGCTGCAGTTTCGGTTCTCACCTCTGCCACAGACTTCCTGTGTGACCTCAGGCAAGTCACTTCATCTCTCCACGCCTGAGTTCCCCATCTGTAAAATGGGGATAATTCTGCCTCTCATCCTCTCTCTGTCTTGTCTGCTTAGGCTGTGAGCTCCCTGGGGCAGGGACTGTCTCTCCCTCTGGGTGTGTCTAGCCCCTGGCCCAATGGGCCCCTGCTCTTAACTTAGCACTGTAATACAGATACAGAACAGCAACAATCCTCATTCAAACGCTGCGAGCCCCCCTTTCTGATAATCCTGTTTTAATGCCATCCATGTGGAGGATAATAGCCTACTACATCGGCCAGCCAGGAGAGTTACTCCTTTAGCTCAGCGGGTAGTGGCCGCTGCTTTTAGTGCTGAGGTTCAAACCCAATTAATGGCAGGGGGGAGCGTGGCCAGAATACGCAGGCGTAGCATCTTCCCCCTAACTTTATTTAGTTTTTTAGAGAACTATGTTCTTTAAAAGAAGGGGTGGAGGAATTTTGTTCTCACCCAAGTGAGAGGTCACAGCATCGACCGAGCTGTCTGTACTGCACCCATCTCCATCGTATCTGAGCATGGCACGGTTACATCACACCAGGAGAGAAGCTGATACGACCCAGGGAATGGAGGGCAGCAACGGCTGGGAACTATGTGCCTCTGACTTCACTGCTCAGTGGACCAAAGATTTTTGTGCATGGGTAGCCCAAGTTCTGATAGATCCAGTCTCCGCCTGCCCTAGGAGAGCCTGACCCTTGATCCTAAACCCAGCTGATCTTCAGTGACAGCTACACACATAATCACCAATAGGGAACAGCTGTAGATTTGAGCCCTATAGCTATAATCACTGCCTGTGCAGATCATTCAAAGCCAGAATCTACTGGAGCTCCATAAGGAACTCTGGTCTCCATCCAATCGGGAGAAGACGGTTTAATGAGTGGGTCAATGAAGTTCCATTCAAGGCAATGAAGGCTGCTATGGGAACAGGCCACTGTCTAAATTCTTGTTAAACATTTTTCTTTTTTCCTGCTAAATAGGGTGATTTGTATCTTCCGTTGGCACAAGGCTGGATGGGTTTATCTGCTCCCAGGGCACCCAGCTCCATCGCCCTCCAAACAGAGGGTGCTTAGAATAAAAGACTCCGTGACTGTAAATTAGCCAGCTATGTATGGAGCTATGGACCAGATGGTCGTTTTACAGACTAAGCGAGCTGGGAGATTAGCAAACTGGAAAGGGCACCTGGGAGTAGAGCCAAGCCTTTAGGGCCCCACTCCCACATGCTTTACTCGCTCAGGTCATCCCTACTCACACAGATAGTCCCTGTATTTGCATGATGACTAGAGTGGATGAAGTTAACCCCATGCAGAGGAGGCTGGTGACTGCTGACCCCTGACTTTGGAGGGTACCAGGTTTGGGGTATAATCTATTTGCTAAGCGTGCATATAGAAAAAATAATGGACGTTACTGAAGCTGTCACAGCAAGTAGAAGAACCAAAATATGTGTCTTAAAAATAGGCTTGGCTATAGGTTTTAAGTATTCAGGGCTTGGAGTGAAGCCCAGTAGAAGTTGGCATACACCAACATGAGTTTTACGTGCGTGATCTAAGGTTATAAAATTTAGCAATATGTATCTTGTGATAGTTTAGCAATGCATCGTCTGATAAACAGGTAGACCACACATGAATAGATGGTGGCATCTTAGGGTACTTCTACAATGAGGTAACCATGAAGAACTGCATTGACATGTCAAAACTATTGGGACATTAATTGACGCAAGTAAGGTGTTAATGATCAGAAGTTTAACGTAGCTGGAATACCACACGTGGGCAGGGGCCGAAATCTTATCAAACATGGTTCCAGAGGAGGAGGAGAGCCATAGGAAGAGAAGGGACAGTGAGCCGAGGGGAAGGGGAAGGTCATGTACTTTGTCATTGTTCTCTTGGAAGAAATCTCCAAGATCCTGTGCAGAGAGAGACGTGGAGGCAGGAGGAGGGGTAAGAATAGGCGAAGATGTGCTTATCCAACCTGTTTTGGGATACCAGGATGATATGGGACAACCAGGCAGGAAGCTTGGCCCAGCATCATCCTTTTAGGGTGATCTCCATTTATTTTTCCTTCCTTCTTTGTTTCTAATGATCTCCATAAGTCAGCCCATTCTAAGTCTGAACAATGCCGGAAACCACTTTACTATACGGATCTAATTCTTATACGTGTATTGATTTTTCCTGTGATTTCAATATTTGTCTGTATTAACTAAACTCATGAGGTTTCTGCATGTGCTTCACTCATTTCATCTTCTTAATTCACTCTAAGTAGCTGCCCGAAAAAGGACCTGTTCTTTGTAGCAGGTGCCTGTTGCACACCTATACATCATTTTATAATTGTAATAACGGATCAGGCTACAGGGCTAAGCATGAGAGCTACAGGTTTAAGCAGGGAAGTGGTTTTCCTGCATCGCCGTAATGGATGCTTACATTGGCAGGAGACCAATTTGAGTGTAGACACATGCACATATAGGTCGACGCAAAGCAACTTACATTGATCTAACATTGTAGTACAGTCCAAGCCTTCGGCTTATATGGTGCATAAACATTGGTATGGCCCTCTGCTTGTGGGTGAATTTCACCCAGGAATAGTCCCTCTTTATGCGGTCAGGCTCTTACGTTGCAGGTAGTTTTACAACATAGCACAGAGCCTGGAGCCAGAACCAGGCTTGAAAAATTTCTGCACAAAATTTCCATTTTTTGTCAAAATAATAAATGCTAGAAAAATCAAATTATTTCAATTTGGAGATGCTAATCCAGTGCCTTGTGTGAATTACAGTTTGGCGGCCTCATGTCTTTCTTCTATGGGTTGGGCTCCCTAGGTGAACTACATCTCCCATAATGCACTATGGCCCAGGACTCCCATGATGCACCACCTTCCCTCTCCAAGGGCCTCATGGGAGATGTAGTCCAACCAGGGAGCCCAGCCTATAGAAAAGAATGGGGGCACCCGAACGACAACTGCCATGAGGACCGTGACAGCATTTCCAAGTTGAAATATTCTGGGTTTTGAATTTCTGGCCACAAGTTTTCCGAAACAAACCCTCAAATTTTCACCCAGCCCCTGTCAGAGTCTAAGGAGAAAGGCCTTCCGCAAGCAAGCCCTTGGTTGGAGCAGGTGGACCTGTTTTTAAAACAGCTTTGCAAACTAGATGACAATTAGTTTGAAAAATGTGTGTGGAGGTGGACAAATTTTCCAGCAAATGGAACATTTTGTTGCAATGTGATAGAATGAAAAATTTGTGGGTTTTAATTCTGAGCCTCCCTTTCCCCCCTATTCCAGGCAGGTAAAACAAAGTGGGGAAGGGTAAGAACAGTGGGGTGGAGGGCATAATCCCCAAAGCAAGGAAGCCTGAAAACCTCTTGGTTTGGTTCACACTGAAAAATTTCATTTATACAAAAAAAATAGTGAAAAATTCCAAATTATTTTGTTTGCTGGAGGATTTCAGTTTGGGTTGTTTTCGCTGCAGAAAATCACTGCCATTTTCTAACCGGCTCTGAGCCCGCTGAAGTCTGTGGCAAAGTTCCCACGGACTCCAACGTGGTCCATCCGTCCTGAGCTCGTCACTGCTATAGGGGAAGCACGCTAGAGGCGGCTCAATCATAACGGCAAACAACCCCTCCAGCTTCTTAGCCTGCACCAACAGGGAAAGAAATTCCTCAGATGGTGGAATATTAGCCAAAGCCAAAAAATTGATCCGTAGGCTGCCAACGGCTTTCGGCAACGGGCCACAGTCTACAACTCTTCCTTCCTTTCTTCCCTTATGCGATCGTTAACTCTTCCCGTCTTCAGCCACCTGTAGCTGCAATGAAGAACAGAGCGAGCGAGGGAGGAAAGTGCTGCCAGATCATCTGGGTTTAAAACACGGCTTAAAGGCATTATTGAGCCAGATGGGCTCCCGCTCCGGAGGCAGACAGATGGGTCCCTTGACACAGAAGGAAGCCGTTGCATTCCTGCCACCTCCAAATGTTGCTTACGACCCTTAAGGATCAGTGGCCAGCTGGCGGATACAACCGTCCTCCTGGGATCGGGATCCTCTGGGTCTTGCCAAAGCAGCAACCCAGGGGTAGTCCAGTGCATACACGCCAAGCGATGGCAGGATCATCATCAGCTGAGGTGAACTGCGCACGGGGTTTCATCATCTGAGGAGACTCTAGTCAAATCCACCGTCTGAGGAGTTAGGGGAGGATGTAACCAGCTAGATACCAGGGGGCATCCTGGCTCCATTGAATTCGATGACAAAACTCCTGTTAACTTCACTGGGGCCAGGGTGTCACCTTCCAGCCGGATCCTGGGGTATAATTGGGATCAGATGTTAACTCAAACGACCAGTGATTTCTCCATTGCGGTGATGCATTCCCCTCCTTCTGGGGCACATCAGCAAGGGTCACCGGTTTGGGTGCAGAAGATTTCCTCCCCTAATTAGTTTCATAGGAACTGCCAGCCTGGACCAGACCCTATGGTTCCATTGTGACTGTTCTTAATGTTTCCTCTGAATACTGTGTGGGTGCCTCAGTTTCCCCTATGCATTTCTTAAGTCTCCAGTGTGCATAAATGGCGAACAATCTGTCTCCTAGCAACAAATGGCCAGGGCCCCTTCCCCCCTTGCAAGGGGATAGCTAAAGGTGAACAAAGAGATCAGGTGACCTCCTGGCCTGGGAAAGAGACAAAGGCCAGAAAGGAGGGGCGGGAGGGGGTTTCAGTTTGGGGCTGGCTGGGGACAAGGAGTGAGTGCAGACGGGGTTGTCTGGCTCACTGGGCCCCAAAATGGACCCGGCTGAGGGGTACCGTTCGCTGTACCTACAAGCTCTGTTTTAGACCGTGTTCCTGTCATCTAATAAACCTCTGTCTTACTGGCTGGCTGAGAGTCACATCTGACTGCAAAGTTGGGGTGCAGGACCCTCTGGCTTCCCCAGGACCCCGCCTGGGCAGACTTGCTGTGGGAAGCCATGGAGGGGCATATGCTGAATGCTCCAAGGTCAAACCCAGGAAGGTGAAGCCGTGTGAGCTTCTTGCCCTGAAGACAGTCTGCTCCAAGGGACAGGAGGCTCCCCAAAGTCCTGACTGGCTTTGTGGGGAGCAGTTCCAGAGCATCGCCTGGGGACTCCGTGACATCCATCTGACGCAGTATCCAACCCCAGAGGAAGGTGCAAATGATACCCGTAGAAACAGACGCACCCAGGTTTAGAGCATGTGGGAGCGTTCGGCTCTGACTAATATCTTTACAGAGCTACATTCTTGAAAACAAGCTGTTTGGGGAAGGGACTGTCCTTCCAGTCTGTACAGCGGCTAGCAGCACAATGGCCCCGATCCTGGCTGCTGCTGCTAACCGTTTGCACAGTGGAGAGAGCTGCTCTCCTGTTCCGTCCTCAGTGGCCGCTATGGCTCATTGATGAGCTGAAACCTCCCAAGATCAAAGCAAAATCTACAAGCAGCCAGCAAACCCACTCCCCTTCCTCATTACAGCACGGCAGGATTGTGTCAGGCTGGATTTAAGGCTCTTCCTTCACGTACTGCCAGGGGGTAATTAAGATCAAGCGCTGTTAGTGAAAGACATGGCCCCTTAGGCCAAGAAACCAGGTGCTGAGACTTGCTCTGTGAAGAATCGCTCGTCATAAACCGGGCGAAGGTGGGTGAGGCAGTATTTTTAATTGGACCCGCTCCGATTGGTGAGAGACGAACGCTCGGTTCCAGGCGACTCCAGTGTAAATTCTCCGATGGAGCCCTCTGAGATTTCAATTTCTCGCTGGCAGACGAGCGCGGATCTTGTGCGGCGGCTGCTCCCTGCACACAACCCGTGCGTCTGCCTCGCCGTTTCATTGAGCAGCAGTTTGTTCCCGGCAATGCGCACAGCGTGAGCTGAATAGCAAGCAGCCATCACGGCACGGAGCTGCCAGCCCCTCCGCGCCAGGCTCAGATGGAATCCGAATGAAGAGCTGTGCGAGAACCCAGCCACATCTCACGTTCCTTTGCAAATTCTCAGTCGCCAGATCCCGTCCTTTGAAATCAGAGAGGGTTCCCCACCGCCCTGCAGCCGGGCGTTCCCACAGGGTAACATCCCCACCAGAAAACTGACACACGATTGTCACGTTTGCTTCTGGCTCATCACCTAATGAACCAGATTAATAAACGGCTGGTCACATCTGTCTTCCCATCCCTAGTGAAGTGAATGGGTAACTCCACTGGCTTTTCATGGGCATTGAATCAGGCCCCAACTGAGACTGACCTGAGACACAAAGCTGGGATCCAGATTTTGATCACCCCAAGGCCAGGGGCTGTGGTTTGCTTTGACCCACCTGCAAAATTTTGATCTGGGTTCGGATTCCAGTTCCAAAGTCGGGGGCGTCGGCATTGACGGTTCTGTTTTATGCCCATCGCTAGTGACTAGTGGATAGAGCACTGGACTGGAACTCAGGAGACCTGGGTTCTACTCCTGGCTCTGCCACCGGCCCGCTGGGTGACCTTGGGCAAGTCACTTCCCTTTTCTCTGCCTCAGTTTCCCCATCTGTAATAATGATGCTGACTTCCTATGGCGGATAAGAGCTAGATGGTTCTATGAATGAGCAGAAGTGCTGCACCGGGGTTAAAGCAGAGGGAGGGACTGTCACGGCTCCTGGCTCCTCAGCTGGGTTTTGCCCCCTTGGCTGGCTCAGCACCTACACCACTCTAGCTTCAAGACCAGACGAAGGACTCCCTGTCTGGTTAGGGCACGCCAGCTGGGCAGGGGGAAGGGAAGAACAGCTGCTCCGTAGCATGATCAACCTCTTCCACTGATGTGGTGGAGCCACAGCTACCCAGAGGGGGTCGGGCACTGCAGGCAGAGAAAGGGTACAAGCCAGAGGGAAGGTGTATGCACACGCACACACCCCTCCCTATTTCCACATGCTACAGAAGCCACGGCTCAGGGCCCCAACCATCCAGACGTGAGCCCTGCTCTGGCCACCTGCCTCACCCGCCTGGCTTTCGGAGGAGCAGACTGTTGTCAGAGCCGTTCCTGGAGAAGAGGACACAGTACCACGGGTGCTAGCCTCTGGCTGGGTCACATACAGGGCAGGTGAGCGTCACTCACCAGCTGCCAGCTACTGAGAAAGAAAACGAGGTCGACGGGTGTCCATAGCGCACCCAAAGTGGGGTAGATCTGTGGCGGGGGGCGCACGGTTGCTAGAATCAGCCGAGCAGCCACACAGGCGAGATGCCGCACAGAGCAAGCTAGCGAGACGTTAAAAAACCCAACTAATCACCCTTATTTCCCCTTCTTGTTCCCAGTTCTACATTATTGTTATGTACTGCTTGTGTGACTGTCGTGCCAGCAGCCCCTCACGGCCCCCGGCCCCATGGCGCTAGGCACTGTACGGAACACAGAGTACACACAGTTTCTTCACCGTGTTGCTTGCAGCTGCCCCTGTCCTTTAACTGAGCAGCCTGGTTTTATCCTCAATCCTCCTCTTTCGGTTCCCTGCACCTCCCGCCCTGGGGTCTGCTTTTCCCGACTGTGCTCGGTTCTCCAGCTCCCCTTCTCACCCTCCGTTCCTTTCTCCCTTTGGAAGGGGTGGGAGAAAGGTCCAAAGCTCCAAGCCAGATCTCGGTCTGACTGCATTTTGGAGGGTGAGTGGGAGGTGGCAGTCTTCCTACTGGAGACGAGTCGATAGCTCTGAGCTTCTTCTGCGCCTCCTCCACCACCACCACGAGACCAAGAGAGTCTTACCAGGGCTAACCACCCAAGCGCATTCCTGGAGGACGCTATCACAGACGCTAGCTACAGAGAGACCCCGTTGGGGGTGGGTACAGACAGTGCTTTGCCCAGCTCGCTTTTCAAGTGCGCCACGAACAGCTACAGAAACGCCATTCGGAACCACTCCACCCTCAGAGCTCAGCCAACAGGCCAGCAATCAACCGGTGTCTTGCTCAGATCACCAAGGAAGGGGCCAAAGGGCCAACTGCATGGGGTGCAGGCTGAAGGCGCTGGAGACAGCAAAACGCTCTCCTCTGGAGACAGCATGAGCCCAGATAATTGGGCACCAATGTCATGAGGTCACCTCTCATCAGCCAAGATTAGAGGCCATTCTCCTCATTTCCTGTATGTAATTTGGCACTTTGTATTCACAGCCGGACAAACTCACCCCCTCCCCGACTGCCCTCCCCAACGCCTTGGGCCACTAGCCAACAGCGGAGCAAGAACTTGGAGGCGATCACCAACCGGGACTTTATCAACCCGGCAACTTACCGTGCGCACGCAGAAGATCACGTGCCGGCGGGCGTCTCCAAGGAGCAATTTCTCCCCCGTTTTCTCCGGACGACATTTTCCTAATGAGCTTTATTGGAATGTTCTGCCAGCCAATTAAAACACAGCCCCAGAACGTTTCTCTTCTCCAGCTTAATGAAAGGGACCTCTTGAAGTGGAGAGCAGCCCGCCAAGCAGCTGCTGCTGCAACTGGAGAAGGATGGTGACGATGCGCAGAAGCCACAAGGAGTAATTTTTGGCCCCACTAAAGCAACATCAGCGTGGAGGTTAAATGGGTCAGAGTAAAGGGGATACAGTGAAGATCAAACACGGACTGAACAAAAGTCCTCACCTGCATCAGGCCTGGCCTACGCTTGGAAGTTTTAGTGGCATTTCAGCTTGGGGTGTGACAGTTTCACCGATATAGTTATATGGGTATAACCCCTAGTGCAGACCCAGTGATACCAGTATAAAGACACTTATTGGCCAAGCTAGCGAAGGCCTCACGCTCTCCTCATCAGCATTGCACTATCTGTCTGTAATGCGAAGACTTTTGAACACCGCATCCATCCAGGACCACGTGGCGAGGTAGGCTCTGGCCCATAGCTCCTTTGACCCAATGCACACGTATTTATACACAGCGGAACTGCTCCAACAGGAGATCCAGAGATAGCCCATAGGGCAGTGGTTAGGGTAATCACCTGAGAGGGGGGAACCCTCTGGTCAAATCCTCTCCCCTCCCCAGGCAGAGGGGGGACTTGGACCAAGGTCTTCTCCATCCCAGATGAGCTCCTTAATCTCTGGGCTAAAGGTTGCAAGGGAGACGTCTGTGCTCTGAGGACTCCTACTGGGTGCGAAACAGGCATCCGCCAGCCTGCCTGAAGCAGGATGGTCCATGTCCAGGGGCAGAAGCGCAGGTTCCTAGGGCACTCTTACAGCAAAAAGTTAGGCCCCGCCGGAGTTAGGTGGCAGCTGGGCAGGGGTTTTAACACTCTCACACATACATTTTGGAGTTAGGCACCTACGTCCTTTTATGGATCTAGGCCCGTCACTATGGCGCTGAGTCTCTAGGCAGGCACATCAGGTGCAGACCCTGCCGCTGCCACCCCTCTTGGCAGAGGGGACGCCGCAGTCCTATTACCTAGGCCCTGAAACTAGCACCGGCTCTCCCCGGCCTCCCCAGTCGCTGTGGGCTCGCTGGTTTCCTGTTTCCCTCTTCAGGGACAATGTGACAGTGTAAGCAAGTGACACACACGTGTGCACACGCACACACTTACTCAGACAACACTAAGACAGACCAATCTAGGGGAAAACAACTAGACCTGCCTGCAAATCCCTGCCTCAATTTCCTCATCACTCCAATCCGTTGAGGATTTGGTCAGTGTCTTTTCTGGGGGCCCAGGATTCCTGTTCTCTTCCTGCCCAGCTGGGTCTGTTCGGGGCCTGCCTGCCCTGCTCCCTCCCCGCTCCCATCAGGAGACTCTCCTCTGTGACTTCAAATCCTCCTCAGGTGATCTGTTGCTTGGTTACAAGCCCAGCTGACTGAACTGGGCTGGGGGGCCTCTAGCTCATTGTCTTAAGGCACTTACATTGGAATGGGAGACACTCCTTGATTGCTCTGCCTTGCTCGCCTTCTGCAAGAATTTCCCCAGACACAGCCCAGGTAAGGTCAGCACAAGGTGGAGCGTAAAGAACAAATTGTAGGCACAGCATAGTCCTACCCTCAAAATGATGCACACGGCACAAAATGGAGTTTGTAGTTTGCTGTAGATACATTCATCCATCACCACAATTTAAGTCTACACAACTTTTGTTTGTAGACAAGGCCTGAGGGACACTTTAGATATAAAGAATCTTTAAAGCACGGTCTATATGGTTTGTTAACTTTCTGTATTTCACTCAGCAGCTGTCTTGGTCAGTTTCATCCTTCGTTTCTTGTCGGTTTCACTTCTGGGGTCCCATGCACGGTACCCATCTGGACTTTGGTTTCCCAGTACTGCTGGGGGTTTTTTAATTTATTTTTTAAAAAATTTCATAGAAATCAAAACAAACGAATGAAATCACTCCTACTAGTTCTGGGCCAGGCTCTGATCTCTGTTACACTTCAGCCATTCAAAGAAAGTCTGTTGTAGTTAGTGGAATGACTCTGGATTTACAGCAGAATCTGGCCAATCAAGTTTTCTACGCCTTTCCCCAATTTTTCTATCGATCTAAGGTCATTATCTGGCCCATCACCATAGTATCTGAGCACCTCATGTTCTTTAAAGTATTTAGCCTCACAAGACCCCTGTGAGGCAGGGAAGTGCTATGAACCCATTGTACAGATGGGGAACTGAGGCACAAGGAGACTAAGGGTATGTCTACACAGCAGCAGGAAGGCGCGAGTCCCAGCTCGGGTAGACGTACACACACTAGCGCTGCTCCCAAGTTTCCTCAGTAACGGCACACAACAGAATGCACCTCCTCTTTGAGAAAGCAGCAGGCTTTTGTAGCAGGGACCAGCCACTAGAGGGAGACACAACCACACGCACATAGGCCTGTGTTTTACAGCTACATTTCGGCGTATTAAGAATCTGCCCAGTAGCACGAAGGGCTGTGGGACAGGGTCACAACTGCGACGCCCGTCACCAACGTGAAGCTACCTGCCCGTTCACAGGAAAACTAACCGGCTGTCCCATAAAGTCACAGGAGGAAGTACCGCCCTACGAAGGCGGGACTTCCCAGATGGACATCAATTAGCTAATCAGTATTCCCATGAGCAATCAGCAGAGCGCTTCCAGGAATGGAGACATAAATACGGCAATTCCCACTGCTGCAAGGGAGGGTAAACGACAGAGAAACTCAGTGCATTCATGCACCCCCCAAGTTCTAATCCTTGGTAGGTCACAAGGGGGGGGGTGTGTGCCTCGTTTTAACGCCAAATGGACGTTTTGCCCAGGACGGTGGCTTGGCAAGGCCTGTTCAGAACGGTAAAGTCTGGCGCAGTTCAGGACGCAGGTGCCTCAGTAGAGGTCTCTGGGAGGGGGTTGTTCAGGACTGGAATAGCCAGGGGGGCTTGGGGTCAAGCTTGAGGGGAACAGCAGAGCTGGGTTGGGCAGCCCAGGACTGGAATCTGAGGAAATGCTGCCGGTAAGAATTGGGGTGCACTGGCAGCCTGATGAAGATGGTAAGCAATGGGTGGTGCTGGGCAGGATTGAGGGGCATGGGCAGAGTGAAGACGGGGAAGGTTGGGGAGCAGCTGTTTGAACTACGCTCAGCTCAAGGAAGCCCCTCGCTTTTATGAGCCCCCAGGTTCCCTCACCACTTAAATAAAGCCCGAATGTTCCGAACAAAGTTCACTGCCGTGAAATGACCACACGGGAGAATCCACGCTCAGGAGGCAAGCGCCGTGGACAGCCAGGAGCCGGGACACTGCAGGGACAGCAAGCGACCCTTTGCCAGCTTAGGAGTGGGACAGCCCACAGCTCCGGGGGAGATGGCTGGACAGGGAGGAGCTGAACCGGGAGGCTAGCTCAGAAAGGGCAGCAGCGCTGGGAAAGCCGGAGTGGGGGAGGGCTCTGGATTTATCGAAGGATGACAGGAAGGTCCAGGAGAGGGGAGAGAGACAGAGAACAGCTGCATCGCTGCCAGAGAAACGCCGAGGGCTTGATAGAAATAACATGATTTAGGGCAGGCTGGTTTCAATTAAAAACCAAGGCCAAGGGAATCTGAGCAGAGAGGTAGCAAAGATAGCAGAGCCTTCCACAGGCAGATTCCAGCCGCTCAGAATCAGCTGTTTATTCTCCTCACTCCCGCCCTGTGTCGGGACCCAGGAAGGACAATGGTGTTAACAGAATAGGGGCCTAATTCCCCGGAGGCAGACCCAACCCCCTGGATACAAACCCCCGAACTCGGACGGTCCAGCCCCGAATGCAGTGTCTGGATCCCATCACCAGCCAGGACACGGCTGGCAGAGAAGGGGGGGCTTTGTCCTGGAGGCAGCTGACACCTTCTGCGTCAGGCCAGCTTACAATGTGTGGGGTACAACGTGTGGGCCTACACAGAGAGTCCAACAGCTTGATTGCCTGGAGAATCTTCTGCTTATGTAACGACCCCTTGCATGGGTCATTGGCAGTGTCTGAACTCAGACCCTTTGCCATCGTGACACAAGCTGCCACCACGTGCGCTAAAGGAATAACTCCGTTAGCAGTAGTAGGCTGCTCTCCCTTCACATGGAGCAGCCACTAGAGGGCAAAGTGACACATAAGAATATTGGACTGGAAAGTACCTCCTGGGTCATCAAGTCCAGCCCCTGTGGTCACAGGCCATTCATAAATTTACCAAACTACAATTTCAAACCAGTTAGGTTTCTTGCCCTCATTACTCCACTCAGCAAACATGGGCTACACGCCATGCGCCTTTCCATTTCCAAGCTCACCGTCCGCCTTTCCGAGATGACAGCCACTCGAATAGATCTCCGAGGTTTCCAGGCGGAAGAGATGGTTATGACCATCTAGGACAACCTCCTGCCTGAGAACGTTGCCAGCATTTCCCACAGCCAACCCCATAACTTCCGGTAGAGCTAGAGCAGAACTTCTAGAAAGACATTGGAGTCTTGATTTAAAGACTCCAAATGAAGGCTAATCCGCCCCAGCTCAGCTGTTTGCAGGATTCCTTACCCTCATTGTTAGAAATGTACAGCTTATTTTCAGTCTGAATTTTATTAGTTTCAGCTTCCAGCCAAAGGACTCTATACATCTTTGCCTGCTAGATTAAAGAGCCTTCTCCTATCAGATCTCTTCTGCCAACGCAGGTGTTTACAGATGGTGATCAAACTGCCCCTTAACCTCCTCTTGAATTTCTAAGTCCGCGATCACACGCACCATTGCAGCAGCCGTCTCACCAGTGCCCCCACCCAGAGATCACACCGCCTCCCTACACCTGTTCGAGAGTCCCCTTTTCATACAGCCAAGGACTGTGGTAGCTCGGTGCTGGTCTCAGAGCCACTGCAGAAGAAACGGGGGCTGCATTATAGAGTGGCTGCTCTGTAGCTCCAGGTTACTCGGGTGTAAACGCAGGAGAGAGCCCCAAACAGGAAGCCTGAAGCTAAGCACCTCATTCCCACGCCTGCCCTGACATGCCCAGGGACTGTGTGGACCCATGAGGCTCAAGACTTATTACAGCACTAACGACTACATCTTACACACATCCCCGTGGACACACGGCTCACACTCATCCTGGAGCCCAGCCGCTTTCGCACGCAGCATAAGGACTGTGGGAGCGAGGTCATGGCCAAGACTGAGTCACCGGGCCCTGCCTGCCCTTCTCCGCAGAGAGATCTGATAGCAGAGGGGATGTTTCATGCTGGCTGTTATGTACATGCTGCTCGGCCTGGGAATGTGGCCCGGCAGGTGGAGTCCATATTTCACCGGACATTCAGCAACTCCAGCACATTCCCGGAGAAGCCCAGGGGAGAATTTTTCTCTCTGAGCCAACAGCATCTGGGCAGTGCAAGCGTTTCAAGGGCAAGTCGAAACCCTGACACCAGCGCAATCACCTGCAAATCATATGCTTTATTTGCAGAGCTGGTCAGAAATTTTCCTGATGAAAACAGAGTTTCACCGGGGAAAATGCCGGTTCATCTAACAAAATAGCTCACTAAAGCCAGTTGGATTTGATGAACTCTCACCATATCAGAGACAGGGTTCCAGCAGAACTCTGCCTGGATCCCTGCCAGCCCTGCTCGCCTGGTGGGCTGCTGGGAACCCCCAGTACACAGTCTGCCTGGGGCAAGAACCCCTGGCTTCCGAAGTGCGTAGCTTTGGGGCAGCCCCACCATGCCAGGACTTCCAGGGTTTTCAGGCTCCCTGCTGCAGATCTGGAAGCCCCAACTCTGACTTGGGGCTCTGTAGCAGGGAGCCTGGAAGTCCTGAGAACCCCAGCTTGAGTTGGGGCAGCCCAGGGAAGCAGCTCCATCCCCAGGGCTGTCTGCATGATGGAGCTGCCCCGAACCGCAGACCTGGGGGACACCCACAGCTGCTGAGTGAAAGGGACATTGAAGTGCTGGTCATTTTCATGGTGCAACTGACAAAAATATCAATTTCACTCAGCCCCTGCCTCTGGGGAGCAGATTTGGTTTGGGAATCACCACATGTTGGTGTATCCAAAACAAAATGGGGGGTGGCGGGGGGGTTCCAGTTAGTGAGAAAGTTTGAAAAATTTGGGCTTGTTCCAAATTTGAACAAAACCAAATGTCAAAATCTCTCACGAGCTGGCAATCCCGAGTTTCGGAAGCTCTATTTATTATCCTTAGACACGTCTAAGGTGCCCATCACGGGAGCGTTTCAAGGTTGAGCTCTGGGGCACCGGGCACTAAATGGTTTCTGGCGAATGAAACACTCGATAGGCTCCAACTGATCTGGACGGAGGCTGTGTACGTTGTAAGCAGTCTGGGGCTAAATAAGACCTCTGTATCCATTATTGCAACAGCAGCTAGAGACTCCAGCTGGTGTCAGGTGCTGTACAGACACAGCCTTTGCCCCAAACAGCTTAGGATCTGAATGGACAAAGCATTCTCAGTCCAGGGGCTCTGGCTACAGAATAAACTTACAGAGGAGTTGGGGCAAATTGAACTTTGGATCGTTTTAAGGGATGCTGCCAAACCATCCTCTTCCAAAAGGTCTTTCCGCTGTATGAACGCCACACATGACACTGATACCCCTTCTACCCAGAACCCCCCCTGCAACCCACACAGCCCCCCGGGAGCAAATCAACCTTCGCCAAAGACAAACCAAAAAAAGTTAAGAACACTGAAAACCCCCCAGCAACACCCCAATCTACCCCACGCTGAGTCTTTCGCAAGGCAAGAGCAAGAGACTCCATGAAATCCATCAGGATTTCACTATTGCTATCAGTTTTACATGGGAGGCACCCAGATACTGCAGGCTGGGTGCTGGTATAAAACCTGATAGACAGGCAGACAAGGTGGGAGGGGAAACAGGCACAGAGAGCTGAAGTGACGCCCCCAAGATCACAAAGCAGGTCCGAGGTAGAGCCAGGAATAGAAACCCAGGTCTCCTGGTATCTCCCAGGGCAGGGTCTTAGCCACTCACCCGCTCTGTCATGTCACAGCGGTGCAAAGAGGCCCTCCAGCACCCGGGAACTAACCATTGCTAACGCCAGCTAAATACAACTGGAAACAAAGCTCACATCAAGTCATCCCGTGGCTGCCTCAGGGTGAGCACATGCAGATTTTTTTCTTGGCCAACAATGATTTGCCAGTTATTAAAGGGTTGCGGGGGGGGAGCGGGTTCTTAAAAATAATGAAAAGCAACCCTCCACGCAGCATTTGTGCTGATCCGATTATATTAAAAGCTGCAGCATGCAGGTGGTTTTTTCCCCCCTGCCTTTGGATTTCTTTGATATGTCAAAAGAGTACAAAAACTGCTCAAAGCACAGAGAAACTCGCTATTGATGGCGGCATCTCCGGTTTTGGACTAAATGGGAAACTGATCAACGATTTCTCCTCCCTTCCTCGGGGCGGGGAAGGGATGTGCTTAAAAGTGACAAGCAAAGGGGGAAACAATGTGCTTGTGCTTTTCCTTTTCGCTTCCCCATGGTCTATTGAGAAGGTCTGAAAGGGTTGTGGGGTTTTTAAGGTTTCTTTCTCTTTTTCTGTCGTCGCTGTTAAATGCTCGGTTTCATACATAAGGAATCCAAGTCCTATCTAGCCTCTATAATGGGGGTGGGCAAACTTTTTGGCCTGAGGGCCACATCTGGGTGTGGAAATTGTCTGGTGGGCCATGAATGCACATGAAATTGGGGGTTGGGGTGTGGGCTCTGGCTGGGGATGCGGGCTCTGGGGTGGGACTGGGGGTGAGGAGTTTGGGGTCCAGGAGGGTGCTCCAGGTTGGGACCCAGGGGTTCGGAGGGTGAGAGGGGGAATCAGGGCTGGGGCAGGGGGTTGGGGCGTGGGGGGCACTCAGGGGTGCAGGGCTCATCTCAAGCAGTTCCCAGAAGCAGCGACATGTCCCCGCTCTAGCTCCTATGCGGAGGCACAGCGAGGCGGTTCTGCACGCTACCCCACCCGCAGGCGCCGCCTCTGCAGCTCCCATTGGCCCTGGCCAATGGGAGCTGCAGAGCCAGTGCTTGGGGTGGAGGCAGTGTGCAGACTCCCCTGGCTGTCCCTACATGTAGGAGCCGGAGTGGGGACATGCCGTTGCTTCCGGGAGCTGCATGGAGTGGGGAAAGCCTCCGACCCCGCTCCCCAGTGAGAGCTTGAGGGCCAGACTGAAAGGTCTGATGGGCCGGATGCAGCCTGTGGATTGTAGTTTTTCCACCCCTGTTCTATAATCACTGGAGAATTAGTGGAAAGTTGACGGCACATAAGCCAAGAAGAGAAGGAGAGGTGAGCAAATGAGAAGGGCTTTAAGGGCTTTTAGTCAGAGTCTTTAAAACCCCTTTGTTCAGACCTATTTAACCCTAAAAACCAACACCCATTTTGGAGAATCGGTATCTTTGTTAAAGTTTGGAAACCTCTTCAGTTAAGATGCAAGCATACATGACATACATCCTCAGAGACCTCCACCAGACCCTGGGGAGACTGGATATATTTCATCTGCCTGATATATTTAAGGAAAATCTACACATCATAAACGAGTCAAATAGAGGGCAGGGGTCCTATTCTATTTTTAAAAAGTGCCTTGCAGGGCGCCTTTGAAAGAGCACTTGACTGAAACAATGGCTCCCCAGATCCTGGCAGCC
Organism: Malaclemys terrapin pileata; assembly: GCF_027887155.1. Classification (NCBI taxonomy): domain Eukaryota; kingdom Metazoa; phylum Chordata; order Testudines; family Emydidae; genus Malaclemys; species Malaclemys terrapin. The sequence goes on along the minus strand of NC_071512.1, from coordinate 105,816,579 downwards.
TTGATCAGAGCAACTGGGAAGCCCTTGGGGTTGAGTCTGTGTGATGGGGTGTCCAAATCCCACAGTGGAGAGCAAGGGGTTAAGGAGCAGCTCTGGGCCCAGCAAAGCCTGCACAAGCTGGAGGCAGGGCTTTAAAAGGGGAGTGGAGCGGTTCAGAGGCAGGCGGGGGAAGGGAGCAGAGGGCTGCTCTGAGCTCTGAAGGGAAAACCCTACCCAGGAGCTCATGGCCTGGGACCTGGCAACACAGGCCTGTGCAAACCTATGGTGGAGAGGGAGGGGACTGAGACTGCAGGCCAGAGACTTGATTAGAGCCAGTTACTCCAGGAAACAAATGGGGACTGGGGTAGGAAGTGGTCCAGGGGAGTGCAGTGGCTTAGTACACCAATTGTTGAGTGTAACTGCCCACCTTTGGGCCCTGGACTGGAGCCTGGTGGAGAGGGTGGGCCCGGGCTCCCCTACTCACTCTGAGAGGACATTACACCCTGGGAGTCTTCATCTAGGGGAGAGATCTGCTGGAAAAGGCCTTGACTGTTCATGGACCCAACCCCAACGAAGTCTCTGTGCTAAAGGGGAGGACTGGAAATCCTTGGGGCGGGGCACTGAAGGACCGGACTATGCTTTCAAAGGGGAGGTGCCCAACCAAATCCCTGCCTAACCAATAGGCAGCCCCACTGGTGATTGTGCACCTCCTGCAGTCCCTCACAGAATCATTGCAATCAGAGATGGAAAAGACACTTCTGTTAGAGACCAGGCCAGAGCAGAACTGTGTATTCAAAACTCCTTCCGGCAGTAAGAGGTTACGGATTTGGATCTGTGCACCCGAAACTGCCCCTTGTCTTTTGGGCTTTGCTCTCTGGTTCCAGTCTGGATGAAGCGGATGGTCACGAGATGTGGTCCAAGATGGTAGAAATCTGGCATGAGCAGCTGATCTCAGGATATCTCCTTCCCCCAAAAGACTCTCATGAAAGCAACTCCTGAGATTTCAGTGCCACTGAATCCAAACCCAACCCCTGATTTAACCCCCAAACCTTAGACCAAACTTCATCTAGATAGGGATTCCTCCTTCACCCACGCCGATTAGTTCTGGAATATGTTTCAATCCAATGAGGGATTTATGGTAGAGGATGCAGAGAAAGTGACAAATAATTATCTTGTCTCGGACCCCGCTCAACATCAACCCGGGTTTGATTTACCACAAAGGCAATGGAGCCTTCTCACCCGGTTTCGTACCAGACACGGAATTTGTGTTGCGGCGGAATTTCGGTGGTGTTGTGGAGACAGTCCACTATGTCACCATGGGCAGCCACAAACCATGACACACCTTGTTAAGGACGGCAAAACGATGCAACTTCCTGGAGGTCTTCGGGCCTCGAACATTGTTGATAAGAACCTGGGGCTTGGCTTGACCGGGATTGAATCCTAACTTTGTCCGAGAGATGTCCTAAGTAACGGGCTTCATGGACAACTCTTGCGAGCCTATCCCCCGGTCCAACAGATCCACAAAGAAAGGCGCAGTCTAAGTTTGAACCCATTCCAATTCCAGCCCTCTTGATAGATGCCCACCTGGCACACCTCCTGCCAGCAGCTGCAACGTAAAACCATGCTGGACCGTAGCCAGACGGGTGGAAGTAGAACTCTCCAGCACAGAACTATAAGTCATTGCCTTCTCCTCTGCCAATTTGATGAGATTCAGAGGTACCTGGTCAGAACTGCACCGTTCCCGCGTAAACCAGTCAAGGGGAGGGTGCGATACAACCGTCCTCTGCCCCGCTCCGTGGCAGGAAGGCAAAAGAAACTACCTGGAGCAAAGTGATCTATGAAGCAGATGCTGTCTGGAGGCTGGAGCCATCCGCCTCGGGTAGGTTATGCAAACAGCAACGAAGGGCAGGGAAGTAAGGGGGGGCGGGAGCACCCGGCTGTGGAAGGACCCCCACAGAGCACAGGCCTCGGAAGCGAGGATATCCGGGCACGGGATGGGGGGGATCACGGCATGAGGATGACACGGAAGCAGGATGGGACAGGAGCAAAGGGAAAAAAGCCTCTTTCTGAGGCAAGGAAGGAGGCAACAGCCCATCTGGTGAGCACATGGCCCTGCTCAGTTTAGAATCAACCCCCACCTCCGCAGAACGATTACACATTTCAGCCAACACGGCAGAGACAGGTCCCCAGCCTTCCTCCCATCCAAGGTCTGACCCTGCCTCCCACTGATAACAGCAAAACTCCCAGTGCCCTCAGTGGGGCAGGATCACCCAGTGCTTCATCTGGGCCAGGGCTTGTCAGGGCTGACCCCCGCATTTCTAGGCTTGGCAGTTCATAGCCCCAGCACCTCTGAGCTTGGCAGTTCAGAGTCCCGGCACCTCTGGACTTGCTGCATCAGTTATGAATGTAAAATAAATTGCTTGAGCCCTGGCACCTCTTTCATTACAAATTAAGCACTGGGATCACCCCTTGGAGACACAGGCCTGGGGTTCTGTCCTCAGCTCGCCCTGTAGTGGCCTGCACATCCCATTTGTTATCTTGATTTCACTGGCCACATACCAGAGATCTGGGCAGGAGACCGTTTTTCCAAGGAGGGGTTGATTTGGAACAGGAAACATGTTCTGTCATAGAAAAATATTTTCTATTTCTACATTATTTGTATTTATTTGTATTGTGGCTGCCTGTAGAGGCCAGGACATGAGGTACTGCACAAAGACAGAACAGAAAGAGAGCCCCTGTGCCAAAGAGCTGACCATCCAAGTTTAAGCCAAAGGGCAAAAGGTGGCTACAACAGATGGGATGAAATACAAGGCAGCAGTGAGATAACACTGACTGGCATGATAAGCTGATGACTGTACAGTGGTTGCCATTAAAAAAATCAACATTTACCCACAATTCCCATGCTCTGATATTTTAGGTACTGCTCTTACCTCCTATGCTAAATATAGGGCCATAGCAAACACAGTGGAATCTGAGATGCTGCAAGATGTTGACAAAATGTTGACATTCTAAAGGCAACCACTCTTGCCTACCTTGGATTCCAAAGTGCTTTCCAAAGCATAGGGCTCCTTCCAGTTTCACTGACCCCCCCCCCCCCCCCCGTGAATCAGGAGTAGCTCAATGGAGTTGAATCTGTGTAAGAGTGACCATAGCAAGTCAGAATCGAGACTCAACACACAGAAATCACTTTGCCCGCCACTGGAATGCAGCCACCTCTGGGGTGGAACATGACAGCAGCACACAGTAACACCACACAATATTTGCAGAGGCCAGGGAGAAGAATGCATCCAGCTGAAAATGAGCCTCCCATTATAAAAAGGGTCCAACCGCAAACTCCAGTTGCCTATAAATGGGTAAATAGATAAAATGGGCCACAGAGTGGCGAGTATTTCTGTGTCCTGGGAAGTTATGGACAGGCAGAAGCAGGTACAACTCTCAACGAACAAACGGCGAAGGAGATCAAACCCTCACTCCAAATTCTCCTTGAAATCAAGAGGTGTTTGGCCTTAGTATACAGACAGGCTCCACCATCTGGCCTGGGGCTGAGTGGATATATAATTAAAGAGAGGACATTAAATATACTGAGTCATAATCATCTTTTATTGTTTTGACTTTCACTACAGGCAAAGTTTGAAGGAAGTGCCAGAAAAAAGAGCAAAGGGGCCCATTGGGCTGGCAGGAACTTCAGCAGTGCTAGGAGAGCCTGCACTAGAAGGAAGTTTTAAACTGCGTTCCTCTTGAATCACTAAATGTCCCCGGAGGCAGCTCTTCTGCTCTGTTGATGTTTAAAAGGGCTCCCACTCCCCCGCTCCAAATGTCAGGTTTCAAGGTATGATTAAAAGGCAGCCTCAGGGATCTCCAGTCTTTCCAGCAAGCCGCTCTCTTTTCATTCCTCTATCTCCCCAGCAGGCCTCTCCACCTCTCCCCTGCAGGGCTGTTTAGCAGAGGTTTCTGTCTCATCCACACGTCACAGCTCTCCTTCTGTTCAACGCTTTCACTAGATCTCAGTAGCGGAATCAGGGTCGCGCCGGGGAGACGCAGCTGGGATCACAGGCCCAGCGTGCCAGGCACTGGACAGACCCACAGCAAGGCACAGTCCCAGTGCCAAAGAGATTACCATCTAAACAGGCAGGACGTGCAAAGTATGGGAAGGGAAACAGAGGTACAGAGTGGCAAAGTGATTTACTCAGGGGCACACAGCAAGGCAGTGGCAGGGCCGGGAATAAAACCAAGGTCTCGTAAGTCCTGGGCGCCCGCTCTACCCACTGCAGCACACTGCCTGGAAGAAAATCCATCTCCTGACATTACCGGCATGCTGAGGGGCAGAGCTGGGGAGCCAGCCAGACCGCTACCGTCACCTGCTAGTCATTCCGCTAGAAAGAAACAAACAGCGGCTCTGCTACAACCATCATTTCCCACTGGTGATGGGAGGGGTCGGCTGGGGGAGATGTTCTGCAGCTTTCCGCTGGCCACCTGACGCAGCAGCAGAACTCATTCGATTGAATGAAAGCAAGGCTGGCTCGCCCCACTGCCTCTCTCACACATCAAACAATGGGACCGTTCTCTCAAGCTAAGCAGGCGTCTGCCGGGTTAGTACCTGGCTAGGAAACATCTAGAGAAAGTAGTGATTCAGGGGGGGTGCTTCCCTCCCGGATGATATTGACGCTGCTGGAAGAGCTGGCATTTTGAATAACACAGAACGCCCGACTGCACGAGCCTTTGCTGAGTCCCATGGTAATTTGCAAGAAAAGGAGCCTTAGCCAGCCCTGGTGTCTTGTCCAACTTGGGGGGTTACACCCCCCTGACCTACTGTTTCAATTGGAGGCGTTCTTTGTATGCAGCATTGTGGTGTCCTAGGAAACTTGCTGTGCTTCACCCCAGAAGCAGCTGCACTTAAGCAGGGGGGAAGCCGCGTACACACGCACAATCTGTCCATAATGCATGCCGGGGTGAAAGGTGCTGTGTCAACCTAAGCTTGTTCTCTACCCCTGTCTGCAGAGAACAGTACTTTTCAGCAGCTTGAGTAAATACATGAGAAGAGACGAGAATTACTGTTTGCATTAGTGTAGCACTTAGAGGCTCCAGTCTGGGATTAGGACCCCATTGTGCTAGGAGCTGTACGCACGCAATGAACAGGTGGCCTCTGCCCTGGAGAGTCCACCAGGAGTCCAGTGATGAACTACTACCAAAGGCAAACCCTAGCTACTGCATTGCAAAGGGGGGGGGGGTGGGATACCCCAAATGTATTGTGTGCCATATCCCCGAGCAGAGAGGATAACAACCTACTACTGCCACTCCCTCAGTGGAGTTGAGCTGAGCTACTCCCTCACCTCAGGTGACAGAGGGTTTGTGCCTAAGGTCCCAGGTTCCCAACATGTCTGGTTAAAATGGGAGGAAGGAAATTCAATGAGGATTGAACTGCATTTTCCATGGTAAAGTCTTTGGGAAGTTGAGGTAGCAAAGCCGCTCTGCGCAGTTCTCGCAGGAGGCAGCGTCTTCTCTTTCCAAGACGGACTGGCGATCAAGAACCCTTCATCTCCACTGGGACCTTCCCCAAAGCTCCCACCACCACCCAGTCCCCGCTATTGGGGCGCTCCAAGCCAGGCCCCTTGCAGCTGGCCTCCGCGGTGCATCTCCCCCACAAAGCTCCCATCCACCCATCACTCGAGACCACCACAACACCAAGCAAGACGGCCCGAGACAGGTCAAGGGGGAAAAGGGCTCGGGAACCTGCAACGGTTTGGAAGGCAAGGCAGGGATCTTATCCAGGCTTCCTCTCTTCTGTTTATATAGGTCACCGCTGGCCCTTCCCTCCCATCCACTGCCTCCCCCCAGCCCGTAGTTTGCACTGGGACCAATAGAATGACCCAGTCAATGACCAACAACAAGTCGGAACAGCAGCCTTTCCCCCAGCTGGGATTTTTTCTTGCTATCTTGATTGTTTCAGATCCCCTTTTAAATGTTGACTGTCCCCTATTGCCACCTCATGCAAATAGGGTCGTTAAGGTTCCATGTGACTTTTTTAGCTCAGCAAGTAGAGAGGAGGGAGCTGCCATTCACCAGCTGTCTGCAGCCAGATCCCCCACCTGTCCAGCCTACTGCCCCCCGGCCTATGTCACCGATTAAGGCTTCTGGTTTAAGCTCTGGCTGTGGGCAAGGCTGCAGGCGTGGAAAGAGGTGGAGTGGGGGCAGGGGCTGGTGCTGAGCAGGGGGGCCTGGAGGGTCCGCGACATTTTTTAAAACCAAAATGGGGGTCCCCAGGTTGCTAAAGTTTGAGAACTGCTGAACTAAGCCATGCCGCTTCCCAAGATATTAACGGTATCGCTCTGCAAAAAGGAGAAGCGAAGGGTAGGTCCCCTGTCTCTATGCTGCTCCTGGCCACTAAAGCAAACAATATTAATAAGACAAACAGCCTTAGACAGACTGGCATAAGTAGGGAAGAGCATCATTAGCCAAAAGCCGTCACACGTTGGAGAACCAGCGCGGCCGACTAGGAGGGAGGAAAAGGACGCAGTGGGAAGCGGGAGCAACGTTTTCCTGACTGCGGCCCAGGAGGTAGCTCTGTGCTCCGGTTGTTGCTGTTATTGTTTGAAATGCAATGGCACACGTGTGTGTGCACACGCACATGTTAAGCACAGAGCCCTCTCTGCCGCTGGAAGTCAACCCTGGCCTGGAGCTATTTCATTCAGGGGTGGATTCCGCAAGGACACTAGCGAGCTACAGAAATCCTTAAAGAAATCTAAGATCAAAACAGCTCTGTATGTGACTTGCTTGCTGGGGGTCGCTCGCCGGGGCCTGTTTATTTACCAGCCTCCTACAGTGCAAGCTCTTTGGGGCTCGTCCTCTGTTTTGTGGATCGTTTATTACCCTGTCCCTGCTTAGCAGATGAGGACGATCCCAGGCCACGTATCAAACGGCAGGAGCACAACGCATGCAACGTCGGCTAGAAACACCAAGGCAGAGCAACAAGCTCACTGCTACTGTGTGCCGGGCGGAATCATTCCCCATCTTCCTCTACCTCCTGGCTGCAAATTCCCTTCATCAGCGTGAGCATCAAGAAGTCCAGACAGCCGCCTTGCCCACAGCCAGAGCTTAAACCAGAAGCCTTAGTCGGTGGACATAGGCAGGGGGGCAGTAGGATGGACTGGTGGGGATCGGGCTGCAGACAGCTGGTGAATGGACTGGGAGGCAGAGGTGTGGCCTGGGACAGACCTGGGGCTGCTCTAGGACCACCTATGAACGCTGCAGGGGACCGGGTTATCGGGATGTTTGCTGGCTGGCTACAGGGCTGCTGAGAAACAGGAAGGCAAACCGGTGACTAGAAAGACAGCCCTCGACGCGCACGGTGGGGGTTGTGACAAGGACCTGGCTGCTTCCGGTGCACAGCGCGGTGCCAGGACGGGCAAGCAGCCTGCCTTAGCCCTGCCCCGCTGACCGGGAGCCACCCAAGGTAAGTCCACACCCCAACCCTGAGCCCCAAACCCCTGCCCCAACCCTGAGCCCCCCCCAAACCCAGAGCAGCCTTCTGCACCTCAAGTCCCTCATCCCCGGCCCTAGCCCAGAGCCCGCACCCCCAGCCCAGAGCTCATACCCCCCCTGCACCACAACCCTGAACCCTTCATCCCCAGCCCCAGCCCAGGGGCCTCACCCCCTCCTGCACCCCAACCCCCTGTCTCAACCCGCAGTCCCCTCCCGCATTCCAAAACTCTCCTCTCCCACCCTAGCCTGGAGCCCCCTCCTGGACCTCAAATCCCTCATCCCCAGCCCCACCCCAGAACCCGCACCCCCAGCTGGATCCATCACCCCCTCCCACACCCCAACCCCCTGCCCCAGCCCAGTGAAAGTGAGTGAGGGTGGCAGAGAGCGAGCCACCAAGGGAGGGGCATATGGTGAACAGGGGCGGGGCCTCAGGGCAAGGGTGGGGCCTCAGGGCAGGGGCGGGGCTAGGGTGTTCAGTTTTGTGTGACTAGAAAGTTGCAGAGGCTGGAGCATGGAGTGAAGGAGCTGCAGGTGCGGCAGTGAAATGAGCTTGCTCAGAGTAATAGGTCCCTTCGCCCACCCCAGAAGGAGAGCAAAGATGCTGTCAGTATCCAACAGATGGCAGGACGGCCCATCGGTCATAGGGGAACCCAGTTTTTTCATTTGCCATTGAGCGCTGTGGGAGGCCGGCAGAGTTGTAGCAGAGAGAGCTTTGCTGAGCGAGCCGAGAGGCCAGCGTTATCTGCTGAGGCTCTCGGGTTAATGGGCAAGAAGCCCCCTGCCTGACCTGGCCTTGCATTCCCAAGCCCCCTGGTGTCAGACCGCTCTAGATCCCCCCGAAACCTGGCCCCCGCTCCTCCAGTTCCACTCCTCAAGCCGATCACAAGTGAGATCCAAACAGAAGGGCCGAAGGGGTGGGTGGGAGAAAAGCTAGTGGGCTGCAGAGTGAATACACCAGGGCTCATGGTCATTTAAGGGGGATGCCTCCAGAATTCACAGCCGAGTCTGCACAGCGGCAGAAGGCAAGGTGAGCAAAGCCAGGTGAGAGGAGGCTACGTGGCTTAGTATTTAACTGCCTTATCTTTTACCCGCCTGCACCTCTCCACGGTACTGGGATCAGGCCAACTCAGGGCACAAATGCAGGGCAGTGCTTGGGGAGATCTCGGATTGCCGTGTCCACTCCCAGACCAGCCGGCATTTCAACGCCTCGTGCGCTTACGAGATGCGGGAACTCAACTCCAAGGAAATCCACCTTAGCAGCCTCCCTCAGAGACTGCCACAAAGTCAGCTTGCAACATCACCGGCGCTGAGCGCTGCAAAGTGCTGCGTTCCCCTCCCCACCTCCATCCCTGACTCTTCCAGAGACGCTTGCTGCTCAGCCCAGATCCTCACCCCCCTGCCCGTCCCTGGTGCCTGGCCCTGATCTTCACCCCCCTGCCCATCCCCGGTGCCTGACCCCGATCCTCACCCCCACGCCCGTCCCTGGTGCCTGACCCCGATCCTCACCCCCCCGCCCTTCTCCGGTGCCTGACCCCAATCCTCACCCCCACGCCCGTCCCTGGTGCCTGACCCCGATCCTCACCCCCCTGCCCGACCCCGGTGCCTGGCCTCTATCCTCACACCCGTCCCCCAGTGCCTGGCCCTGATCCTCACACTCGTCCCCAGTGCCTGGCCCCGATCCTCATGTCCATGCCTTGTGCCTGGCCCCGATCCTCACCCCTGCGCCCAACCCCGGTGCCTGACCCCGATCCTCACCCCCCTGCCCATCCCCGGTGCTTGGCCCCGATCCTCACCCCCGCGCCCGACCCCGGTGCCTGGCCCCGATCCTCCCCCCCTCGCCCATCCCCGGTGCCTGGCCCTGATCCTCACCCCCGTGCCCATCCCCGGTGCCCAGCCCTGATCCTCACCCCTGTGCCCGTACCTGGCCCTGATCCTCACCCCTGTGCCTGGCCCCGATTTGTGCTTAGATCCATAGGGTCTAGCCACCCACAGCAAATGGTGGGTTACACACAAACGCCTTTTGCCATAGCTTAGTGGCGATGGTGTATGCCCCGGGTTCCCAGCCTCAGGGTCAAGCACAGGAATCCAGCCCGTCCCACGTTATAAAAAGGAAGGGACGTCCATACTAGATGGGAGAAGAATCCCCCTGGTGCGGAAAAGGCAGAGAACCACTGGACAACTGTTCCCAGTTAATGCGCACAAAAGGGGGATCAGGGTCCGATCCTCAGCCGGACTCCACTGATCGGCACACTAGGTGGACTCACACCAGTTGAGGAGTTGAGCTTAGATTCAGGATTTTCCAGGCCAACATACACTCAGCAGATGACTGTCACTTCACCTCTCTGCCCTGTCCGTGTAGACAGTAATAGCAATCCGTGCCCCAAAGAGCCTGCAATGTGGTTACGCAGCACCTAGCCCAACAGGGGGGGCCCTGTCAGTCCTACTCTAATACAAATAAACAACAACAGACAAAGGAGGATCTTCCCATGGTCTTCGATTAACCTCTCCCCAGGCCAACGCTCACATTAGACTGGACCCAAGCTTGTCGCACAGGGCGCAGAGTAACACACCCACCTACAAAAAATAAATGTAGGCAAACCTGCTGGGAAGATTTCATTTTCGGGCAGAACTAAGTTCTGTCAGCAATAAGTTCACATCAATTAAAGGCTAACCATGGCATATAAAATCTAGGCATTATTTCTAAGACATCCTGGATACTTTTTTAGCGTGGCTGTGTGTTTTACACTTCCCCGGGCAATCATCAGCACAATAGGTCCATATATGCATGGTCCACTCTGGGCAAATACACACATACTATATGTGCAATGGTCACTTTGAGGGGACTTGCTCAGGGGAGAAGGGGTGGGGGGGTATTACAGCTGGTCCCCACCTGACCCCCTGCACTAATGTACATCACCGAAGCGCTGTACGAACATGTAACGGTAGTACGCACAACGCTGTGGATACTGCAACAGCGTTAGTCTGTCTCCGGTCAGACATGAGCTTTGTTAAATAAAGACCCCTCTGACCCAGCCTATTTCAGGTCCTACCCTCGCCTTCCGGGGGAGGGGGAGCCAAGGGGCAAGACAGATCATTGGCTGGGTGTTCGGCAAAGCAAACTGTACTCCTACTGCACAACCGTCGATGGCAAATGAAAGAGCGGCCTGAAAAACTGGGATACAAGGTCTCGAGGACCAGAAAGTCGTTAGCAGAAGGTACGTGCAGACGTTCTGGGCTAGCTTCTGGTCTCATTCCTCCTGCGATAAATCCAGAGTGACTCCCATGCAGATCAAAAGCTGGGCCTTAGTTTTTCAGTGATGGAGCTGGGGGAGCAGGTAATGTCCAGTGCGAGGAGACAAACCCGGGTTCCTCCCTTTGCCACCACCACAACCCGAAGGGCTTCAGCCCCACAGGGCCACCTCAGCTGAGAGGCATCTGGTCTCATGGGCCGGAGCAGCCCTTCGCCTTTCAGCAAGGTGGCCAGTTGTGGATGGTAACAGCTCTGAGCCGCTGCCAACTGCAGTGAAATGCAAAGCTGGTGACACTGATGAAATACTTCCTCTGGCAATTCCGCTCTATGGAACCAGCTGGTCCCTAAGTACATGCAGCATAAAAAATTAACTGCAGACGTGTACCCCACTGGCCAGTGTTACAGGGCCCCTCTGTGTGCCCACTCCGCAGACAACAGGATTCTGTTACAGCCCCAGCGACAGATCTTTAGCTCCCGCTTTTAGTCTGGAGATCCCTGGTTCGATCCCCGGTGCGTCAGCCTGTCACTCACACATGTTGGCAAGCAAAGGGTTTTAGAAAATCCCCCTCCTTGACTTACCTTCCCAGACCGGAATTCAAGCACTGAAAGCAAAGCATTTTCCCAGTCAGCAGCCACACCAACAGCTGCTGCAGGAAAAACAAAGCCCCTCGCGTCCCGGCAGGTACTGGGATTGTGAATTCACTTTCAGGATGGGCATGAGGGAAACAAACGCTGTTTAAAATTCTGCGCGTGCAGCCCATTTTCTCCTCTCCCTTTCCCCAGTTGAAGGTCAGCGGCCCTCATTACCAAGCACCCTCTGATAAATTGTCATGCAGTGAAGTAAGTTCTCGTGTTTGTCCAGCCAGGAGTGAGAAAACCCAATTACACCTAATGAAGTGAAACTCAGACAACTGCCAGCAGCAAGGACAAAGGCAGCTTCGGCGGAGGGAACGAGTCCCAGAGCGGTTGGTAAGAACCTCACAACTGGGATACAGCCCTGGAGCTACAGCACCAAGAGGATTTTCCCAGCTGCTTGGTCTAAAGCAGTGGTTCTCAACCAGGGGTCCAGGGCCCCCAAGGGGGGGCCGCCAAGCAGGGCCAGCATTAGACTTGCTGGGGCCCAGGGCAGAAAGCCAAAGCCCCATGGACAACATTCATTAACCTGGGCGGCAACGTGTCCGATCCTTTGGGACTGGTAGAACTTTCTTACACGATGAATAAGATTTCAGTAAGCCTCAGCATATTTGACGTGGGTACCTGGACGGAGGCCTGAGGCTGGATCGCTTTAAGGAAACTGCGTTGTTTGGACTGCTGAGTAACCAGTGAGGTAATAAGGAAGCTGTTTTATGCTGGCTTGGTAAATCTAAGTATTGGAATATCCACCCGCTTTGTGGATTGTCTGCCCCATTCTTTGCAGTTCACCCTAATTGAGTGACCTCAGTTGGCCCCCCGGCAGGGCTGGCTCCAGGGTTTTGGCCGCTCCAAGCAGCCAAAAAAAAAAAAAAAAAAGCCACAATCGTGATCTGCGGCGGCAATTCGGCGGGAGGTCCTTCGCTCCGAGGCGGAGTGAGGGACCGTCCGACGAATTGCCGCCGAATACCTGGACGTGCCGCCCCTCTCTGCCAGCCCCGCCCCCTTGGATCCCAGTCACACGGGAGTATATAGTAAAAGTCATGGACAGGTCATGGGGCCGTGAATTTTTCTTTAAAGCCCGTGACCTGTCCATGACTTTTACTAAAAATACCCGTGACTAAAACGTAGCCTTAACTATGAGCCTTTCATGTCTAGGGGCCTGGGTTCAAACGTGGATCAAGTCACTAGGGAGAATTGGCGATGGTCAAATGCCACAAACATTCTCACTGTGAATATTTGTGGTGAGCGGCATCCCTGCCCAGGGCCGCCCAGAGGATTCAGGGGGCCTGGAGCAAAGCAATTTTGGGGGCCCCTTCCATAAAAAAAAGTTGCAATACTATAGAATACTATAGTCTCGTGGGGGCCCCTCCGGGGCCGGGGGCCTGGGGCAAATTGCCCCCCCCCCGGGCAGCCCTGTCCTTGCCCCTTTGGATTGATCCTTCTCCAGAAGATGAAAACCGCCCAGCCCAGCTCAAAGATGGCAGAGGCACAAGGTGCTCTTCACCTGTGATCCTCAAGCCGAGGATTGTTGACTGAAGTTCAACAAGGCATTTCAGAGAACCATGATCTGCTTACGTTCACTGAATAAACCCGTCCTTCAGATGACAGACCGTGGAGCAGAGCAGGGCAGAATGAAGGCAGGCGTGGCACAGACAGCTTTAGAATCATAGAGTATCAGGGTTGGAAGGGACCTCAGGAGGTCATCTAGTCCAACCCCCTGCTCAAAGCAGGACCAATCCCCAACTAAATCATCCCAGATAGGGCTTTGTCAAGCCTGACCTTAAAAACCTCTAAGGACGGAGATTCCACCACCTCCCTAGGGAACCCATTCCAGTGCTTCACCACCCTCCTAGTGAAATAGTGTTTCCTAATATCCAACCTAGACCTCCCCCACTGCAACTTGAGACCATTGCTCCTTGTTCTGTCAGTAACAGCTCTGCACTGGCCCAGCACTTGCTGACCCAGGACACGCCTTGTGATTCCGTACCGCCCTTTCCATATGAAAGGCAGCCCACTGTACAACATGGAGTGACATCGAACAAGGCAGCAACACCCTCCTATGGATCTAGAGTCATGCGCAGCGCTTGGAGCACGCAGGCTAGCTCGGCGCGCTGCTTGCTTTACCTAGATCTCTGCCAAGGGCGACTGGCACGGCAGCATGGTAAAAATGCCAGGCATGGTAGGGGAGATGAAACAGGAGAGTCACTAGACACCCTTCCCTCTGAACAACCAGGATGGAGGGGAGCAGATACCACACCAGGGTGGAGCTGGCCACAGAAAATCCTGGTGCAGGTCCTGACGCTGCCCACTTGGCGAGGACGGAGAGCTGCAATGTCATATCGGCTGCCTCTTGATGCAATGTCCCAATGCATGCGTTATGATGATGCAACGTCAGAAGGACACTCTGCATGGCTCAGATCAAGCATCTGAGGAAGGGAGACGGGCCATAGCCCTTCCCCACTTCACAGGGGTGTTGCAAGGATGACTATGGTAAGGATCACGAGATGCTCAGGTGCTGCGGTGATGTATGGAGAGAGAGGACTTTCATCCTCTGACAGGCCTGTCAACCCAGCGTGCTGTCTGTCATCTTTTAAGAAGTCTCGGTATTTGTAACCGTCGCCAGCTATTTTCCATAGAAACTCAACCCAGATGTGTATTTGGGAACCCTACAGGAGTTGCCTTTGGAGGTTAGGAGAACTGTATTCTTGGGGGAGTGGGTAGAAATCCCACAGAAACAGGCTGGAATGTAGTCCTGAATGATGGCGACCTGTCAAATGTTAATTTAGGGCAATTCCCTCTGCAGCCACTTCCGGGTCCGGCTGAGTCTTTGGGTTAACGGTAGGGTGACCAGATATCCCGATTTTATAGGGACAGTCCCGATTTTTGGGTCTTTTTCTTATATAGGCTCCTATTACCCCCCAGCTCCGTCCCGATTTTTCACACTTGCTGTCTGGTCACCCTAGTTAACGGCGATCGCTTTAAAAAATAAAGAGTGAGCGGACAGCTCTACAAACACGGCTCCCTGTGTCAGCGTGCAAACTGGGCTCAATCCGCTACTGCCCGGCCCCGGGTGTGGCTGCTTACATGACTGCAAAGTAGGTGCAAAATGCTGCCACCCTGGTTCGGTAGCGGCTTTACTGGCTTTGCACGGGGTAAATGGCTGCGAGGAGGCAGGGCATGGCTGAATTTGGCCCTTCACTCCTGCACAGCCCAGCCTGCTCCAGGAGAGCGAGCTGGATTCCGTGCTGCGCCCGGTGCATCGCCAACAGAACGGCCGGCTCAATTCCTATCGCAGAAGTTTCACTGCGGCTGCGGCGAGCCAGGTGGGTTTGCCAGTCCCAGGTGGCGTTTGCAGCATTAATAGTCAGGAATAGAAAATGCCAATGAGGACGCCCCTTCATGTCACTCCTCGGAGGCTAATCCTCCTTTAAACCAATCATGTTCTCTGTGGGCATCTCAGGCGTGGCATGATCCTGCAGCGCCATATGGGGCATTGCTACCACCCCTTGCTCCCAGCCACCCCCGTGACTTTGCAATGCTGTGCCCAGCCCTCTGAACACAGGGCTCGCTCACCGAGCTCAGGGAGGTGGCAAGGAAGGAAGGAAACCGACATTCCAATCAGCAAAACTGCTTAATGCTCCAGCACGCTTCAAAACTACACAAGCCCTTTTGTTAACCTAGTTCGAAATCCCCGCATGAGACACCAGCCAGGCAGACAGACGCCAGAGGATTGGAGATACTAAGCCGGTCCTTGGGAGAGTTCAGCCTTGGGTAGGTCACGCTGTGTCGATCGGAATAAACCCCAGCACAGATCCCAGCCAGGAAGCGGACCGACCTTATGCCCGGAGAGAGATTTCTCCTTTCTCGCGTCCTGGCAGAGAGGAGAATGAACCAGGCTGGTCCTTTTTGCTCGGGTGCATTATGTAACTGCCGACGGGTTGCGATCAAGCAGAGGTTTTGGCTCACCCACATCCGAGCTGTACTCGGCGTTTTTTAAAGATTAAGTCAGTGGGGGCTGCGTGTGCTGGGCCCCTCTGACAGGCAGGGCCTCTTCAGTCAGGTGTGGAGGTAAGTGGCCCCCCAAGTTAAGTGCCTCAGTTTAGACACCTAAGTTTGAAGACGTCCCCCTTTAGCTAATCTAGGTGCCTTTTAGCTCATGCAGTAGAGACTCATACACTAAACTTCAGAGGTCCCAGGTTCGATCCCGCCCACCGATGACCGGGGTCGGCTGGCGTTATGCTTATAGTCATAGACAGACCAAGGGGGGATTGTTATTCTCCATTTTGCAGATGGGAAACTGAGGCACAGAGAGGCTCAGTGGCATGGCCAAGGTCACAAAGGGAGTCTGTGGCAGAGCAGGGAATTGAACCCAGGTGTCCTGAGTCCCAGCTTGGTGCCTTAACCCAGTGGTTTGCACATCCCTGGGGTCTGCATAGGTCTTCCAGGGGGTACAACAACTCATCTAGAGATTTGCCTAGTTTTACAACAGGCCACATGAAAAGCACTAGCGAGGTCAGTACAAACTAAAATTTCATACAGACACTGACTTGTTTATACTGCTCTATATACGATACACTGAAATGTAAGTACAATACATATATTCCAACTGATTTATTTTATAATTATATAGTAAAAGTGATGAAGTCAGCAATTGTTCAGAAACAGTGTTGCTGTGACGTGTTTGTATTTTTACGTCTGATTTTGTAAGCAAGTCGTAAATGAGGTGAAACTTGGGGGTACGCAAGACAAATCAGACTCCTGACAGGGGTACAGTCATCTGGAAAGATTGAAAGCCACTGCCTTAACCCCTCCTCCCTCCAACAAAAATAGTTGCATAATCTGAAAGTCAGAGCGATGCGACGTTAGCCAGAGCTTTCATGCCTTGAACCATTGCAGCAGTGAGACCCTGCAACCTAAACAGATTTATAAAACTGCTTGGCTTTTGGGAAAAAAAATCCCAGCCGGTCTGACACTCTGATCTGCCTGCAACACTGGTGCTATGTTCACACAGCCTTCCTCTCCATCCCTTCCCCTCTCCTGTGGGCAGCCAAATGGGGTCTCTAACACAATCACACACATAGCAATGATCAAGCTGCAGTAACAACAACACATCTAATTTTCTTCCCCAACAGACTGAGTTCTCCTCTCAGGCTACGGAACTGCATTGACTTCTCCAGAGTGACTCCTGACTTATCCGGGCCCAAGCGTGGGCAGAATCAGGCCATATACTCTGGGCATCCTCATTCAAATACAACACAGAGAAGGACACTGCTAATGCAGAAACCTGACCCAAGAACACTCCACCTGAGAATCCACCCGTGTCGTGCAACGAACAGAGGCATCGGACTTCACTGCTGAAGAATCAGTTTCCAGTCTTTACAAATATTTACACATTTGCGACTCAGCAAGCACCCTAGCTAGAAACGTCCTCCTGTTTTTAAGGGACTCCGTGAAAAGAGACAAGAGTCTTGCTACAGCTTCCTTTGACCTTACGTTCAGGATTTATGGGTTCTCCGTACACCAAGAGCAGCCATGTATTTCCAAGTCAGAATGAGTTTTGATTAGCAACCGATCAAGAAAGAACAAATATAAAGCCTTCCGGTGAGAGCACAGCGTGTACCCGCACCTCTGTAACAATCTGCATGGAGCTGATTCAGATTTAAAGTTGCAAGACACAGGAAATGAAGGCAGGACAGATAAGTTACACAACTAATTACACCAGAAATGAGTTTGGCAGTCACTTTGGCAGGCTGAAAAGAGGGGGAGAGGAAAGAGCAAGTGACAGTGAAAACGCTAAGCTAGGGAGAAACACACCGTCTTCCCTCTGCCATCGGTGGGTCCCTGAAAGGAAATCCTACACCTCTATAGCCACACCTCTCATAGGGGCATATCGGTTAAGACCGTACAGCTCCTGATGTTCCTTTCTGTGCTCCCCCCCAGCTGCAATAACTCGCTCTCACCCCGCACTTTCCAGCTATAGGTCTCAAAGAGCTTTACCAAGCTGACAGCATTACACTGCATGCCCTGTCCGACCCACTGCACCAGTTGCCTCGCTGAGAGCTGGGCATTCAATCTGTCTATTGGCTCCCCAGGGTAGCATGCTATGGGACCTTTTCTCCCCTGCCTCCCTACCAGCTCTTGCGCCCGATCGCCTGCAGAAGTGGAGGGGCGCTTAGCCCCTGGCTCCTGGGATCGCTCGCCGTGCTGCCAGTTTCTGTTTGTCACCGGTACGAATCCGGACACGCTCCACTGAGCTGTAGAACGCATGCTAAATGATCCCATTCATTCAGCCTTCGATTCGCTGGCCAGCCTGGCTCAGAGGAGCAACGGGCTCGGTGCATACGTTGCAACACGCTCGGAACAAAACCGACCGCGTCCCCCCTCCCAGATCCGAGCCCCCCAAACTTTGACCTGATCTGACCTCCGGGGCTGGCGTGTGTCTCCACTGGGACAGAGGTAACCCCGCTTCCCAGAGGAAAACTGCAGCCCAAGAATCCAGAGGGCCCTGGATGACTTAAATCCCCCGGTGTCAAGGAAGCCCCAGTCTCTTCTGCCGAGGATCGGGAGGCAGGACTACTTGGCAAATACCACACAACCGGGTGTCCACAGCGGAGCTGGCAGCGCCATCCTGCCCCAGCTTTGGTGGTTAGTCAAAGTCACCCGTGACACCAGCCAGTGGCCCAATGCCAGTTGCTCCATGAGCCAACCCTGCCCGAACCGGATCTCATGCAGGCCGGTGTAAGTCAGGAGCAACACCACTGAGGCCAGCAGAGCCCTACCCCGTAGAGAGTCAGCGCGCGATCAGGATCGAGGCCTCTAACAGACCTTGACTGTGGGACCCCAGGCGGGACTCCAGGCGAATGCCCCCGCCCCCGGCACAGCGTGCTCCCAGCCGGCTCCCGTCGCTCCGACTCGCCCCTGAGCCTCCGCCGCCGGTTAGGAGCCATGTGCCCAGTTGGGCTCAACCACCCAGAGCCACATGTCCAGCCGGCCCCCGCTTTCTACATGCAAAGCCGGGCTTGGAGGAGGCGTCTTGGAGGGACGTACCCCACCCTGCTCCCCTCTCCCCCCTCCGGAGGCGTGCTTGACGGCTTGCCTAGCAACCGCTTTCTGGGGGCAGGGGCCCGTTTTGCCCCACAGAGCCCATGGGGCTTGGGGCCCAGCTGTCTGACCTCCCCCCACGTGGAGACCATGGGAGCTGGCTGAAGGTAGCCCTGCCCCCAAAGAGGAAGGGGTGTGTGGGCAGGGGGTCCTCGCGTTCCCTGGGAGATGGGCTCTCAGGGCAGGCTGGCTCACCTTAGCCCGGGGCCTTGTGGGTGGCTCCCCACAACAGCCGCCCCCTGCTCTAAGGAGTTTTGAGAGACCGTTATCCGGGGGGAGGGGAGCACACTCATCACACACACGCCCCCCCCATCCCCAGCTGGTACTCACCCCACAGCTGGCTGGTGGGGGTGGGGGGCACAGGCCTGGGTCGAGCCTTGAGACCGGCGGGCACAATCCTCACAGGGCCCAGGTACTCCACGTAGGTGCCCGGGAAGTCGCCCCGCTCCTTGGTGCGCTCGTTGAAGCCGTTCAGCCAGCCCTTGGGGCTTCTCTCGTCCCCCTCCTTGTAGTCGGCAGCGCCCAGCAGTCCTGCCTTGCTGACGGTGACCAGGTCCCCGGGGCACAGCGCCAGGTCCTCCTCCCGGCCCTTCTTATACTCGTAGAGCGCACGGTACTGCAGCCCGTCCGACGAGGCCATGGCGGGAAGCTGGCAGCAAGGGGTCACTCGCACGCCACGTGCTCTCCGCCAGGCCCAGCGGGCATTGGGAGGGGCTGAGAGAGGGCGGTGGGCTGGGATCAGAGGTGGGTTGTGGGGGGCGAAGAGAAGAGGTGGGTAGAGCTGTGCCTAGAATGTCTAACTCTCCCCCCGGGCACCCCCAGAGTCGCGGCTCCGGCTGCCAGCCTCCCACTCCGGGAGCGCGGGGATCAGAGGCAGCCCCGAGGGGTCAAGAGCATGCAGCCATCAGTCCAGCCATCCATAATAATCCCAGTGCCACCCGCTGCCAGCTCTGCGCGCGGGGAGCAGATTGCGGTCGCCCGTCTCTCCCCCAGCTCGGGTGCAATCAAACGTTTCCCGATACGCCCGCCAGCCCAGACGCCCTCCGTCTTCCCGGCCAACGCTGCTCGGGATCCCGCCGTCTCAGCGACCGCCTGCCCGGTCCATCCCTGCGGGAGAGAGAGAGAGACAGAGTATTAATGCTTAAATCATCACGGTGCCCTCTCTCCATAGGCCAGTCATTAATCCGCCTCTCCCTGCGCACAACACCCCTCCAGAGGGCAGCCGAAGCGCCGTGCCAGGATCGGGTTAAACACGCAGAGATGGGGGGGGTTTGAAGGGGAGGGGGGGACATTTCAAAAATCACAACTGCCCGGGGACCACTCAACCCACGTCAAGTCAAAGCGAAGCGAGTCCACGCAGCATCCGGCTCCAGGCCAGGCATTTCGGAGCAAAGCCAGTCAGTCGTTCGTCGCCCCTCTCCTCTGCTGCCCACCACCGCCAGTGTGCACAGCTCTTAAGAGCAGAAACTAGCGAGCCACATGGAGAGACGGCGGCTCCCCGCCCCCCGAACACACACACACACACACACACACACACACGCGCCTAGCCATGCCACGGGCATACCTCTACCGGCGCAGCCTGCGTCCGGCTGCCACAACTCCGCCGTGGGGCCGCAACTCCTGCAAAAGTGCATGCCTCTTACCACTCGGTGCCAGGCGTGTCCCGGCTCCGTCTGCCGCCTGCAGCCGCCCGGGGCTCCCTGCCAGCCGGGGAGAGCAGGGAAAGATGTGCCCGGGAAGCTGCCAAGTCTCCGCCCGCGCCCCCAGCCGCCCCTTCCCGGGGGGAGAGATTCCCAGGCAAGGTCCTTCGTGCAGTGCTCCCGCTCCCCCACCTCAGCCCCCCTTTACACGGCTGCACCGCGTTTGGAGGGTGATGTCAGTAGACATGGCTCCGAGGTAGGTCCCCTCGCTGCTGCGGCAGAAGGGAGCCGGGCGTGGGGCGGGAGAGGGAATGAGCCGCGCAGAGAGAGTGTAAAAGCGAGGCGGGTGTGACAAGCAGGCGGGCACGGCCTGGCTCTGGGTTTGAGGAGGAGCCTTAGACCCCGTTGGAGGGTAAAATAGACAAGGCGGAGGGAGGGGAGGGAAAGCTACAGCGAGGGGAGGAAGGGAGAGGGGAAGGGAGGAGAGAAAAACGACCCCGGGGTGGGAGGGGAGCTGAAGCGAAAGGAGCTGACCCAGAGAGAAGGGTCAGGCACAGGTAGATGGGGCAGGGGAGGGGATTAGCTGGGGATTACCCAAATCCCCTTAGATGAATTGCTTCCCTGGGTCTGCTCTGGGAGCTAATCCCAGCTGGGCCGGGCTGAGCTGCGGGGTCTCCCAGGGGATGGCCACTGCATTTCCTTCTCTCTTATCCCAGGAGTTTTATTGTGGAAATCCTCTCCCCACCACAAACACACACACACACTCGACCCTTTCGGGTCCAAGTCCTGAAAAGAAGCAGGATCTGGTTGTCTCAACCCCCCGGTGGCAGCAACCCCATAAGGCCACCGGGCTCAGAAACAGAGCCGGAGGCGGGGGAACCAACCCACAGCAAGATGGTTGAGTTTAGCCAGGTTCCACCGGGTCACGGTGATTGGAGAGGTGTGGGCAGCCCACGGGCCTGAACTATAGTATGCCATGCAGGGAAAGCTCTGGGGGGGATCTGAAACCCTCCTTCAAACCCGAGATCAGGGCCCCGTCATGCCAGGCACTGTCCACAGACATGGTCAGAGGCAGTCCCCGCCCCTAAGAGCGTACAGTGTGAACAGACGAGACCGACCAAGGGTGGCAGGGGAAACTGAGGCTTGGGGCGAGGACGTGCCTCGTGCGAGGTTTAGGGTCTGCCAAGGACCGGGCTTCAGCCCCAGGCGACGGGGCGTGGGGACAGAGCGCCACCTCCACCCCCTGACTCACCTCGGCGGGCCCCGCAGCCTGCCTGGGTTGGGAGGGAGAGGCGGGAAACCAAAAATTGCAGCATCACTGAGCAGAAAGCTCTCCCCTTGCCATCAGTAAGGGCTGAGTCCGCGAGCAGGCAGCAGCTAGCCAAGGAGACACACCACTGCTCTGCCTTGCTACATCAGCACTTCAGGGAGCAGGGCCAAATGGGAGGCAGAAATCTCGGCTGGGCACATGAGCCTACGCAGATGCAAAAGAGTGGAGTGTGGGAAACACCCCAAGCCTCAGCCATCACTCACTCTGCTTCCTAAGCAACCAATTCACAGCACATGTGAAACAGGCAGGGGAAACCGAGGCAGCGTTGAGCCCTCGTTCACCAGATACCTGGGTCGTACCCCTGTGCCGTGTGTTTATATCAAGGCCCTGATCAGCAAAGTACTTAAATATGCTTAACTTTAAGCACACGCTTAAGTGCAATCAAAGTCAATGGGATCTAGGCATGTTCTGAAATGTGTCCTTCAGGGCTTTGCCGAATTCATGCCCTAATGCACACTGCCTATCAGACCCTACAAATACAGGCAGGAATGCTGACGGGGCCAGTTTCAACATTGCCAACCAGTAGCGAGGGTGGGGAGAGAGGTGGAGAGATTAGCACAGGCTGATCAGAGGCGAAGGGTCAATACTGGAGTCATAAATAATGTAAATACACCAAGACCATGTCCCTCTGCTAAGTAACCCATAAGAAGATAGAGGAACAAGTGCTGCCAACTGCGGTGATTTTATCCCGAGTCTCGTGCTAGTGGACGTTTTCTTAAAGCCCCAGCTCCTGGACTCAGGTGATTGAGAATCTCAGCTCTCGTTTTAAAAAGAGTTTCTAACCTTCTCTCCAGCTGACACAAGAGCTGGACCATGTGACTCCTAATGGCTCTAACACCAGAGACTCAAACATTTATTACTTTAAAACGAAAATCCCATGATTGTTTACGCCAATCCCATGATTTCAGGGGCCTGACTCACCATTTTCAACCACCTGAGGTTGGCAAAACTGGACCAAACCCCCTTCACTTCTACACTGGGTTGTATCTTTCCTGAGCCCCTTGGGGCAGGAAAGGGAGTTGCATAGGGGAGAGGGAAGGAGCAGTGGGGTAGGTATAATTATCCATTGCTCCGGGCACCCTGGGTAACAGGGCCCGAATGCACATTGTCCCGGTTACAGGGCTAGCAGCACTTCTACCCTCCCACCCTGGGTCTCCGGCCTTGTGCCTTTACCTCCCCCTGCAATTCTCCACCCTTAGACCCAATCCTGTGCTACTGCCCCCCATGGATCGACCACGCTTCCCCAGCAGGTCCGGCTGGCCTTGGGACGTGTCGATTCTTCCCTTTGGGGGCTGTGACCAGCGGTGAATCCAGCGACCCAAACCAGCCCACTTAAAGCAATGCAGGAGCACAGCATACCGATCACCCATCCGTCGACCTTACCATCCCTGGGCCCAGACCCTAGGCTGGGCTCTGCATTGTCTCTCCCAGCACCTCTGAGAGTTACGTCTAGGCCCCCCAAAAGCCCTTTGTCTCGTGCAAACAGCGCCACTGACACAGCCGGCATTGCTTGGGCATCCCCAGAGCTGTGTAGGGGACACGCCCTAGCATTCTGGCCTGGCTCTACTCACCTAAGCAACGCCTCCCGTCTCGGCTGCTATTAATACCTGTGCTACGGGCGCATGCAGTGTCTGCCTTCTCTTCCGCCTTGTGCTGAGCCGGACCTTCCCCCTCAAGCAGCCGCATTGATCAGGGAAGGACAAATCCACACGGCTGCCAGGAGACATGTCTTGCTTGCCCCATCTAGTGCGTAGACCTGCTTTGCTGCACACTCCAGACACCGTGCGTGGGCCGTGAATTCAGGCTTTGCACCTAAGCGGCTCAGCTTTGCTATTTTAATGGCCCTAAACAAAGGACGGGACGCGCTGGGCTAGGAACTTGAGTGGATGTTGCAGAGGGCTGGGCGGAGGGGGATGTATCTGAGATCTGCGTGCCCCTCCTCTCCCCATTCCCTTCCGCAGTTTAGACGACTTTCTGCACCCACGCTGCCAGACGGCTAGAGTTCACACTGACGTGGGAGCGCCCCGTCTCGGAGCGCTTTCCCGGCCGCCCCCCTCGGCTTAGAGCTGGGCCTGGTGACGCATTTCATCCGGGTGCCTGCGGGTGCTTATTTTCAGCAGCGCAACGCAGCCCTCCGGGGAGCCAGCTTCCTCGCCGAGTTTGCCAGGAGAAATGACTCACGTTAAGTGGCGTCGTTATTATAATGGGCTCCGATTCGCCAGGGCGGACGCGATCCCAGGGCAAGGAGGGAGGGAGTCCTGAGATGTCGCCAGTGAACGATTCGTTGGGTGCACTACCTATATGGCTATATCAGAGGTTGTGCTGTGTGTCGACGTGGGAGCCTACCTCACGTGGACTGGGTGCCTCCGTGGGTCGGAGCCTTTCGCCTTGCAGGCCCCAGTGGCTGACAATCACTGCCATCTGCTTGGGCTGTTTGTGGAATGAATTGGGGGGGGGTCTCAGTCTCATTCCTAGTGGCCATGCCATGAAAACAAACCCCACAGTTGGGGTCCACATTGTCACCCTCAATCTAGAGGCTGAGAAGTAACTGGCCCATGGAGTCTTGGGGCCAGATCCTGAGCCGGGCTCGTGAGCAGACACACAAAGGTGCCCTTTGTGTTCCCTTAAGGCGGGGGTTGCTTTGTGCCAGGCTTCTGGAAAAGGCTGTACCAAGGTGTGCCAGCGGTGATCTGCCCAAAGAGGTCATGGCATAGGACCTGCTGCAATGAATCATAGAATCTCAGGGTTGGAAGGGACCTCAGGAGGTCATCTAGTCCAACCCCCTGCTCAAAGCCGGACCAATCCCCAACTAAATCATCCCAGCCAGGGCTTTGTCAAGCTCTATGCCAACAAAGGACTCTCCTGTAAAGGCTAGCGGGCTGCTGCTTGTCTGCCTGGTTTTTATTCCTAGCCTTCTGTTTAGTTAATTAACTCTTACAATTTCCATCCTGCAGAAATATCTACAGAGCATTCTTCCTCCTTCCTGGCCTCTGACCTGATAGTGTGTATAGCTGATAAGTCTATCTGCTCTGGGCCATAGGCCCTATTCTGCTAACTCGAATGGGGGTTCTTCTGTAGCTCAGCGGCGGGGGAGAGGGACTGGATTTTGCTGCCCCCTCTGTGAAGCCCCCAGGCACAACAGGGACAACTGCGGAGACCTAGCTCGGAGTGGGCTTTGCATTTCTGTAGTGCCTTCCTTCCGTAGGTCTCGAACTGCGCCCAAATCTGAATTCACCCTCGTAGCCCCCTTGGGTGGCTTAACGGGTGAGAGCTCCTGGACTGTGTAATGCAGCGAGCAGTCACTGCTGGCGTCCCCACAGCCAGTCTCTACACTGGGGCAAATCCCCACAAGAGATGGAAGGAAACCAGCTACAGCACCCAGGGATTCGTGTCGAATCCTGAGCTAGGTCTCTGGGCATGGGACTCCGGCAGAGCCACTTGGCGACAGTTTCTCTGGGCTGCGGGAAAGCACCAGCACTCAGCCTATCAGAGCAGCCGTCTCAGGGCCTGAACTCAGGGGAGTGTGGGAACCCCAATGAACCAGAGCCCCTCGCCCACAGCTCAAGTGCCATGAACCCAGCAGGCAACTCTTGTGCTGTACCTGGCTATGGAAACCCAATGCTGTCTCCGGCCCCGCAGCCTGTCTGCATGGGCATGTCCCATGAATCCATTCAAAATGGCCGCTGTTAGCATGAGTCTCCCACACTGTGCTCTCTCCAGGGACACTGGCTAGTCTCATTTCCTTTAGCCCATACAGGCAAAGTACGTGTCTGTTGGGACCACCTTTTCCTCAGATGCTTCTGGATACATGGGTGGTGGGCTTTGGGGTGTTGCCAGCCCCAAAGAAGTAAAAAAAACTCGAGTCAGGCCCCAGAAAATCATGAGATTGAGATTTAAAACCACAATAAACGTAGGGGGATCTTTCTCTTCACCTTCCGGTGTTGGAGCTGCACCGGAATCACGTTCTCAAGGCTTTCTCTGCAACCACGTGGGCTAGAAAACGGTTTTCTTTCAAATGAAAGCTGAGAGTCTTGTGCCACCAATTCCAGCAGCTGGGGGATGATACGCCAGTGATGGGGGAAAGGATGAAATCTGTCACAGGTCCTTACTGCTCCCTGTAAGCACTGCAATTCTTACGTGACGCCCATTGCCATAAGGCCTGAATGCATCACAGTCTTCGGTCATTGTTTAACCTCCCAACATCCCCAAAGGGTACGGATTATCCCCATGTTACAGAAGGGAAACTGAGGCAGAGAGAGCCGAGTGACTTGCCTAAGATAATCCAGAGTGAAGAACTGAACCCAGATCTCCCGAGGGCGAGGCTAGTGCTCTAACCACTGGGCCATCCTTCCTCTTAGAGCCCGATGAGGCTGATGCTCTCAAAGGCTCATGGCCCAAGATCTTACAGTTGACGCCTGCCTATCCTAGCCCAAGCACGTGGCCTACGGCAGAGGTGCAGATGTGACTGCATCAGCCTCTTCTCCCCTTCCTCTTTTGCATCCTCCTCGGGGATCGGTTAGGAAATCACCCAGCATGGCAGTTCCTTAGCACCCTTGAGATGTTCCAGGAGCTTGCGCTGGTGGGCATCACAGCCCTGAGGGTAACAGAAGACACAACCGGCAGCACCAGCTTGTTGTGTTAAGCCTGGTGGGGGGTTAATAATTGGCTGGATCCTTTCAGTGCCCCTTTGCAAAGGGGACGGCGGAATGGGGCCGCATCGTCTTTATCGCGCTGGGGGATGTTTGGCTGTGGGAAGCCGGAGCAAGCTGGATTTGTGCCGGTGACATGTGTGAAGGATGCGGGGTGGCCCTGTAATAAATGATGAACTCTCTCAAGTCTGTACGTTTGTCCAATTGCTTCAAGAAAACATGGGGCTGATTCAAGAAGAGGTGGCCTGCCTGTCGGCAGGAAAGCAAACCACCCATTGGCTGACTCTCGGAGATCCTAGCTCCCACCCCGGGACTAGCTTGTCATGGGGGGGGACAGGGGATCCAGCTGGTAACTTGGACTCTGGCAAGCTGGGTCCAGCTCCCTGCAGGACCTTGGCAACTCAGATTTTCAGAGGTATTTAGGCTCCTAGTGGGATTTCACAAAAAGCACTGACGTGGGTTAGGTGCCTACCTGCCACTGACTTCCAATGGGACTTAGGCACCTAACCTACTTAGACACTTCCGCAAACCCCACAAGGCGCCTATCTGCATTTGCTAGGCTCCTGAATACCTTTGTAAATCTGGCCCTCAGCCTCTCTGGGCCTCGGATCCCCATCTGCAAACGGGGCGAACAGCCCTTCCCTATCGCCCGGGATTGTGCGACAGGGAACACGCTCAAGATCGCCCAGTGCTCGGCCCCTACGGGAACCGGCGGGCAGATAAATACCCTCGACAGGCAGATGGTAAAGCGAAACCAGAGTCATTCAACCAAACGATGCTCTGGGGCTCACAAGCAGTGCCCTGTGACTGCAGTGGGGGTTTCCATGCCTACAGTTCTATGTACCGCCCGCTCGACCGTCTCTGTTTACTCCAAATAGAGATGGAAAGATTATTAAACATCAGAGCACAGAAATGAACCCAAGGGTTGTTTAACCCCTGCTGCGCCATCTATCACTTCAGTGGCGCACTGACAACGTGATTTAAACCCGAAACAGAGAGTTTAAAAGGGCCAAGGAGGAATCGGAACGTGTCCATGAAGTTACAGAAAGAATTCGAGTTAATCTATGGAATCAGTGACCGGCAGTTTCGTGCGTCTGGGCGCAGTGAGTCAGAGAAATGAGGTGATTTCACCTCCGTCTACAACACTGGTGAGACCGAGCCTGGAATTCTGTGTCCAATGCGGGTGGGCTGCATGTTTTAAAGGTCGTTGAAAACTGGAGCAGGTGCAGAAAAGAGCCAGAAAAATTATCCAAGAGCTGGAGAAAATACCTGACAGCGAGAAACAGAAAGGGTTAATCTGTTTAGTTTATCAAAAACCCTGAGAGGTGGCTTGATTATGGTGTCTAAGTACCTTCATGGGGAGAAAACATCAGGTACTAAAGGGCTCTTTCCTACAGCAGAGAAAGACGGACAAGAGCCAGCCAAAGTGATGTGCGAATGTTTAACTGCGAAGATGATTAAGCACTGGAACGAACTGCCAAGGGAAGTGGTGGATTCGCCAGCTCTTGAAATCTTCAAATCAAGACCGGGTGCCTTTCTGGAAGATCTGCCTTAGCCAAACACACGTTACTGGGCTCAAGGCAGGAGCGCCAGGGTGCAATTCTCTGGCTTCAGTTTATACGTAAAGTCAGAGCAGAGGATCCGATGGTCCCGCCTAGCCTTAAAAACTATGAAACTCGGACTATGTCTACACTACAGCCTATGTTGGCAAAACGTAGGTCACTCGTGGGTGTGAATATTCCACCCCCCGAGCGACATAAGTTACACCGGCATAAGAACCCGGTGTGCACAGCGCTATGTTGGTGGGAGAGCTTCTCCCGCCGACGTAGCTTCTGCCGCTCGCAGAAGTGGGTTTCTTTCTGCTGACGGGAGAGCTCTCTCCTGCCGGCACAAAGTGTCTTCATCGGCACAGTTGGATCGGTCCGGCTGTGCAGCGCTGCACGTATTGATGTGGCCTCGGAAACAGCAGCAGAACTCGGTGTAAACAGAGCAGCTGAGCGCCAGGGAAGGGCCAGAATTAAAGGGCAAAACAAAGGTTGAAAAGGGAGAACTGAGTGTTTAAGACCCCTGTCTGGCCTCTCACCCAAGCGACCTCATCAATGGAACAGTGCTGGAGACCCACAGGGGAGGGATGAAAAGCTAACGAGCTGTAGGAATTCCGGCCCCCGGGTCCAAGCACTAATTATTGTCTGTGTCACAGCCCCCTGGTGCAAATGCATGCCAAGAGACAGAGCCGCTCCCAAGAGCGCCTGCTGGATGGACCCAGGGCGGGAGGGGAAACCGTCACAGAGACGGGAAGTGACTTGCCCCGGGTCACCCAGCAGGTCTGTGGCAGAGCTGGGGCTAGCCCCCAGGTCTCCTGAATCCCAGGCCAGTGCCCCATCCACTAGCCTGCCCTGCCCAGGGAGGAAAGGGGTAGACTGTAGAAGTACCCGCTTTCTAGTTATGGCCAGCCCTGCCCCCCTCACCTAATCTACTGCTCCCCACAAGCCAGATGAGTCACAGACATCAGCAAGGAATCGCTGTGAGCCCGAACCCGCTGCATTCGTCTCCTGGGAGAGGACAGCCCAGAGCCAGGGACCCATCCCCTGCCCCGAGTTAAGGCCCGGCAGGACGGGCTGCCAGCCACCTGCCAGGCGCCCCCATCCCCACCTCCATGCTGTGATCTGTGCGTGCAAAGCCTGCCCCGGCGCCCTGTGCCATAAATGTGTCATGTGCCCGTCGGAATCCCAGGCTGCCACGGCACATTAGAGAGAGTCCCTGGAGCAGCGTGTGCACCGGAGCGAGAGCGGCACGTTATGTAACTAATGCTAGTCCCAAGAAAACAGCCACGGGGGTTGGGTCCAGCTCCGGGGGGAAACGTGCTAGCCCTGCCAAGCTCCCTGTGCCGAGCTGGTTGAGAGGAAGGCTGGCCTGGGGGTTAGACCCGCTAGCCCAGGACATGGCGGACCCGGGTTTAATTCTCTCCTCAGCCCCAGGCATCCAGTATGACCCTAGGGTAGGGCTACATCAGTGGTCCTCAAACGTCTCAGGGACGCATCCTCTCACCCCGTCCCCTCGTCCGTGCCCCCTCTCCCCCGTTAGCTGGGACCGGGTTGCGGCTCGGGGGGGGGGGGGTGAGGGGAGATGTGGATGGGGGTAAGACGGCGGAGGCTGGGGCCACAGCTGGGGAGAAGTCTAGGGCCACGAGTGGGGCCGGGAATGGAGCTGCAGCCAGGGGCCATGAGTGGGGGGCCGGGTTGGAGCATAGCTGGGAGCGGGAGCAGGGCCGGGTGGTGCTCCCTCCCCTTTCCCCCTGTGGGGGCTGGCCCGAGCCCTGCCGCAGCCCCTCAGAATGTTCCTCTGCGCCCCTAGGGGGGCTCACCCCACAGACTGGGGACCTGTGGTCTACACTGTCTGCCCCTTACCGTGGCGTGTGGAGTACAGACGCTGCATACCCCCCAAGCCTGGGTATAAACAGCAGCGTAGAGGGTGAGATGCAGGCGAGCAGAGCCATGCCCGAGCGCCTAAGGGATGCGCTCCATGCGGCCCAAGCAGCGCCTCCCCCGGCTACAGCTCCCCACTGCCTCCCCACACTGACATGAAGCGTTTCAGGGCAGTGCGCTGGCACGTAGCTACGGGTGCCCTGCATGCTGCCAGCGCTGGGGTGCAGCATAGATCCAGCCTCTGTCTCTCTGGGCCTCAGATCCCCATCTCTGCAATGGGATAAGAGCCCGGCCCTGCCTGCCGAGGGGGGTGGGGGGTGAGGATAAAGGCACTAGAGGTTGTATGTTGCTCAGATACTGTGGTGATTGGCTAGGCCAGTACCTGAGATAGACAGATGGAGGATCAGGGCCTAGGTTATAATTATTTGCATCCCAGCAGCCTCTGTCCAGACACAGCGAGAAGCAGTTCCTACCTCTGAAGAGCTTAGGGGCTAAGTAGCCAAGACAGACAAAGGGTAGGGTAGGGAAACTGAGGCACGCGGTGTTGGGGCGGAGTGACTTGCCCAAGGTCACCCTGCAGATCACTGGCGGAGCCAGGAACAGATCTCAGGTCTCCCAACTCCCAGTCCCATGCCATAACCACCGAATCCCACCGCTTCACCACACTGATTGCTAAGGTGCGAGGGCCTAAACTGCAAGTCGGCGTAGATCTACCATGCAAGCAGGACACCCCCGAGCTAGCACTGATCTAACGAGCGCGGGTACCAAGAGCCGTCGAGCTGCAGCAGCCCGGGCTGGACAAGTCCCCCCAGGACCCTGGCTGTGTTCTGGAGTGGCCGGCCCGTGCTGCCGCAGATCGTTACTGGAGCTAGTCACATCACTGCTGGCTCACGCGTCTGCCTACAGGTGCGGCCGTCACACCTCCGCCAAGCGCCTTGGTTTATTTCCAGGATCCCACGTACAGCCTTGTTCTATGACGTCTGGGGGGTGCCATTAGCACAAATGCATTGAAGCGCAGTTAGAGTTAAAAAAAGACAAAAACCCTATGTGAATAAAATCTACAGCATCACCTTAGACAGCGTGCGCTTCCCCGTGGGCCCTGAGTCGCTTCTCTGCAGTGATGCAGAGCTAGCCCTGCGGAAGCGATACAGTGCTGGGAGAGCAAGGCGGGGGCTGCTACCCCAGCCACAAAACCTTCCACTGACAAGATCCTTTATTGCTATGGAGCGTGCGAGAGGTGGGACGAGCCCAGCTGGGATTGCAGAGCCGGGGAGGGGAGTTTGCAGTAGGGACCGCTGGGGAAAAAAAATAGCGTTGACTTTTTAACTGAGGCCCTTTGATGGAAAATCAGCGATTAAATATAGAACAGAACCGGCCGAGTCCCTTTGCTGAGTAACTCCAGTTAAAAGGGACGTCAGGCTTCAAGACTTGACCGTGGGACCCAACATAGGGTTACCATATTTTGTGCCTCCAAAAGGAGGACACTCCATGGGGCCCTGGCCCCGCCCCCAGCCCCGCCCCCTCCCCCCCGCCCCAACTCCGCCCCCTCCCCAAAGTCTCCGCCCCCTCCCCTGCTTCCCGCGAACATTTAATTCGCGGGAAGCCTGGGCAGGTAAGGGGCGGTGTGGGGGGAGGAGGTGCGGCCCAGGCTGGCCCCCCGGCGGCTCCAGCCTGGGTCGGCTGCGGCCCTGGGGTGCCAGCCCCGGCCCCCGGCCGACCACCCCCGGCCCGCCCAGCACTGCCAGCCGGCCCCTGGTGGTCCAGCGCACCCCCTGGCTCCCGGCCCCGGCGGTCCAGCGCACCCCCCGGCTCCCGGCCCCGGCGGCCCAGCGCACCCCCCGGCTCCCGGCCCCGGCGGCCCAGCGCACCCCCCGGATCCCGGCCCCGCGGCCCAGCGCACCCCCCCCGGCGGCCCGGCTCCCGGCCCGACCCCCTGGCTCCCGGCCCCGCGGCCCAACGCACCCCCCCCCCGGCGGCCCAGCTCCCGGCCCGACCCCCCGGCTCCCGGCCCCGCGGCCCAACGCACACCCCCCCCCCCCCCCGGCCCGACTCCCCGGCTCCCGGCCCCGCGGCCCAACGCACCCCCTGGCGGCCCGGCTCCCGGCCCCGCTGCCCAGCGCACCCCCCCGGCGGCCCGGCTCCCGGCCCCGCGCACCCCCCCGGCGGCCCGGCTCCCGGCCCGACCCCCCGGCTCCCGGCCCCGCGGCCCAGCGCACCCCCCCGGCGGCCCGGCTCCCGGCCCGACCCCCCGGCTCCGCGCACCCCCTCGGCGGCCCGGCTCCCGGCCCCGCGCACCCCCCCGGCGGCCCGGCTCCCGGCCCGACCCCCCGGCTCCCGGCCCCGCGGCCCAGCGCACCCCCCCGGCGGCCCGGCTCCCGGCCCGACCCCCCGGCTCCGCGCACCCCCTCGGCGGCCCGACCCCGCGGCCCCGGCCCGGCTCCCGGCCCGGCACCGCGCACCCGGCCCCGCGACCCCGGCCCAGCCCTCCCTCCCGATTTTCCCGGACATGCCCGGCTTTTGGGGGATTTCCCCCCGGACGGGGATTTGAGCCCCCAAAAGCCGGACATGTCCGGGAAAATCCGGACGTATGGTAACCCTAACCCAACAGGGGCCAGACAGCAATCACGGGGGAACTTGTGATAATTCAGGGAAACCTCAGGCATGTTCATTACATGCAGCTGGTTGCAGGGTTCCACGGTCCCAAGTCATTTGGGACCATGGACTAGCTGGGATTCTGCTACCCTTGTTGCTAGATCATCTCCAGTTTTGTGGGATTTACACTGGACCTGGTCTCACTCTCCAGGGCAAAGTGGAAACCGGCCTGCTCTTTGCACACCCAGCAGAGAAGTCCATACAGCACGCTGGGCTGGCTCAAATCAGCATCGTTTGCCTTTGCTCCGGCAGCCTGCAGGATCAGAGGAGCACTACAAACTTACAGCTGCAGCTCTCCAAGGGACAGGCCCTCCCTGTGGTAAGCAAATCATCTGGGATCTTCTCCAGCCTCACTGAGCTTCAGAGGGGCTTCTGGGAGAGCACAGCTGGAGCGGCTGGCTTGCACCCAGCACGCGTTGCATCTGGACGCTGCCGAGCCTGCCTCAGACCACCGCGCGGAGCTGCCACCCTGCTCTCTCCCCTTTGGGAGTTTAAGGGCTGGAAATGAAAACTGCAATCTGGACACAGGCAATTCACTGGGCTCCTTTCTCCCGCCCGCAAAGAGCAGAGCAGGCATTGCCATGGCGAGGGAGGCCCCTTCCAGACTGAGGAGTAAGTCTCTGATCCAGAGAGAGCGCAGTGTGTAGCTCACCGCAACCTTCTGCAAACTCTGAGACACAAAAAGGCAGGGGCTCCTCTCCCGTTAAAGCCACAGTACACAGAAAACAGGAGCTCCGCACACCGCAACCAGTTCCCTCTTTCAGCCCTGTTCATGATGGCACATGGCTGCTAGCAAGCGAGGGGGCTACACTGCTCGTTTCAGGGGGTGTGGGGCTGTATGTGGTGCCACCCACCATTGTAGCACTCCCTGCTGTCAGGGCATGGTGCTGCAGGGATCTTTGTCTCCAGCGCCTCCCAGCGATTGCCCCTGCGGCTCTGCGATGGCCTGTTTCTATCCGGGATACTCACGGCCGACCCTCCGGCCAGGTCCCCTTTTCCCACTTCTGTCCCCTTCTAAGAGCTGGCAGCGCTCATCCTAATAAAGTCCAGTTCAGGGTCAGCTGCAGGTTGATGGCTAGGTCCTAGGCCAGGCTGAGCCCAGCTCCCCTTAAAGGACCTGCCAGAGGCAATGGCACGAAACCCTGTCTCTTTGGGGGCCCGGCGCCACTGGGGTTGGGTAGCCACGTGCCCAGCGCTGGTGTCACCCTGCGCTGATTTGGGCAAGGTCCCTCTCTGCCTTTTAAGGAGCGGGTCACGCTGAGCTCAGTGCCTGGGGCTACTCAACGTGAGGGGGGCGCAGAGGGATCAGGGCCATACCGGCCGCCACAGGGGGTCGCCCTCCCGCCCACAGCCTGGCCAGTACTGCTCTGAGCGCCGCAGGGGCTTTGCATGGGGGCCGCTCCGTGCAATACAAGCAAGTCTGCTCACAGGAGGGCAGGCTGCTTTGTTCAGCCACATCACAACGGGGGGGGGGGGGGGGGGGGGGGTTTGACCACTGATCTCCAGGGATGGTGCAAACTTGAGCCCCCATGAGGGGGAGGGGGGTCTGCCTGTACTGTGTCCCTTGGTGACATCACACACTTCCCGCCCATCTTCCCGTTTAATAGGAAAACCCCTGCCCGCTGCATGAGATACGCCCGTGCGGGGCACTATTCCACGGCTCGCCACCCAGCCCCCAGCTAAACCCTGGGCATCATAGCAGGACTCTGCCCCCAAAACTCGGGCAGTGTGGGGAGGGGAAAGCTGCCCCACCTCAGGAGGATACCCGTGGGCACCCACGAAGAAGCAGGCCGGATCGGGCAGTGTTCAGGTCAATTTCCGACGCCAGGTCTGCAGCCCGGGGAGCTGTGTGCCTGGAGTCCCCTGCTCTAAACTCACCGCTCCCGGATGAACTCTCAGCCAGCTGCCCCCTCTCATCCCCTTTCCACCCCAATCCAGAGGGGGGGCAGCTGGAGCGTGTCCTGGGGAGGAGCTTTAACCCCTTCTCAGCCAGGGCTCTGCAAGTGGAGAGCCTCGGTAATTGTGTGGGGAGCTGGAGAGGAGAAGAGAAATCTATTTGCTAAGCAGCCTGCCCTGCCATCGGCGGCATGGGCATGGGGGGCACGAGGGCGCATTAGCAAGGCAGTGCGCCCAGAAGAGCAGCCCCCCGGGACCCAGCGGTGGCTACTGACTCCAGAGCGATTCAGGACAGAGGCGCCCTCCTCATCAGGGTCG
The DNA here is from genome assembly GCF_027887155.1 of Malaclemys terrapin pileata. NCBI lineage: Eukaryota > Metazoa > Chordata > Testudines > Emydidae > Malaclemys > Malaclemys terrapin. The sequence continues at coordinate 105,782,227 of NC_071512.1, read as the reverse complement.
CTGATGAATTATCCCCTGCATGGACAAGTTTCAGAGTAACAGCCGTGTTAGTCTGTATCCGCAAAAAGAAGAACAGGAGTACTTGTGGCACCTTAGAGACTAACAAATTTATTAGAGCATAAGCTTTTGTGGACTACAGCCCACTTCTTCGGATGCATATGCTTATGCTCTAATAAATTTGTTAGTCTCTAAGGTGCCACAAGTACTCCTGTTCTTCCCCCTGCATGGAGGGAGGCCAGCGCCACTAATCCATTTGGCTGCTTTCGAGCGGCCCTGAGCCAGCCAGACACAAGCGGCTGCGTTCTGGACAGCTGTTTACTTGTGCAGAAGCGAGTTTGCCTGCTGAGAAATAAATTACTTACATGCTGCCCCCATGCACGGAGGGAGGGAAGGGAAAGACTGGGCCAAACTAATTCCTGCCTCAGCCCTACTGCCTGCGACTGGTATTCGGAGGGCCGAGGGGGAAGGACCCTGCAGCCTTTTTGCTTTCACGGGGGCTGGTGAAATGGGCCAAATCGACAGATCCCAAGCAGCCGTGCTGAGCCATACTTCCCTGCACTGCCTGAGCATCCCAAAGGGGCCCGATTCTGGCTGCAACTAGCCGGCCGAGAGTCCCCTGGTGGGTGATGATGGCAGGGGAGAGCACAAGTGGGGGGAACACTGCTCCACAATGCTGATCATCCACAGGTGTCACTTAGAGTAGCCCCATAGCTGCTCCAACTCATGCGGTGGCTGAAGCCAACATAAACCTGCCGACACAGTCAGGGTCACAGGCTCCCTGACATCCCCCCACACCCAGCACTTAAAGGGGCACAAAATAAGTGGTGGGGGGATTGATCACCCCAATATTTGCCCATCTCCCGGCCCAGCACTTAAGTCTGCCCCCAATCCCCAAATCAATCCTGTCCCCCAATCGATTCTGCCCCCCCCCAGCATCAGCTCTGCTCCCCCTGCAGCCCCTGGGGTTCTTCCCTCTCTTTCCCTGGCCTGGGGGTGGGGTGGTCTGCAGCAGGGTCTCCTCTCCCGGCTCCAGGCCGGGTGTTGCAGGGAGGCGGACGGAAGCAGATGAGCCATCCCCATTGCTCACAGGAGGGGAGGAGGGAGCAGAGCCGCCCAGATCTCTTGCTGCCCCCCCTGGGAGCGCGGGGTCAGCAAGGAGGAGCCCAGCTGAGACGGTGGCATTGGCCTGGCGGACGCTACTGCACCAAACCCGCCGCTGGTTCACACTGGGCTGCCATGACCCTACGGCTGGGCACAGAGCAGGCTCACAAACTGATACTGATACCAAGCAAACAGGCTGGCAGCTAGATGCTTGGAAGACGCCAACAGAGGCAGGTGTTTGGAGAGATGAAATGCACCCGGGGCAGGGAAACAAGCAACCTCCCTTCAGAGGCATCTCCCCTGCCGGCTTGCAAGCCGGAGAGAAGCCGCGCCAGCATCCCGTGGCTGTAACTTTTGCAACGCCCCCCGGGATGTTTCCGTCCAAAGGCTGAATAGACACAGGACCAGACACATGCCTCTCGTGAATTCCACCCCAGGGTCTCCGAGACGTTTGCCAAGCTAAGGAGTTACAGCTCGCGCCAGCAGGCCTTCCAACGAACTGCTTCACACAGCATAGTGGGCACCGCTGCTTTCGGGCAGACGGAACGAGAGTGGAGCGGCCGCGTGTCATAGATCCTATCCTGCTAACAGCTAAAGGGGATTCTCCTTGAGCTCATGAGGGAGAGGCCAGTGCTTTGGGGGCAGGAGGAGTGAACCCCACTGTCCTTGTGAAGCTCGTGACAGGCACAGATCGGTCATGCGACCAAGCCCCTGTGATGCCCAGCTCCTATATGTGTGCCCGAGGGGCGGGGCCCTGCCATTCCACGGGGCTGCCAGATCAGGCAGTAGCGAGCAGTAGGCAAACAGCTCGTTAGCGTCACGTGCCGCTGTCACGCCCACCTGCAGAGTCCAACGGGTGGGAGGCGAGGAGGGGTCCAGTCACCAAAACATGCCCCACTCTCCCCCCGGGGCCTCTCAGCTCCTCCACTCTCTAAGGCTGCCCCCCCCTGATGCCGGAGGCTATGCGGTCCTGCTGATGGTTGCCCCCCAACCCTGCTGGAGCCAGGGCCAGCAAAGCGGGAGAACCCCCAGACCTCCCCATCTAAAGAAACAGACAGGGAAGTAGCCCCTGAGCTTGGCAAGGAAAGGGGGAGGAGCAGCCCAGAGAAATCTGGTGCTGGCAAGGTCACAAAATCTGCCCAGAAGGCTCACTGAAAATTCAGCACCAAAAGCACTAGCCCTGCAAGACCCAGCTCCATTAACTGGGGGTAGGAGTCATGTGTGATTCTCTGCCAGACGCTATCCAGAGGCATGTTCACCCTGCAGTCGAGGGCTTTATCCAATCCCTGTTTATATCAACAGAATGACTCCCGTTGACTTCAGGCTCTGAGCGTCCCGCCAAGGGAAAGCTGATGTATAGGGGCACAGTATTGGTTCAATCAGCAACTACAGCACCGTCTGGTGCCTTCCTGGGCTCCCATCCCCAGATCTGCTCAGGCATCTGCAGCGGCCAGTTTTAAATTCATGCCGGAGCAACGGGTTCAAAGGATTCGGGGTTTTCATTTCTCCCAGGCTGCGTTTCCCCCTCTTCAGCTTTTTGCCATCCCTCCCCCTATGGCTTCCCAGGAGGCTGCAAAGGGCGAGTCACTCGGATGTGGTCAGTCTCCCATGCAGGGAAACCCTAGCCAGGGTGAGCCTTTCCTGGGGCGATCGGGGAGCCCCTGTGGAGAATCAACCCTGCTGGGTGGGACCAACAGTGAGGAGGATCACAGCCTAAAGCGGCAGTGGAATAAGCTCCCTCCAGGCAGGAAGCACCGGCAGTAAAGCAGCTGCTGCCAGAGCTCATTCTCCTTTACCGGGAGTGAAAACCTCAGTGCTAACAAAATGAAAGTTGTCTAGAACAAGCCACCAGAATCCTGCTCGCCACAGGACATTCTGAGTGCCCCAGAGAAGGGAGATGCACCAATTATAACAGACCAGGGGCTTGTCTACACTTAGACTCAGACTTTAAGGCCAGAAGGGACCATTGTGATCATCTAGTCTGACCTCCTGCACAACGCAGGCCACAGAACCTCACCCACCCATTCCTGTCATCAGGATAGGCAGGGCTGGTGTCCCTAGCCTGTTTGCCAGAAGCTGGGAATGGGCGACAGGGGATGGATCACTTGATGATTCCCTGTTCTGTTCATTCCCTCTGGGGCACCTGGCATTGGCCACTGTCTGAAGACAGGATACTGGGCTGGATGGACCTTTGGTCTGACCCAGTCTGGCCGTTCTTATGTTCATACTTGGGTGGAGCAGCAGGACAGCTTTGAGCCAGACCAGCAGTGGGGGAGCCTCAGGAACCAGCCACCTGCTTGCGGGGCAGCGTCCTCACTAGACCAGGGGCTGCTCTCAGGGGCCGTGGGATCTTCCGCCGGCTGAGCACGCGGCAAAGGTGCAGCTCTGAGAGCCACGGAGTTTGCCATCAATCCTGACCCCCAGACCCTGCTATCCCAACCCTGGGTCCTCACACAGAGCACTGTCTGATGCCCCTCACTCCCAACCCACAGCCCCCTACTATTCCAGTCCCGCCTTCCCATCTCTGCCAATGACGCTCAATCCCAACCCGCGGCTCCCCCACCCCACTAGTCCAGCCCTGGGCTCCACCACCACATGCAGTGCTCTGCCGGTGCCTCTCAGTGCCAACCCACAGCCCATCTCTTTCTTTCTCTCTCTCTCTCATACACACACACACCCTCCCTTTACCAGCCATGGCTCCCCCACAACTCTGCTGATGCCCATCAATCCCAGTCCACAGCCCCCTGTGCTATTCCCTCCCGGGCGTCTCCAGGGAATTTGGCCAATGCCCTGCACACCTGACCCACGGCACTTCCTCCTGCTCCAGTTCTGTGCCGGTCACACAGCCGGGGGCTGGTGCTGTAGGCAAATATCCACTAAGGATCTGAACCCTTCACAGCTATAGCGAGTTTCACCAGACCTGGGCTACACCCGGAGCCACCTTGGCACCCAAGTTTGGCTGTGTCTACCTGGCACTTTCCCACCGTGGCACTACCAACAGCGCACCTCCACTGGTGGCAGCGACAGTGGGGGCTCTAACAGTGGCCGAGACACCAGCATTTTTATCACTGCGCCCGCTAATCCTGCTGAGAGCACCTTGGAAAGTGCGCTGGCCCCATCAGCAATCCCACCGCTCCCACCACAAGTACAACTGCACCATAATAGTGGCACGACAGAAACATTTAAGAGCAGACAAGGCTTCTGTCCCTCCCCCTTATCACTGCCATCATGGTAGTCTAACAGGGCACAGTGATGCTTAATGGACACTCTGATTCATGACACATTATGTAAATGCCTGTGCTAAGCACTGGGCATCAGAAGCAGGGCTCTAGGATAGCCACATCCTACCAAAGGGCGTAGGATAAGCAAGGAAGGTGGCTGGGGGACCAGTGCAGGCGGCAGAGAACAGTGCTGGACTCAAGTTCTGGAGTTAAGACAGATGGAAACGTGCGTAGAAGTCCATGAGGACCGCATGCATGCCGGGTGGCTGGCAGCTATGGCTCATCCCTAGCAGGGAACGATGCTGCGCCCCGCCCTGCCCCTAATTCATGTCTTGCGTAAGATCCTGCTGTTCCACATCACCATCTACTCTACAGATCGCTTCTCTGCTCCTCCTGCCCGCAGTGTGGGACATGGGAATGGCCAGACCTGGATTAGCCTCGTATCCATCTTACAGAGGCCAATACCATGGGCTTCAGAAGGTTTGAGAACCCCACAGCAGGCAGGTGTGGGATAATCCACCCCCCATACCAGTCTGATCCTGACCCCTAATAGCTACAGGGCAGCTGAAGCCCTGGGGCAGGAGGTTTAATAGTGCTTCCAGAACGCCTGTCAGTCAGAATTGGGAGGAAGACGCCAGTGAAACCGATACAGTCGGGTGGGAGCTCATTGCAGGATCTGGGGCGGAGGGGCAGCAAGATGCAATGGCTGGGCATGCCCTTCCCCCCACGGAAAAATCCTACCAGAAATGCAGGCTATCCCCTGATCTGCAGGGGGCGAGCAGGCCTCCAAGCAGCCTCTGCTCCCACGACACCACTGCGGGGTCAGTGGGTTTAAACCGGTGCTCCAAAGGCACTGGGTGTGCACGCCGCTGGGTTAGTTTCACGCAGAAGCGCTAGACCCGTGCAGACGGGGCGACGGCCTCACCTCTCTGCATCAGACCGAGCTGGCAAGCCAGGAGGGCTCTCCTGCACGGCAAAGATGATGCAATTCCTGCTGTGCGGGGATCCCGGCCGGCCAAAGCGACAGCAGTGGCACTGCACGGTAGGGGGTGACCAGAAAAGGACCATTTAGTGCTAGCACCAGGGCTATATATAGCCAAAGGCCGGGCGTATTTCAGCAGCAGAGCTCAATCAAAGGTTGGAGAAAGGAACCACGACCCCACAAATTCAAACAGTCAGCTCCTTGTGCTATTAATGCATAGGGCCAGTGTGTTGACTGTCTGCATACTACGTGTCTGTACAATGTGAGACCCCGGACAGACCGTACCGAATTCAGCTCAAGTCCCTTGGGAGCTCATTGTACTCAAATGTAAAACGTCCGTGTGTGACGGGGGGGAACTGTAGGTCACTTGTCTGGGAGAGAAGTGTTATGAGCTTCAAAGGGCTCTTTTAGCCGATGGGCTAAGACAAGAATGATCCCACCTCCAGAGCGGATCTTTTCAAGCTTTGCCCTGGGGAGGGACCCTAGGTCTAGGAATTACCTGTTCCCAGGATCAAAAGGCTTATAAAGAAGCGACGAACAGATTCATGGGTGTGCTGGTTCCGAGCGAACAGCTGTGAGGAACTTCTGAGCACAGAGAACGCCCTCGGTGGGGTGGGAAGGATGGATCTCCAGCCAGAGCCCTTGCTGGAGCTGGGGCAAACCCTGGTAAACTTAGTAGCATGCGTGAAGGTTCTTTTATTGTTTTAGTGTGTTTTCTCTGTAGCGCTTTTACCTTAAGAATAAATGGGCTTGCTTAGGCCATCTCTACACTAGTGGGCTTACAGAGCTTCTCCTGCCGACACAGCGTTGCGCTGGCGAAACGTATGTCACTCGGGGGAGTGTGTTTTCCACACCCCTGAGCGACATACATTTTGCCGGCATGAATGGTAGTGTAGATGTGGCCTTAGAAAGGGCTGCGTGGGAACGCAACGGTGGGCAATTACACGATTTCCAGGCTCCGAGGAGAAAGCAAAGCAGGCTGGCGGAGGCGGTCACGGTGCTGGGGAACTCACGGTATTGGCAGGAAACTGCACAGCCTGGAAAGACCCCGGTCAGAAGGGAGAAAGATTTAGGTGTCCATCCAAGGGAGGGGATGGCTGGGGCAGGCAGGATCCTAAGAGTGGGAGCCCCTGGTGGGCCACAAGGGGGAAATACAGATGCAGCTGCCCAGAAGGGTGGCACAGTGCGCCTAGAATACATATATAGAAATAGACATTGAAAGCGTGTCTCTCTCTCCAACAGAAGTTGGTCCAATGAAAGGGATGACCTCCCGCATCTTGTCTCTATACAAAATAAGTATGTATTACTTGTGTTACAGTTAGTGCCTTGAAGCCACAATGGAGAGCAGGGTCCCACTGCTAGGCGCCCCAGGCCAGGGGCATCAGAACCAGGGAAGTAGGGGCCCATGGCCCCATCACTTTTTACTGGCTGTAAGGGCGAGCAACGGGGGAGAGGGAGTGGAGAGGAGCAAGTGGAGGGCAGCGTCTTGGGGGGGAAGAGGCGGCATGGGGGCGGGGCCTCATGGGAAGGGGCGGGGCCACGGGTCAGGTGGCCTTCCCACTTTTAAGGCTCTTCCACCGCTCCTGCCCCAGGCCACTTTCCTACCCACTACGCCGCGCTATGTAGCTTAACGCTCGGAAGCAGCCCAGAATTCAGCCTTCCCCTTGCTGCGTTTCCCCCAGTGACTGGGTCGCTAACGTCCAGGTACTAGGAAAAGGAGCCAAGGCCAGAGATGTGGTTCTGCAGGAGGTGAAAGAAAGCGTGAAAGGAGTACAGAGCGGCGGGTCGGGGAAAGAAAAATCGCCCTCATTGCCGAGAAGCAGTAGTGGCGCCCGGAACACGCTTCGAGTCACTGCTTGCATTGGGGAACCAGTGAGCTGGGATCTTCTGACCCGTCTCCATGTCTCACGGGATGGGGCTGGACCTGCAGTTCCGTAGTTGGGCCTCCTTGAGACAAGAGGCTCTTTTGAGCTCAGCATGGCTCTGTCACGAGGCTTTCCGGGGCCCAGTGAAGGCACCAAGCTCGGCGCTGAGCAGAGCAGCCCACGTTTGGCCGGCAGAGATGTTTATTCCTGTTCGCCGCCGAGCCGAGTTTGCCACAATGAACTGGAATTGCACAAATCTCGCAGCTCCGCAGGAACATTCGTTGTATCATAGCAACCGCATGTGTCAGGACCTACAGTCCCCAAGCAGAGGTGAGCTGCAGAGTGGACAGCTCTCGTTGCGGACAGGCGACCTCTCCCCGAGTCAGAGGCAGAAATTCATTCACGGAGCCCGGTAAAGGTCTCCGGGGACTCGGGGAACGGCCTGCTGGACTGCAGAGGGAGGCTACAGGATGGATGTTCTGGGGGGCTAGCGGGCAGAACTGAGATGTGGGCTGAATTGCTGGGGAGGGGCTCAGGGACAGAATTTGATATGGGGGGCACACCAGGGTGTTGGAGATGTGTGCATGTGGGGAGAATGGATATTTTGCGAGTGGGAGAATGTACGTGTGAGTGCTTTGGGGAGCAGAACTGATGTGGGGGCCCCAGTGATGTTGTGGGTCCAGGGATGTGACCTGGTGTGGGGTCGGGAGAACGCTCTCATTTCCATGCACAATGCTGCTGCGAAGATCATTTCCCTAGCTTGTTGCTTGGACCACGTAAACCCTTCTCTTTGAATCCCTCCACTGGCTCCCCTTCTCTATCGCAGCAAATATAAGCTGCTTGTCTGCACGCTCAAGGCCTGTCCCAGTCAATCCCTACCCTACCCCTCATCTCTGTGGGAGAGGCACTTTTTTTGTTCTGTGCTTGTATGGCACCTCACACAGGGAGCGTGCTGGTAAATAATAAATACATAAATACATAGTAACAATCACAAGGTGATCAATCTTCTGAGAGAGCGACGCAAACCCATTTACAAAAGGGAAAAGCGGCAGTACACAGACGTTAAGACATAACGTAGATTACAAGGTCTCTAAGGGTTGGTGTTGGTGATGGATTCAGGATTAGAGCTTCTAGTCATCAGAACTATGCTGGGAATTAGACTGAACCAATCGCCAGCATCTGAGAGCTGTTCTTCTCTCGCTCTTCTTTTGGGGCAGCAGGTGTGATGCTAGGAATTGCTTTGGGAACCCTCTGTGATATGTTTGACAGATGCAAGAGCAATCATATACATCAGTGGAGAGGACATTTCAGATTCAGGGAAAAGATCAAGAACCAACAAAGCCCATTCTTCAGGAGAGAGCACAGTGCATGTTCTCTTTTAACATGCTGCACCAACCCTGCCTCACAAAATGGCAGCTGCCCCACCGCTGGGCAGATGTAGAAATTTTAAGGTACAGTATGGAAAAAACCCAAGTCTTCTAACAGCTACATACACTCCACTCCAGGAGGCAGAAGATACCTAGAGGTCAGTGGAGAGCAGGCAGTTTCTGGGATCTGCATTGAAAGTTGTGCAATATTTCCTGTTCTTTGTGGATTGTGTTCACATGCAGCACACTCTGTTCCCAACAGAACAGCCCTACTACCTCTGACAGTCATGCAAACAGCTGATCAAGTTGGAAGTAGCTCCCAACTTTCTCTGGAAAGACTCCGTTTGCAGTCCTCAGTCCAAAAAATCAATATGTGCTCTCACATTGCTTTGGCGGCTAAGAGGACTCTATTGATCGCGCCAGCATTTAGCTTTCCGCTGATCATCTTCCAAGTCAGACGTGTCCTGTGCACTCAACTCCAGACTCTGAATGAGCAGACAAGAGGCCTCTACTAAAGGGGCAAACACACAGGAGAACTGCTAAGAACAGTGCTTCTCAAAGTCGGGCCGCCGCTTGTTCAGGGAAAGCCCCTGGCGGGCCGGGCTGGTTTGTTTACCTGCCACGTTCACAGGTTCGGCCGATAGCGGTTCCCACTGGTCACAGTTCACTGCTTCAGGCCAATGGGAGCTGCGAGAAGGGCAGGCAGCGCATCCCTCGGCCTGCGCCGCTTCCCGCAGCCCCCATTGGCCTGGAGCAGCGAACCGCGGCCAGTGGGAACCGCTATCGGCCGGACCTGCAGACGCGGCAGGTAAATAAACCAGCCCGGCCCGCCAGGGGCTTTCCCTGAACAAGCGGCGGCCCGACTTTGAGAAGCACTGGCTAAGAAGATGCTAGACCCTCGCCCCAGTCACCTGGTCTGGGTTATTCATACAGGACCAGGGGAAGGAAGTGTCAGGTCAAAGGCCAGAATGCTCCTGCCCAGTCGTGCTCTTTAATTTAATTAGGAAGTGGGACGCTGGCTCCTCAACCAATGTTTCAAGACCTACCATTGTCTGGTGGGATAGAGATGAGACTGGGAGATAGGACTCCTGGGTTCTTTCAACCACAGCTCTGCATGGCCTTGAGCAAGTCACTTAACATCTGTGCTTTGGTACAAAAACACATTGGCCCCATCTACTTAGGAACACTGGGCACCATGAACCCCTCACCCGGAGGCCCTGCTCTTGGTACAAGTTGCCCATTGAATACAGAGGCTAGTTCATAGCTTTAGTCCCAATACTCACGGCCCTCTGGGATTGGCCCTGCCTACCCGAGAGGCACCTCTGACCCGGCCATCAGGATCTCCCACGATAGCTACGTCCTTCTGGACCTCCAACAGTGGGGCATTCTCCTGAGTGCCAGAGACAGAGCTTCTCAGAGCAGCTGGAGCTAGACTCTAGAGCTCACCCGATCAAGAGATGACAACGGCCACAGGCCTCGACTGGAGAGCAAAATGCAAAACTTGTTTCTTCTGCTCAGATTCTCTTCAGTAAGCACCTCCATCTCCATCTTGTGCCCACACAACGCAGCCAGCACGCATGCACAGAGACACATAAACGCTGGACCAATTCCATTCTACGCAGGGTCTTATACCACGCTCATCTCCGTAGTACGCAGGTGCTGACTTGGTTTTGCCAGTGGGTGCAGATTCTGTCCCCCTCTCAACACGATGGTGTGATTTTTTTCTCCTCAGGGCCAGGCCAGTTGGTATTGAACAATCCCACTCTTTGTGTTCGGATACAGGAGGCAAAGCCTGCTGCACGCGCCAGCCTGCCCTCTCCGCTCTGCCTCCCAAAATGGAGGATGGGCTTGGGCCCTGCAGCTGCGACTTCACACGACAACAGTCGCTGCCGGCATCCTTCCCGTTCCACAGAACATGGCCTCACACCAGGGCCCCCTTTACACGGCTGCTGTTGTAGACGGCAGAGCTGCGAGAAGGTACAGCTGGCCCCTGTCTCATCTCCTGCTCCCTGGGGTCGCTATGCTCCCAGCGTCTCTTGCTCTCTGGTGCTAAGGCCCCTCTCTAACCTTGAGTGAGTCACTCCACCACTCTGTGCCTCAGTTCCCCGCCCCCAGGGATAATATCTCCCTCCTCCCAGGGGTGATTGGCTAGATAAGGCTTGCGGAGAACTTTGACTTTATATCAGTACCGGACAGCGGTCAAACACCACAAAACCAAGACTGTCCGTCTTAAAACCAGAGAAATGGCCTACCTGCCCTGATCACTCCAGCTGTGTCAACCCTTCCCCCTCGTGGAGTCCCAAAGCGCAGGCTCCAACCCGAGAAACTACACCACAGTTACACAGCCCCGCAGCCCGAACCCTGCAAGCCTGAGTCAACCGACGTAGGCTGGCCACGGGTGTTTACCTGCTGCATGGCCATACCCTGCAATGCCACGGGTGGGAACGCCCAGCGTTTCCCGCACGGAAGTTAGGATGACCAGACAGCAAGTGTGAAAAATCGGGATGCGGGTGGGGGGTAATAGGAGCCCATATAATAAAAAGCTCCAAATATTGGGACTGTCCCTATAAAATCAGGACATCTGGTCACCCTAATGAGAGCTGACCTTTGCCATATAAACCAGACATGAGAGCAGCAAGAAATCTACCTTGACAAACCAGCTCTTCGCACGAGCAGCCCTAGGGGATTAGTGCGGCAGTCACCACTGAGCTGTTCGCCTGTGGTCCCGGGCAGGCTGTCACCGTTTTAACTCATCATTACTCTGGTAATCAATCCCTAAGCTATGGCTCATAGCGTCCTCCCCCGGGAACAGCCGCTGCATTAGACGCTGCAGTCACCGAGCTGCCTGAGTTCGCCCGCTAGAGAGAAGACCCAACTTTCACGCCTGTCACTGGATTCAGAGAAGAGCCACCATTAAGAAGCTGGAGTCTGGGGACCGGCAAACGTGAAAAATCAGGACAGAGGGTGGGGGATGGGAGTAATAGGAGCCTCGATAAGAAAAAGACCCAAAAATTGGGACCATCCCTATAAAATCGGGACATCTGGTCACCCTAAGCTGGAGGGATTCTTCTGTGTTATAAGCAGCGCGTCTGTTGTGCCCATCACCGTGGTGTCTGGGTGCTTCGCAAAGCTTGACACGGCGCAGTCATGGTCTTCATTATAGACACCGTTGATTGGTGCAGAGAGCACCAGGGAACTGAACAGCCTGGGTCAAATGGGGTCAGATGCAACGGCCGGATGCCCATCGAACACAAGAGTCCAATATTCGGGCATTCAGAGCCAGATTTCTAAGAGCGCTCACATGTGGGGTGTCGGGCACTGGGAAATCTGGCCCAGTGTGGGAGGGTCGTACCCATGTGTGTTGTGCCAGGAGTTGCCTGGGAATAGCTGGGGGCACAGTTATAGCTTGGCTACAGGGACCACCTATGGGAAAGGTGTTAATACCAAGGAGGCGGGTGACATGGGAGGTTCTAACCAGAAGCAGAGGTCTGAAACTGAGTAGTGTCCTATCCGGGGGGAGGACCGGTGGCTTGCTCCATTTACCGCCCCTGCTCCAGATTCAGTGTGATGGACACGTGGCTGCTCTCTATGCGATCGGGTTATGGGGATGTTTGATGGGGGTCAGTCAATCAGCTGGGCTGTTGGGTAACAAACAGGGAGGTAAAACAATGGTTAGACTAGACAGCCCTCAGCAAACACTTGGGGGTTGTTTCCAGACAACAGGAGAGCAGTGGGTCTGGACAGACTGGCCCGACCTCCGTTGGAGCCCACCACGCTGGTTCTGGACTAGCAGGGCCTAAAAGCTGGTGAACTGAGAGAAAAAAGGACTCTGGCTAGATCAAAAGCCTCTCTTGGGGGACGCAGGCAGGGCTGAGAAGCTGTTCAGCCTGACAAAGCATCCAAACTAGGGAGGCCATCCTAGGCACAAATCAGGGGCGGTAGGGCTCTGGGTAAGACAGATGTGCATAGATTGCCATTTTAAAGTCCTTTTTCTCCTATACTTTGTCCCTCCAGTTAAGGTTAAATGATACTTTGGTTTAAGGAGGCTGTCTACTCACTCTGTTCACAGCTGCCCTAGGGCAGAACCAGTGGGGGAGTCTGCGTGCCGGAGACAGAGCTTTCACAGAGACTAGGGAAGGGCCAGAGGTGCAGTTCACCCTGACACTCAGGGGACAGCCAGATGGGCCCGTTTCCTTGCCCTATAAGCCTGAAGCTTCAGGAACAGCTGAGCAGCTCCCAGGCAAGGAAAGGAAGCAGTTGTCCCCAAGCTGTAGCTGCTCTATCACTTGAACTCACTACATTTAACATTCAAAGGCAAGCTGGGGCATCCTCCTGTCTGTGCAAGAACGCATCAGTGGATCACGAGCCGTCTAATCTGCCTCTGTATTTGCCCACACGTGCATGCATCCGACTGGATCCCGAGGTGACGTGATCACGTCCTATAGGTAGCTACTCAGAGGGGAGATTGCTGCTAACCAAAGGCTCTTCCATCCAGCAGACTGAGCCAGAACGGGATCTCGTGGCTGGAGACCGAAGCTTCCGACTAGAAATAAAGCACCGGTTTTCAACAGGGAGAGTAAATCAACAGTGGAACGGCCTAGGGATGTGGCAGGTTCTCCGTCCCTTGCAGGCTTTAAATCAGGACCGGATTCCCTTCTAAAAGCAACACTCTCGCTCAACCATAAGTTATGGGCTTGATGCAGGACTCACTGGGGAAGTTCTCTGGCCTGCATATGCAGCTGGTCAGACTAGATTCGCAAAACAGTCCCATCCGGCCTTAAAAATCGCTGCGACTCACCAGCCATCCAATGGCTTGATGGCTGCTGTCTTCTCTTCTTCTGCCCTAGGAACCACTAATCAATGCAGTTACACCGGGGCGGACTTGGCCCATTTGCTGTAGTTCAATGCTATGAGTTTCTGAGACCAGCTTGGTATATTTTGCACACTGCTCCCTCTACCTGCCTGGACAGGTGAACATCCCAGAATCTGATGGCCTGTAGGGGCCAAATTCCACGCGGGCTTTACCCCGTCCCAGCTGGGGGATGTAAATCAGTGTAGAATTTTTTTCCTAAGGATTCCGACAGTCGACGTGCCCAGCACAAACCAGATATTACTTGCCGGCGTGGGGCGGATGGCAGCTTTGATCTTTATCTGACAGGCTGCCTGCGTTTCATTCCGTACTGACACCAATGGGGCCTTTGACGGATTTTAAGGCACTGCCGGTGACACGTCTCAGCTGATAGCAGCTACTGGGTGCTGAATTATCCTGCCGGTTCACATCTGGGGCGGCTTTGATTTCATCCTTGCCCTAGGATCCGGAGACAGACCCTGCTTTTGTCCTGCTCAGTAGAGCTTGGGTTCTGAAGCAGCTATATTTAGATTGTATTAAAGCCATTTTCTTCTTAAAATGCTTTAAACAAAAAGGCAAAGCCCTACACTTGTGTTTCTTTCTTTCCCCTGCAGCGACTGCTGCCTGGAACCCCTCTGTGAATCAAACCCCGCTTTGATGGCTTAACTGGCTGCGGTATCTGTATGATGACATGTTGACAAGCACTAGGATGGGCCTCGATTTCCCCTCTACGTGGCTGTTGTCAGACCGTCCAAGTCCCGGGACAGAAAAGCCCCACCCCCACCTTAACCCGACACAGCACAGAATCAAGATGCAGCAACTTACATGACAGCTCGAGTGAACTAAACTGGGCTGATGTTGCTGGGATCCGTGCCAGTGGCTGCTCCATTGCTCGCAAAGGAGACAGGGTGCTTTGCTGCTGGGAGAGAAGCTACAGGCAGCGGGGGTTGAAAGCGGGCAAGAGGAGGATGGGTCAGGTGATGGTGGGGCATTTGGTTTTATTACCTCTGCCGGCTGCTCAGGGCCAGCCCTGAGTTTGACAGGGCCAGGTGGGAAGTCAGGTGTGCACGGCCCTTCGCCAGGCTCAAGACACCCCCATGCAGCGCACAGAGGAGGGGGGGCAGTTTAGGATGGGAGACAGGCTGGGTTGGTCTCAGGAACGAAAAGCAAGGCTGGTCCAGTGCTTACGGCACTAGCCCGGCATGCCAGAGATTGGGAGTCAATTCCCTGCTCTGCCACACACTCCATGGGGGACCTTGGGCAAGTCACTTCATCGCTCTGCGACTCAGTTTCTCCTCTGGGGATCATCGCACTTTTACCTGCCACACGTTAAATTCCTGAACGCTCGTCCGCCCATCCACAGCAATGTGCAAAATATACTGATCTGAAAAATACAGGGGGAACATAAGAACGGGCAACCTGGGTCAGACCAAGGGTCCATCTAGCCCAGTATCCGGTCTTTCGACAGCGGCCAATGCCAGGTGCCCCAGAGGGAATGAACAGAACAGGGAATCATCCAGCGATCCATCCTGTCGCCCATTCCAACCTTCTTGGCAGTCAGAGGCTAGGGCAACCCAGAGCATGGGGTTGCATCCCTGACCATCTTGGCTAATAGCCATTGATGGATCTATCCTCCATGAACTCATCTATATCTCTCTCTATATAGTCTATATATATACTTCATTCAGGCAGCAAGCACACTACAGACAACAAACTCATACCAAAGGTCACGTAGTCACTCCCCCTTCCACTGGAGAACTCCCTAGCAAAACTCCCGTTCGATGTTCCTGTTCGCTAGCTCCCAAACAAGGGTTGGGCCATGTCATAAATAAAACAAAGACTGTGAAGCGCTTAGACGCCCAGTAATGGAGGGGCCAGATACATACAATAGATAGAAGGATTCATGATTAAGCCATTTATGGAGCCTCAAGAGATGTGACTAACGCTCCCAAATGATGTTTCTCTGAATGGCGCATCGACTCCTGTTGAGATCCTACGGTATTTGTGGGCCATCAGTAGAGCGGGGCAGAGGGGAGATCTGGCGTTTCCATGAGTTTGAAATTTTTCCCATTCCAAAACTAGACCCGTACCTCAACATTTCCCACCAAACGAAATGTCGGGGGAAAACAAAACCATTTGAGGTCAATCAAAATGTTTCGTTTAGAAAACAATCAAAACTTTTCACAGAGTTTGACTTTTTTTAAAATAAAAAGCTGAGGCCAAAACAGTGAATTTGTTTTGGTTTTTTTGGAAAAGTCATTTCAAACCAAATCATTGAACCGTTGCGCTCTGAAAACGTTCAAAACCGTGTGGGGTGCGTGTAAGAGGCTTGAAAAGGCCGGCCATGCAGGGGGCAAGGAATGGCGGCTGCATCGCGGGTCACCTCGCTTTGGAGGGCCGCCACCAGAAGCTCCCTAGAAGTGGGACTGACAACTGGCATCCGGACTGTGGCTCCGCCCATGCACCGCCTCTGCGGCCCCACTCCACCTCTTCCCCTGATGCCCCGCCCTCGCTCCACCTCCCCCCATGGGCCCCACCCTCTCTCCCATCCCCCACTCCGTCTCTTCCCCCGAGACCGCCCATCTGCCACTCCGCTCCTTATCTCTGCCCTCTAGTCCTAAGGCCCCCCAACCTGCCTATTGCTCCTCTCCACCCCCTCCCCTGGTGCTTGCATAAGTCCCCCCAAACAAAAGAGTCACCCGCTGCCTATGTCCTAAGTGAAACTGACATTTTTCAGAATGGGTCCAGGCATATTTTTCGTCGCCCACAACTTTCACTGCAAACTTTCCGAGCAGCTCTGACCACACCAGCTCTTGTGCTGGGGAGATCACCGCTTCACTGTCCCATGTACAAAGAGCTGCCCTGGACTTTAAGCCTCACGTCTAACAGGAACAACAAAACAAGAAAAAAAAAAAAACCCAACGTCAACTCTCCGTGTGCGCATGCAGGGCGTGGGCGAGCATCGACTCTGAAACACGCTGCGTCCAGCCTGCTTTCCCCAGTCGCAGCGTCTTCCCCTAGGAACAGAACCCTGAAAACGCAAAGAGGTGCGCTCAACAAGCAAGACCACAGCAGTTACGTCTAGGGTGACCAGATGTCCTGATTTTATAGGGAGAGACCTGATATTTGGGGCACAGTCCCCACTGCCAGCACCTGCAACAACTGGACCCTGATCCTGAGGGGGGTCTCTGGGCACTGCAGCGATAGGAACAATCATCTGTGCCTTTCTGGGTCAGTTTCTTTCCTAGGGGATAACTGCTCGCTGGTGACTTGGCTGCAGAAGCAGAATTGCTTCTGGGACACAGCATGGGATGACAGCCCCAGAGCCCATCCTGAATGAGGCCCTGCCATGCTCAGTAGGACGTTTGGGGAATCACCCAGACCAGTAATGGGTTCTGCCCCTGCCCGCCCTGTAACCCCGAGTGCCTTTATGCTGCGGAGCTTCGGCCCAGAGTCCTGACATCAGCAGGGTGCCCACAAGTACATGGTCTCACCTGGCTTCTGCCAGCCTAGTCTCTCCTTGCAGGGTGACATCAAGTCCTGAATCCTCCAGTCCTGTCACCCCAAATCCAGCCTCCCCGAGTTCTTATCTCCCAGACGCTCCCACTTCTCCCCTCTGATTCATCACCAGCCCCCTCAGTTATCAGCTGACTCTGGCACACATACTCCACCCCAGAGATCTGCTCGGGTTTCATGCCCCTCTGGCTGTTATGAAGGGTCTCTGCCCCGCTCCCCTCTGGACCCACTGAAGATCTCTCCCATTGCCTGCCCCAGGAGCTCACAAGACGGTGTCTACGGCCAACAGGTTCTGCTGCTTGGCTTTCCACTCCTTGGGCTCTCTCACTGACCCCAAGCTGCCCCATGGAGCTCCTGGCAGCCCTGAATCTGAGCCATCTGCTGCCATCACAGGAGCCCCTGGGCTCCTTCCTTGCACCGGAGGAGGCAGCCAAAGCCGGGCACGGGCGCCACTGAGCGTCAGCCTCCTGCAACCCGGTCGCTCTGCTCTCAGAGCCATGGTGCTGGCTAGTCCCTGGGCTTCCCAGGAGTTATAACCAGATGCAGCAGAGAATCAACACAGCCAAAATACAATGGAGTTACCATGCCGGGATTGAAAACATACATGGAGTAAGTAGGACTGGATCGGGGTGACCAACCTGCGGCTCCAGAGCCACACGCAGCTCTTCAGAAGTTAACATGAGGCTCCTTGTACAGGCACCGACTCCAGGCTGGAGTTACAGGCGCCAACTTTCTAATGTGCCGGGGGGGGGGGGGGGTGCTCACTGCTCAGCCCCTGGCTCTGCCACAGGCCCTGCCCCCACTGCACCCCTTCCCGCCCCCTCCCCTGAGCCTGCCATGCCCTCGGTCCTCCCCCCCCCGCCCAGAGCCTCCTGCACACCACGAAACAGCTGAGTGGGAGGTGCAGGGAGACATTGATCGGCCGGGCTGCCAGTTGGCGGGAGGCCCTAAGAGCGGGGGTGGGGAGCTGATGGGGGGCTACTGACGTATTATTGTGGCTCTTTGGCAATGTACATTGGTAAATTCTGGCTCCTTCCCAGGCTCAGGTTGGCCACCCCTGGACTGGATGAAAGACAGTCCAGACTTTCCCTTACAAAATTAAAAAGAAACTGGCACTTTTCATTTCTTCTGAAACGTGTCACAGTTGGAATTTTCATTGGTTCAAAGCTTTGGTTTTTATTCCCCTCCTTTTTTCTTTCCCTTGGGGGGGGGGGGGAACCCCCCTAGAGCAGACTCATTAATCTCTCTCTCTCTAAGTGGTCAAACTAGATGGGGCAGAACACCACACCCAGGAGGTGTGTGGGTTACAACTGCAAAAGCCATCACCCATCAGCAACAACTTTCACTTGCTCCAGTTCAAAGCCTGAAACCCCAGGGTAACAACAAGCACGTCCATCCCGGCATCAGCCTTCTGTGTGGAAACAAGCCTCAGACAGAAAGGGAAACCACAACAGGACTTACCCAGCCTGGAGAGAAGAAGATACAAGCTGCTCTAAGGTGGCCTCTTAGGCCACAGCTGCCTGGCTCTGCCCAATTTAAAGGGCAATGCCCAGAAAGGCATGCTGGGAAAAAAAGTTCCTATAAAAGGCTGACTCTGCAGATGGGCTGGTTATAAGGAACTTAGATCCCTTGAAGAAAGGGACTTCTAAGAGTGTATTGGGGATGTATTTATTTTAGCACGTTGTGCTGTAGTATCTGGGCATGTTCTACAGCAAATCAATAGTAAAGCCTCTAATGGATTTCAGGACCTCTTTAGCACTTTTCTTTTGGGGGGGTTAAAAAAAAAGCCCCCCCCCCCTTTTTTTTTTTTGCTTGTTACAGTTTTTATTTGGGGGTGTTTGTGGCATGGGAAAGGCCTTTACAAAGGGGAATGCTTTGTGGTGTTTCTTATGCTGAAGTCACCTGATCTCTGGATGCTGGTTCTCTGCCCACGTCCCCTTGAATAAGTGCATCTGACTGACTAATATAATAACTTCTCATCCAAAAGCCTACCTAGAGCATAACTACAAGCGGTGGGTTATAAAAGATAGCCATAGCTTGAATACTACACTGCAATCTAGTGGTTAGGGCTGGGGACTAGGAAAGGGCCTGCTTCTGCTCGATCATGCTGTGTTAGTGTCCGTGCCTCAGTTTCCCCATCTGTAAAACACAAGTAACCACCTCTGCTTGGCGTTTTGAAGGTCAGTGCATTGATATCATGCTTGAGGGAGGCGACATCTCCTGCCACCCGCATTTTATGTTGGACAGGCCCCTTCCAAGCCAACAGCTCTCACAGTATTTCCAAACTCCCTTAAATGATGTGGCACCAGATTCTGCTCTTAGTCTCAGGGAAACCGAGACCATCTCTGGCTGAAACTGGCCAGACGGATGTTATTTATGCTGCGTTTGTGTACTTCCCTCTCCCTGCTGAGCTGTGCATGGCCTGCAAGCAGTCGCTCGCCAGCGGACGCATCCTCCCTCTGTTGTGCGGTGAGGTTTGCCTGACAGTTGCACAGGATGAAAAGGGAACAGATGTTCGCTCCTTGTGTGTGGGATGCTGGCCACGTAGGGAGTTCCGACAGCATCGAGAGCCAGTCCTGGGCCTTTGCATGCACGCTGTGGAGTGGGGGTGGGGAGAAGAGTAAATCCGCTTATCAGAAGCACGCCAAAAGCGTTGGTTCTTATTCTTATCAGCGTTGGAACTAGCTCGGTGAAGGGAGAATGATCCCCTCCGTATATTCCCCTGCGGGTGTCCCCTTTGGCCACCCTCGACTCTCCCACCCCGAAATTCCTTCTCCCTCCCTGAGTCTTCATGGCAGATGCTGTCAGAGTGGTCCGGTGCATAGGATACAGGATTGGGGCTTATGCAAGGCTTTGCTACCGCCCTGCTGGGTGACCTTGGGGAAGCCACGTCCCCTCCTCGCCTTGGTCCGGAGACAGTCCCGGAGCTAACGAGGTGCCTATCCAGCACCTAGCACCACGGGGCTCTGGGTGCCGTTGCTACTAAGAATCGTGAACCACAAAGCGGTTTGCAAGCGAGCCGGCTCTGTACAGACCCCCCTGCAGCGCTGCTCACGAGTGCAAGTGGCTGTGCTCATTATTTTCTCACGGTCCCGTGCATCGCCTCTTTCCCTGGTCACCTCGGTTTCCTGCGAAAAACAGCTCCGGGACGCAATGTCAGGTGAACTGACGCAGCCTGAAATTTCCAGGGGGGCTCAGAACACTTAGCCACTGGTGGGGGTGGGGTTAAAACTGACTTTAGGGCTGGGGAGACACGTCAGGCTGATGACAGAGATGCGTGGTGTAGCAAAAGGGGCAGAGATGGGAGAGAAGGGGCGTAAAGGTCTCACGGAGGATGTTGAGGTTACAGACAACGGGCTAAATTCTGCTCTTGCGTGCACCAGCCTGAGGACAGAATCTGGCTGAAGAGGAGCCGGAAAGGGGCGACAGACAGAAGATGGGGGCCTGGGTTTGGATCAGATTGGGAGAAGAGCAGATAGTGTCTGTGTAAAAGGGGGCACCTTCACCAGAGAGTAAGGAGAGCAACCTGGAGAGGAACCATCCCAGGTGAGCAGAGGTGACAGGTGACCTGAAGAGGCAGGCCCAGGAGGGTAGAGTAGTCTCGAGTGTCAAAGGCCACAGAGAGCAAGCAGGGGAAGGAACCGAGTGGGAAGGGGGAAGTCTGTAGCTGCCTGTCTCCAGGGTGAAAGCCAGACTGAAACGGGTGAAGGACCTCAACGTCTGACAGACAATTAGCACAGTCAGGTTCTCTGTCGGGGCTCCAACTGCTAAAATGCAGGAGACGTGAGGGTCTGGAATGAAATACTGGGACAAGTTCTTGCTCAACCTCAGTTACTGCGTTCAACAGATGGCACCAGCCGGCGCATCTGGCCGCTGGTGGTACAAGTCCTCCGGTTCGGCCCTTGGTTACCCTGCTGTAAGTCCAATAACTCCAGAAGAGTTAGTCTGGAGTTTTACTGGAGTAAATGAGAGCAGGATTTGGTCCCTGGTTAAAAAAAAAATACCCACCCTACGCAAGCTATTAGTCTGAGCACAACACAATCGCACAGCTGCTGAGCCATTGCTGCGAATAATGCAACACAGATGTGCTCACCCCTGCAGCGAGATCCACCACTGATCATCTCACCAGGGGGCTCCATTTAAAAATACTTGCCGAATATTTTATTTGAAAATAATCACAAGCTATTGAATAGAAGTTTATTCCGCAACTAGTACACTACGAGCGCTACTCCCATGGTAGGAACCAGCCCCCATGCCAGATGTCTGATGCATTGGTCAGCAGTGCCGGATCATTGCAAATTTCTGCAAGCAGGTCTGTTAACCCAAAAAGGTTGCTCTGTGTACAGAAGACACAAGCAAACTCATACGTCCACTCAGACCCAGGCACCAACCCACATGTCTGCCTCCAAGCACACAATCTCGGAGCATATATATGGTTTCTCCTCACTCCTGCCCGCTGTGGGCTCCGCCTATGCCCAAACGCACCCAGGCAATTCATTCACACCTACCGCTAGTGGCAGATGTTCAGGACTCAATAGCTAAGCCACGGAGGTTGGTTGCCTACAGCAAGTCACATGGTATTATTTCTGCTCCCTGATTGGGCGACCTAATTGTTAGGTAAGCAAAATGTGTCCGTTGCAGAAGATGTGATCACCAAACTGGGGTTGGGTCTTGATTAGGGTGACCAGATAGCAAGGGTGAAAAATCAGGACACTTTTTTCAGGGATAAGGGGGTACCGTTGCCTGTATAAGACAAAGCCCCTAATACCAGGACGTCAGGTCACCCTAACCCAAACATCAGGGGGTAGCCGTGTTAGTCTGTATCCACAAAAACAACGAGGAGTCCGGTGGCACCTTAAAGACTAACAGATTTATTTAGGCATAAGCTAAAGGTGCCACCGGACTTCCTCGTTGTTTTCCTAACCCAAACACTTGCCTGTGTGGCCGGACAGTGTTGTTATCCCCATTTTATGGATGGTGAACTGAGTCACAGAGACCCGGGCCCAGACCCTGGAAGGTATTTAGGCTCTGGAGTTCCATCAAAATTGAGTCCCGGGCGAGCAACTGAAATCAATAGGCGTTAAGAGCCTAATTGGGTATGACCTCAGGCTGAACCAGTCAGTTCTTGCACAAGGCGTGTCTCCGACGATAACACCGTGATGCACTGGTACATGCCTTTCACCAGAGGATCTCCCATCCCTTGGCCCAGACGAAGTAATCGTCCCGCTGCCCTGCTGGGACACAAAGATCATCTCCTTCGCCAGCCAATGGCACCTCTCGCAATCCAGACCCCCAGACGAAAAGGGCTTTGTATTTACATCCCGCCTTGTCCAGCAAACACAGAGTAGCCAAGCGTGGCCTAACCGCACGGAGGAAGGATGTCAGGCATAATCGCTATGAAATTAGCCGTGTAGCAAATGACCGGCTTGCTGGTTAGTAATTGCCAAGGCCTCGTTGTGATTACACACAGCCATTAGAGAAACAAGGCTTCTATTAGGGGAGGGAAATAGAGCCTGCCCGGTTGAGTGCTCCTCAGAGGACTGTGGGAGACAAGCTGGAAGTGGCATGGCCGCGTAGCGCTCTTGCTGTCACAGACGGGTTTCGAAGCAGCAGATCTGGAGGATCACGGGTCAGTTCTGTACTGGAGAGGAGCCCTAGCCTAGCAGCAGAGGGCTCGTGGGGTGGCAGTGCAGTCAGCGCCGTCCTGGAGGATGTAGGGAGAGCAGGACTCCCAACCCTCAGTTCTCTCCAGGGTGCAGGGAGTCCCCGGCTGGCACAGAGATGATGTACCCTGTTCCTGACACACCCTGGCCCCATTGCCTCAGGGTAGGAGATCTGGCAGGGCTGGAGTTCTACGGTGCTCCAGCAATCCTTATCTGGCGGGTGGCCCCTTGAGGCCATTACTAGCACGTGTACTTCAGAGCAGCCTCTAGCCTGCTCTAAGCTATGCTGGTGTAGAACTGGCCCCAAGAAATAGAGGAGCTGCAACCCGCACCTTTGTGCCTGATGCTATTGAGTCAAGTTCCAAGACATGCTGAGCGCTTGAGGGTACTCAGCACCTGGCAGGATGGGGCCCCGCCTGAGCACCTGCAGCTCCCATTGACTTGTAGCTGCTCAATGTGTCCCAGCATTGGCCCCACGGTTGTCACTGTAATTCCTTGCAGTGGCAGAGCACCTTCTGTTCCGCAGGATCCCAAGGTGCAGACTTGAGGCTCCCACTGAAGTGAAGAAAAGTTGTGTTATTAGCTTCAGGAGGGGTAGGATGATTCCCAGCCTCCCATCTGCCCCACTCTCGAACCCGCCACTGAAATGCAGCCACCTCTGGGCTGGAGCCCAGCTGCTGACTTACAGAGCTCAGCCACACCATTAGCAAACATGGCTGGGATTCTTTCCTGAAACCGCTCTGCCGCCCGCCCATGGGCAGAGAGTCTCTGGCATGTTTTGACAATACGTGGCATAGTGCCCTCTGGACACAGCTGCTTGCATTTCATCTCCTGCAGATCCGGCCGCAACTAGCCAGGCTTATAAACGTAGCTGCCCCCAGCTCACCTGTTTGTCTCCTTCAGGAGCATGGAAGGAACAGGTCTGCTCACCCTGGCAGCTGGGTGCATCAGCAACATTCTCGCCCTGCTCTGAGTTGAGTGGGGAACTGCAGATCAGAGGTCTAGTGGCTGATTCCCTGGCCTTCTGCTTCTGGGCTTCCCGGAGAGGGAAGAAAGGGTTTGATCACTTGGAAGTGCCCTGGATTGTTTTAGTTTTAACTCTTTTCACTGGTTTCCGCTCACTCCTGGCGTGTGCTCCACACAGGTAAGACACTGCCTTGTTGGGCGGGGCCCACCAGGGAAACTAAGTCCTTTGGCAGCAGAGCCCCCAACTCAAATGATGGTTACTGCACCTGCAATCAGTAACAGGGAAGCTTAAAATCAGAGCAAATCTTGCTATGACAGCGCTAGGTTGAGATGCAGGCGATTTGGGTGCAAGGCCCTGTTCTGCTACAGACTCCCTGCGTGACCTTGCCCAACTCACTTAATTGCAGCACGCCTCAGAGCTGGTCTATACTGGAAAGGTAGGTCAGGTGTGTGAAAAATTCACACCTCTGACCGATGTAGCGAAGCCACCCTGGTGTAGACAGCGCGCGGGAGATTTTTTCCATTGACTAGTTACCTCCGCTCGGAGAGGGGGATTTACTGCCGTAATGGGCAAAGCCCTTCCACCGCTGGAGTTGGTGCCTACGCGACAGCGGCAGCACTGCCACTGTAGCGTTTCTAGTGTAGACACAGCTTTCATTCTCCATCTGGGAAATACTGCCTTTGTCCCGCTCTTTGTCTACTTCGCTTGGAAGCTCTTCAGGGCAGGGGCTCTCTTCCTACTATGGGTTTGGGCAGCACCCAGCACAATGGGGCCCTGATCTTGTTTAGGGCTTCTAGACATACAGGTGACGATAGATCATCTCCCCGCTCTGACCTTCGGAGCATAGGTCTAAACCAGGGAGTGACATGGGCAGAAGGCAGCTTCTGCGGCCCTGCTGAACAGGTCTGAGCTGGTATCCCCAGTCTGGAACACCAGCCTGGAGCCAGCTGCTCCGTCCCTCCACCCTGCTGGAAGGCCCAATAGTTACCTGCCTCGGTCAGATTCATTCGTGTTCAACTCCCCGTATAATACACGCCTCGCCAGTTTGCTGCTTCTCTCATGCTGCAAATCTACCTGTGATGAGACTTTAGGAAGACCAGAGAGGTCTTTCTACCACTTTCTGATGCCCTTCATCCTACAGATGCTTCCCAGACCTTCATCAAATGCATTCCACCCCAGCATGGCAGCTCCAGAATATACTCCTCTTTGTCACTGAGAGGGCCCTGGTTTTCTAGGGGCCAAATCAGCATTACATGGTACAAGCCAGATTTGGTCATTCCTAAGGGCAGCCTCTTGGTGAGATTACCTTCATCCCAAAGAGTGTATAGGGAGGAATTGTTTGCCCATGGCTGACATGCAGCTAGCTCTGGGATGTAGCATGGGCACGTTAGATCATCCAGCAACATTCCCCTAGCGTTCCAGAGAAGAAGTGAAGCAGAGAGTCTCGGTAGGTTGCTTTTATTTAACAATTACATCAACGTGATGGAACCAGATTCAGAATTTGACTCTCTGTCTCAATGTCTCTGCAACCTACTTCCTGTTACATACCTGCAGGGGGGTCAGAAGATGGTGTTAGGCCATGTGCTTCTTCCAGAATACTATGGGGGAAGACAGGCAAAAGCAGAAGGGGCAGACACCTGAAGTCCACTGGAAGCCATGTTGCCAACCCCGAGAGTTCAAAACTCACGAGTCGGTCGAAAAACATGAGATTTTTTTTAAAACATCAACTTTTGTGTCCCCTTTGTCTGTCTTCCAGGGTCGGCGACTCTATGGTTCACGGTTTCAAGTTTTTCTCTGCAACCATGAGACTTTGAGACGTGCTTTTTCTTTAAATGAGAGCTGAGACTCCTTCGCAATCACTTGACTCCAGGAGCTGGGGCTTTAAGAAAAGCCCCCAATATCAGGAGACTCGCAATGAAATCCCACGAGTTGGCACCACTGGTAAAGACACCGGGACTGATTGCTATTTGTGCCTTGGAAACACGGTACCCAGCTGGAGCAGAACGTGGCGAGGCAGAATGTCATTACTACCTGCGCTGAGATACAGTCAGGAGAAGTGGAGCTAAAAAAGCCACCCAACCCCCTACTCCAGCGGAAGCGCCATGAGGCTCTGAACACTTGTGGTCGGTCTGCCACTGTGTTGCCCGTCTCGTTCGAACGATGGCGCCTCCCACGGCACAACGCCCCCAGCACTGACTCAGAGACGCGGCAGCCACCTCATAAATCGCTGCCGAGTCCCAAAAGACCCCAGATTTTCACTCTTCAAGCACTGGCCAGGCCTGGCCTGGCTGAGCCTGTGAGCCAAGACCAGATCCGACCCCAGCAAGATGGACGACTGGGTCTGGAAAGAGCCACCTTTCACAGCCCTGGCCCGGCTTGAAGAACAACCCCCCACCAAAACACCACCAGCCAATGCGACTTACACAACGGTCCCGCTGTGAACTCGAGACACATCCCTGCGCAGATCTTCCATACGCCCAGCGTGATTCAGACTGATACAGCCCCAGGCTCCCCCAGGACAGATGCCACTTCGCTGCCCCCTTCGGCCTGCATTAATTAATTCAACAGGTGTCGCATTCTCGAGGAAGCAGCGGCTTCTTTTATTTAACAGCTACATCAACATGAGCCATGTGCGTCCAAGGTAACCGCATCTGGCCGGGATGCTGGCGGCCGGCCAGCCGCTGAGTTAACAGTGACACGCTTTGCCGTGAGCTTGCAAGGAAAAGAAATGAATCGGTGCAAAGACGCCCGGTTCAGTGCTTTGGCTGGGCCCGGAACCTGCTGCTATTACAACATTTCCTGGGGCACCATCAAGATTAATATTTTTTTTTAATGAATGGGCAGATCCTCGGCTGGTGTGAAGCAGGCGAGCTCCACTGGCTGGAAAGGTGCCACGCTCATTTCCCCAAGCTCTGTTTGTTAATAATAAGATTTCAGATCATTACAACAAAGAATTTTGAAAAACCACTTTCCCCACCATGGATTTTTTTCCTCCGTACTTCTCACATCTTGGACACTAGCTGGCCTTGGGCCTGATTCTACGTTGCTCATATTCGTGTAACTCAGGAGTAATTCCATTGAAATCAGTGGGTTACAGCAGCGTTATAGGAGAAGCTAGTCCGATTCGCATATCCATGGCCTAGCGCTGTTGAATTTAAATCTTCCTGCCTTCTTTTTCTTTGATTAAATATAATCTGGCTTCAAAACTACTTGAAGGGCCCTTTAAACGGCACAAATGTTGCACTGGGATTTTATTCCTATCTTGCGCTCTACCTCTGCTTCAGCCATTGCCTCTCCTTGTGTCACTTTGGGTTCTGTGTTCGAATCCGGGTGCCTAATAACACAACTGTATTTCTTAGCATTCAGCACGATAATACGTGAGAACCGCAAAACAGAGAGACAAAGCAGGCTGCTCCCTAAGGCAGATGGCACAACTCACCCCACTTTACTCTGGGCGGGCTGGCTGCAGAACAGGCCCAGATTGCACGCTGCCTTACAGAGCCGCCAAGCCTGCAAGCAGGACCAGGAAAGCCCCAGAGAATTTAAAGTGACTGATCACAATTTTTCAATATGGCACATGGACCTCCTGCGATTTCCCCTTCATTAGCCCTAATTGGGTTTGATAGCTGCCCTTAGGCTTGCCATCTCTGGGGTACAAAAAGTCCAGGATATCTGGGATGATCCTGAGCCCATAAAACTGAACAGCTGGCAGTGCGGACTGAGCACCTTTCAGATTTCTCAGCACAGCTACCTCAAAAAAGGAATTAATCTGGGAAAACCTGGAGAAGGGGCAACCCTGGTTGCCCTTCTAGTGGTACCATGCAAGTGCCTTAAATCCCCAGGCTCGGGCAGTTACAGATGGTCTGGATGTGGGTCTTAATGAAGAGAGAGGGGAGAATGCAGGCTTTGCAGGCGCTGCTGCAAAGAAGATGCCCCAACAAACTCCCGCGTGCACAGACACACACAGGCCTACGTTGGGCCTGTTGTGTTATCGTGGTTGATAACTGGGGGGGGCTGCAGATTGAGATCTAGCTTAAGAGGGGTAGGGCCATGTGGTTGCACCCAGAGAGGGGTGATGGCAGCGAACCCTGTCCCTAGAGAGGTGCACTCAAGGGGGAACAAAACAGGGTCTAAAGCTCAGCTCACCCTGTAACATTGCCTCACAAGTCATCATTTAGTTGCCTCAGGTCCCCATTTGTCTTTATGGGCCAGACTACAACTCCCATGATGCACCACGGCCAGGTTCTCCTGTGATGGGCTGCCTCCTCCCTTCAAGAAGGGAGACATGATGCATCATGGGAAATGTAGTCCAACCAGAGAGCCCAACCTATGGAGGAGAATGAGTGCTTATGGCACCCAAACTACAACTCCCAGGAGGCATCGCAGCAGCTTTTCCAAATCAAATTTTTTTTTTTGAGTTTCGGACTGAAATATTTCAGTATTCAAATATTTGTGAAATATTTCAGTATTCAAATATTTGTGAAAAACTGACATTTTCTGCAAGGAAAAGACACCCAATTTCTGACCAGCTCTCGTGGCGAGCCAACTTTAGCGCCTCTCCCTGGTGGAGGAAAGCACAACATGCATTTCTCTCTAGCGCCACCAGGTGGTCAGTGCTCAGAGCAGTGTCGAGCGGGTTCCCCTCCCTCCCAGAAAGAAGGGTACTCAATACAAATCCAAAGCACATACATCTTTCCCAGGCTTTGGGCAAGAGCCCGGAGGAGTTAACCAGCTCCGAGTTGCCAACCTCTGTTGCAGCTTATCCCAGCTAAGCTTAGCAACACAAAGGTCAGCACGTGTAGCAGGAGCAAGTGCTGGCAGCCACCGCAGACAGGCTAGACGGTGTATTAATCTGTCTGGATTAGCCACTGCGGGATACAGGCAACCGTGTTTTGCAGCGGTCGCACCCAGCTCATGCTTTGGCTCCCAGACCCTACCTGGACCGTCTTGGCTTCATCTCCCTAGAGAGACGCCGCATTTTACACTTGCCCGGCTGGGAAGGAGATTTGCTCGGAAGGTGGAGGAGATCAGCGGCGGCACTCGTGCCCGCTGTGCGGGCTATCACTGCGTCGCACAGGGCACCTCGGTGCATAGCCACGGGAACTCCTTGCCAGAAGAGGTTGTGAAGGCCAAGATTATAACTAGGGTGACCAGCTGTCCCGTTTTTAAAGGGACAGTCCCGTTTGGGGGGACTTTTTCTTATATAGGCGCCTATTACCCCCCACCCCCTGCCCCGTTTTTTCACAGTTCTTGTCTGGTCACCCTAATTATAACAGGATTCAAAAAAATGGCTAGATAAGTTCATGGAGGATAGGACCATCAATGGCTATTAGCCAGGATGGGTGGGGGCAAAGCCATGTTCTGAAGTGTCCCTAACCTCTGTTTGCCAGCGGCTGGGAATGGGCGACAGTGGATGGATCACTTGATGATTCCCTGTTCTGCTCACTCCCTCTGGGGCACCTGGCATTGGCCACTGTCGGAAGACAGGATACTGGGCTAGATGGACCCGTGGTCTGGCTCAGTGTGGCCGTTCTTACGTGTTGGGTTCTGAGTCCTGGGAGAAAGCGGTGAAGTGGGGGGTTCCTGCCTGTCTGACTGGTGGGGGAGGGGTCAGTCAGAATGCACCATGTAGTAGTAATTTCACGGGTGCCACATTCACCAGCTAGGACCCCCTGGCGCTGGATGGGCTGGTGCCGGTCTAGCTGCCCGGGAGCTGCCCTGAGCTTCACTGCTAGGCCCCGGCAGTGTGAATCACGGCGAATGGAGCCAGGCACGGTAAAACTCACCAGAAGTCGCACGAGAGCGTGTGCAAGCTGAGTCACTTGCACGTGGGTCACTGCCTTGCCCGATCATGCATCGATCCTCTCGGCTAATACCAGGGCCTGGGGCCCTGCCTCTCCGCCAGCACCAGATCCTGCTTTTGCGGCAAATTCCCTGTGGCAGAGGAGTGTGCAAGTTATACCTCGATGAGCGAGCCTGGGCTCCTGTATCCCAGGGAGACAGGCTGACACCAGGGAGGGCAGGCGGTGTTGCTACAACCCCTACCCTCAGGATTCCAGCGGGAAAGGACCAGCTTTAGTTTACAGACGGAGGCTCTACAGGAGAGCTGGGGGTCTGGAAGGGACGTCCCGACTCAGCACATCTCCTGAACAGCCTAGCCCTACCCCTTTCGGGGTCAGAGCCGCTCAGGCTGCCCCCTGCTGGAGGAGAAGTTAATGATGCTGCATCATCACACCAGCCTGTGAGCGTCTCTAAACCACCCTGGCAGAACCCCACCGCGAGAGTCTTGTTTGCAGCTAGCCGGCGGATACTCCCACACAGAGCGGGGCAGACTGTTTGCATCACACCAGTTATCGGCGGCATTTAAGCGCTTCTCTGCAAATAACCTTCTGTTCGTGTGAGCGCGTGCGTTAGTCAGTGCACGACGGATGCAAACCCATTGCAGCCCATGCCTGGCGCGCCTTATGAGCATGCGTCTCCCTTATCCAGCAGTTATGTAGGCGCATGTGGTCTGTGTCTGGCTGCCTAAACGTACATCCCTGCAGGGCAGGGACGTAGCATCACCAGGATGCAATAACACCCCGGGCACATCTCCTGCTACCCCTACCCCAGAAGCTTTGGCAGTGGTGGCTTTGCCTGCCCTACACCAGGGGTAGTTGTCTGATTTGACAACCACCCTTTCAGCTGAAGCACCCCTGCTTGAACTGGGGAGTTAAAAGCAAGAGCCGCTACAAAGACCCACAGCTCTGTGACAGGTGGTTGTAGCAAACTCATTTCCTCTCTAGATCAGGCGCAGAGGACGACACACAACACACATACCGGTGGGTTACACTTACACCGATTGTAGGGCCTCTTTAAAGCAGTCTCACCGTCACAAATCTGGCCTCTCAATGCCTTGGTTTAAGGCTCTCTCGGGAACCCAGGACACAGCAGAGGCCCAGTGTTGCTTTTGTGATTCTAGCAGGAATCTGGTGATATTTGGTGTTTTTCCTAAAGCTCCAGACCCTGGAGTCCTGTGATTTCGGGGGGGTTTTAAAGTAGATTCTAGCCCTCATGGTTGCCAAAAAAAAACCCCTGAAAATGTGACCTAACAGCTCTGAAACCAGAAGTGGGCGAGGGGATGGGGAAGAACCTAACACTGATTATGTTTCAAAATCTCACGATTTTTCAGCCAGTCTCCTGATAGTGGGAGGCCTGACTCAGGGTGTGTGAATGTTTGGGGTGGGCAGCACTGGACGCCCTATACACCCCAGCAGCACCAAGCCAACAATGCAGGACAATCGATGCACAGAGGTTTTTATAAAGCATGTTTCAACCAGGAGATGGGCTGAGTCCCCTTGCCTGTGTTTGGCTGGCAGAGAGCAGCATCTGCTAGCACTGAGGACGCATTCGCATTTGCTTCTCTGAGCTGTGCCAGACATGGTTTGCATCAAACACTCCCTCTCAGAACTGAAATCACACGGGGCATCGCCTGCGGAGGGCTTTCGGGTCTCTCCTTCTCCCTCCGAACGCTGAGAGGCAACACAGCGTTCGTTGTGCTGCTGTCACATCCACACACGAGGAGGCACAGCCCCTGCAGCTACTGCCTCAACGCGGGAGGCAAAACAGACTGAGCCCGAGCTAATGAATTCACCGAGCACGCAGGCTCTGAAATGAGGCAATTCGGATTATTCACATGCTCTGTTTAGTGTATAATCAACAGCCCCGCTCAGATCCCCTGATGGAAGCATTTGCTGATCAGAAAGCAGCTCATTAGCAAAGCAGTGGGAATAACTAGGCCAGACGCATTTACCACTCCGGCCTTGTCTGCAACTGGCAAATACTGCAAGCATTTCCCACCGTTGCAGCTGCGCTCTGCCCTGAAAGGTTCAGGTGCTTCACAGTGTCTGGCCCTCACTCTCCGCAGGGGCGGCTCCAGGCACCAGCGCACCAAGCGCGTGCCTGGGGCGGCAAGCCGTAGGGGGCGGCCTGCCAGTCGCTGTGAGGGCGGCAGTCAGTCTGCCTTTGGCGGCACGCCTGCGGGAGGTCTGCCGGTCCCGCACCTTCGGCGTACCCGCCGCCAAATTGCTGCCGAAGCCGCGGGACCGGCAGACTTCCCGCAGGCGTGCTGCTGAATCCGCGTTACCAGTGGACCTCCCGCAGGCGCGCCACCGAAAGCCGCCTGACTGCCGTGCTTGGGGTGGCCAAATACATAGAACCAGCCCTGACTGTCCGTCTGGGAAGCTCAGCCCTTAAAGGCAGAGAATGGATGCTTTCAGTGCGCAATCAGCTGGCTCTGGGCCACTCCCCAAAGCAGCACCAGCTGGGCATGGCGAGGCCTTCCTGCTCTCCAGCTAATCCCAGTTTCTGGAATGGCCCGTAAGGGCTGTGGAGAGCCAGACTCCAGTTAATGCAACCGGGCCCTGGCAAAGCCCAGAACCCCCTCGGATCCTGCACTGGGCCGAGCCCTGGCTCACAGCTAAATTCCATCCACTCCGGCACTCCTGCATCAATTGCCCTGCCCTCGCATCCTTGATGTTTGCATGCAGAGAGCCGGACTGCATCTCCCCACCCATCTTGGACAGAGGCTGGTGAGATTTCTGGCTCCCAAGAGAGCTCGCCCATTGCATAGCCCATCAGCGGGGACTCTCTGAAGGATGGAAGAGAGACACTCGACAGCATTCACTCACATCGCTTGTTTCTTTCCAGGGACTGGCAGTCACAGTTAGCACAGCATGATGCTTATGCGGCCGTGGCTGGAGGACTGCTGGGATGTTTAAAAAGGGCTGGCAAAAGATAATCTCGGGTATGTGAATAATTCAGATGTTTTCCATTCTTCTTCAACTGGTAACCACGCTACACACCGTTATGTGCCATGGAGAAAGGGTCCGTTCCCAGGCAGCTTATCAGCCCACTAGAAAGCCCAGAAAAATAAATAGCGGCTGTCAACAATAGACCCTCACTTCTCCTAACTCTTGCTGGTCCAAATCCAAAACAAGCGGGAATGATTTGAAAGTCTTATCCCTCGAGCTTGAAATGACCTCAGAGAAGGGAAATAGGGGGACAAATTGGCAGGTAAACGTGACTGGAAAACATCTAGTAATAGGAAAACCTCTCTCTCGAAACCTATCCCGGCTTGTCTATAGTAGCACTCCCACCAGTGAAGCTGTAATGATATTTACTTGCAGTATAACATTCAGTCCTGGGTGCTGTCTTGACTTCCAGATGGAAATGGATACTGGTAAACAAGGGAGACAGAGCTGGAGCTCAAGCTGTGTAGAAGCCCATTTGTGTCTGTAGTTGTGGCTGTTTTCTTTAATAAATGCCTCCTGTTTAAGACAACTGTGATTCCACAGAGCAGGAGGGAATTTTTTGCGGGGGAGGAGTCTGTTGTAGACACCCCTGTATGTACAGATTTAGCACGTTCTAGCTAGCATGGGACTCCCGATCATGCTGCTAAGACAAGCCATGCTAGAACTGGGTCAGCAACAACCGAGTCCGCTGGCTTAAGTTCGAGTGAGGAGAGGGAGCTCGTGAAGCAATGACCCCTACAGCGCCTCCTGCTTCTTCCTTTCCCATTTGCCAGACTGCCACGGAAGATGCTGGTCTTAGATTATCATCATTACCTGGAAGCCTCATCATTCTCAACTGCCAGCATCCCTTTGAATGATGAGATTTCACTGCCAGCCCCAGCAGGGACTCTAATGTATGTCTCTTCCCCATGTGCTGATTTAAATTCATCCCCGTACAGCCCGGGGGGATTCTGTTAAGCCCAGGTCTATAGCTACTGTGTAAACAGAAAGAGTTCAGAGAAGAAGTTGCCATTTAACAATGTCTCAGCAGCTGGAGTGTTGCTTATTACTCTCATCGGCATGGGCTGGCTGTTCCCGTGAGCTCTGTTTGCCCATTGTCACTCACGGGCAAATTAATCCAAATGAATGTTTAAAGTGGATTAGTGCAGCTGCATTCAACCCCTGGGCGGATGCCAGAATTCAAGTGACCTTCATTTGATGTAGCTGAATTCACTGCCAAAGAGAATTCCACTTTAAATTCACACCCTTCGTTCATTCGGATTGATTTTCCTGATTGTTGCCCTGTAGAGAAGCCTGTAGTGTAGACTAAACTCTTGGCGGGCCGGGCCTGGCTTTGTAATGTGTCTGCACAGCACCCAGCACAATATATTCTTCTATAGCCTTTTCATCAGTAGACCTCAAAGCGCTTGTCAGAGGATGTCAGTATCATTATCTCCATTTTACAGATGGGGAAACTGAGGTCTGGAGCGGTGAAGTGACTTGCCCAAGGCAGGCCAGTGGCAGAACCAGGATGTGAATTCAGATTGTCCCAATCCAGTGCTCTAGCCACTAAGCCACGGTGTGTGACATGATTAGGTGCTTCCATAATAATTATAATAGCCGGATGTAGCAGCTTGGTACAAGCTATGCGAGCTCGATGGCCCCTTTGCACTATAGGACACTAAGAATCCCTTGTTCAGGAGGGCAAGATTCTTGTGACTATCACTCGATTGTGGGTGAAGTTTTCCCCCCTACACAGAGAGCCACAACCGACTCTCAGTGGGAATGGCCTGGAGATTGTATGGCAGGAACAACAAAGCTAAGGTTTCTCTGGGAGAGAGCACAGTGGACCAGGAGACCACCTCCATTTAAAGTCCCAGCGCATCAAGAATCCTACTGGTAGCCAACACACATGTGTTAGGCATAGTATTAATACAAGCGTTGGGAAGTTACGTTCACTGAATGCATTATTCTCGTCCCACAATTCTGTCCACTCACATCAAGTATCTGATAACCCCTGGCATTAGCTGAAATAAGTTTGGCTTAGGCAAATAGGAAAACTGTCAGGATCAGGACATATCAGTGTTTTACCATAGCGACAGCTGGGAGTTATTCTCACAGGCTAATACTGGAATATCCCAAAGAAAAGGACAAGATATATTAATGTTCTACCCTGCTACAGACCTCAGAGGTGCCTTCACGCCCTTTGTCACCTGGAATGGATGTGCCCAGAACAAAGAGAGAAACGGGACCATCGTGTACCAGAAAAACAAGGTTGAGAGTGGATTGGTTAAATCTCGTTTCCGATGATGTACATGCTACCTTTCACTTGCAAACAAGTCGGGTCTGAAAAGACAGCAGTAGGGGCGTACCTTTGGGAGCACACCTTGTGCATAAGGTGAACGTAACAACGCTCGCACGAGACGGCTTCCTGGAGATTGGAACATTGAACCTGTACTGTGAATGGCTCAGAGTAATAAACCTGCCCGAGTCTGGTTATTTGGTCTCTTGTCTAGGGCCTTGGCTACACTCGCGGATTCACAGCTGCAAGTACTCCACCTCTCCGAGGGGAATAGCGTGCAGCGCTGCGAGCGAGCGTGCAGCGCTGCAGACGCGGATTACATCGGCGCTTTACAGCGCTGCACTCGCTGCGCTCGGGGGGGGTGTTTTTTCACACCCCTGAGCGCAGCAAGTGCAGCGCTGTGAATTGCCAGTGTAGCCAAGGCCTAGATTTCAAAACAAACGGAAGTGTGGTCAAGCAATGGGCGATACAACTGATCATCCCCCAAAGCAGAACAAGCGACGTAAGCCCAACCTACCAGCAGGAAGGGGAACCCCGTCTGTGCCCACGCCGGACTGGCAGCTCCCCGACAGGGGCAGCTTCCGCCACAGGTCTCGACTACATCAATCCATCCAGCCTCTATAAATACAATGTGTTACCTAACATCTTCCCGGCCTCTGATTACGAGCAGACGGTTTCAGCTCATTAGTGGCCGCCGTCTGTAAATCTAATTAGCACATGGGGCGGAGCAGAGCGACAGACCCAGCTGGCAGGATTTTCCCCCCCAGAGAATTCAGAGGCATTCTGGTTGCTCCGGCGAGCGCGGCCACTGGCCCAGCTCCCCACATAAGGAAAATGCTCCTTTAGCTGCATGCACTAATTTACCTTTCCGGGAGGTAGGCCGAAGAGTAAGCACTTCAGAAATACATCTGCTTGCGGCTGGCTTAGCTAACCCCACAGGGAGGAATCCCAGCTGTGTGGGGCTGCCCGTCAGAAAGGCCGGGGCCGGGGCCGGGGCCGGGGCCGGGGCCGGGGCCGGGGCCAGTCCGTGCTGGCCTTTAATGAGCCTGCCTCCTTTACAAAGCTGCCTACTTCGGTGTATATTTAATCCCCGTCACAGAAGAAACAGGACGGGAAACTCCCCCTTCTCCACTGCCCAGCCGGACTCACCTGGCTCTTTTAAGTTTCTCCCAGCTCACGCATCATCCTCACTATCGGAGAAACCCAACTGCCAGGAGATTGGCGATTCCCAGTCCTTGGGTCCCAGGAGACCTAGGGCTAGGGTACCCCATAGCCAAGCAGGTCATTTAGTGATGTTGAATAGTGACCTAATATAGGACCTGCCCCTCATCCCCCTAAAGTCCTCATGCCCCAAACTTGTCCCCAGCTCAGCCCCCTCCAGCATCCTATGGGTTTTCTGAGCTCCCCCAGCCCTACTGCGCCTCCTTGTCTCTCCCACCATTTGCAGCAGCGAGTGAATTACGGTCATCGACCCACTAGGCGGCTCCAAGCACGTGCTTCCCCTTCTCAGAGAACGATCGGGAAATTTTGGCTGCGTCTCATATGCGAATATATACGGTATTTTAACCATGGGACGCGGTGTCCTCTCCAGAAGGCTTGGCCGGGCGAAGTGTCTTGTCTTCTCCTCTCCCTCCCGGCCAAGGAATCCAGCTCCTTGGAGAGAGAGGGCTGGAGGGGAGCAGCTAATTCCTTTCCCGACGGCTCAGTCCGGCAGCGCCAAGCCGTGCTGGAAGTCCGGGGTCCTACAGATCTGGGTGACCAGCTGCCTTTAAAAAGCCGCGCTCACAAATCTAGGAGCACGCCTGGTTCACCAGCCAGGCGTCCCATGCCCAGGAGTGACACGGGCTGAGCGTGGGTCGGCTTGGCCCAACACAGCATGCGCCAGGTGTGTATGGGGAGGGGACAATACTGCGGCAGCGTTCAGAATCCAGCCCCCTCCTACCTCCCCAGGATCGCTGGGGGCCCGGTTTAGCAGTTAGATCCGGGGCTAGAGTCCTCGCTGCGAGGAAACACGTCGAAGGGAGGGGCAGGAGAAAGGCGTCCTGGCTGCTGGAAACTTCCTCCCAGTCCCAGGCTTGGTTGGTGAGTGATAACACCTCGGACGAGGGTCAGCCAGGACACAACCTGGGACTGCCTGCCTGCGCTAGAAGCCTAAAGCCAAGGCCTGTGGGTGAGATTGTGAAAGGTCTTTGGGTGTCTAACGCCCACTGGGGGTCAGGTGCCGACATTCCTTTTGACGCCCAACTAAATCTACTGGCCTAGCAGCAGAAATCGACGCCAACTTCTCCCAGGGACCAGCTGCTGGGGGCCTGAATTGGTGACACATTCCTGGCCTGCCAGGACCATGGGGCACAGCGAGCGGCCCCAGAACCTCCCTCGGGAAAGGGATACCCCTGCCGTAGGGCCAGAGCAAGGCAGGCAGAGCCTGGAGCAGCGGGCTAGAGGAGGCGGCGAGCGGCAGGGAGAGGGCACAGTCCTCGTGTGTCTCCCGCCCCGAGCCTGCAGTGCATAGAGCCAACAAGCTGTGGGCCGGGAGCCTCTGATCTGTGAATTAATGCCATACAGAGATGGCAGCGGCCTTCTGCTCCTGTCGGTGCCCAGCCGGGGAAGCTGGATCCCGCCGGAGCAGAGGTGTGACCTTGCACCAGGGGTACTGCAGTGGCCCTGTGACCCAGCAAGAGCAGGGAGTTGGCTGGGAGCAGCGTCTCCTCCCTAGTCCCATTGCTAGGAGCAGAGAAGGGATCAGCCTAGGTAGGGTTGCCAACCTTCTAAAATTGCACAAAACCAAACATCCTTGCCCCGCCCCCTTCCCTGAGGCCCTGCCCCTTCCCTGAGGCCCCGCCCTCCACTCACGCCATTCCCCCTCCCTCTGTCACTTCCTCTCCCCCACTCTCCCTTGTAACCCTTCTGCCAGATGGAGCCAGCAGCAACCAGGGCCAGATTCAATATCTAGGGGTTCCTTTCCGTCGATCCACCACAGAACCAGCTCGAGCCCGCACCCAGGAACCTGGAAAAATTACACACCACCCCTGGGCGCCTCTGAGAGGCAATACTGCCCCACTCGCAAGCACAGAGTTCGAGTGGAGAAAAGACACTTTTAATAAAAGGAGGGAAGTAACTCGGCGTTAGTTTGGGGAAACACCACAAACAGGGTTCATAAACATAACCCTTGAGTAAAAGACCCACCCCCAAGTAGGTTGGGCAGTGTCTTTTTCCCCTCGGGGTCTTAAGTCCAGCAACCCAAAAGTCCCTTTCACATGCCCGACCCTTCTCCGAACCCCACTCTTGGTCAGTGCAGCCCCAGAGTTCGGAGGAGCAGCTGCAGAGTTCACCTCCCACCCCAGGTGGTGGGTAAAGAGGCTTCTTATTCGCTCCCCCGTTCACAGCGCCCCTTCACCAGCCACCCTGCTGGCCGCTCGCCACAGCCTCTTCGTCGCCACAGCCTCTTCGCCACCACCCTGCTGGCGATCAGTCACCTTCTGCCTCTCTGCTGTGACCTCTACACATCCGTCTCTCAGTGATTTTCAGCTCTTTTGCAGGCTAGGCAGAAACACTGCCCCACCTCAAGTGATTTCAGCTCTCACTGATTTTAAACTCCCAGCAGGAAGGCTAAAAACACAGTCCTACCACAACTGGTTTCAACTCTGATTGAGCAGTTAAAATAACAAAAGAGACTCCTTACAGACCCTATTTAACTCTCTTCTTTAAACACTGGGGAAGAACAGGTTAAACCAGTCTAGAAAGGACTCCAAAAGAGGTTGTGCAGCTACCTAACTTAGAGAATTTTTTCACTTCAAGGTCCCAGAAACAAAGGCAAGGTTTTCATCTCGAGGCCAAAAGACCAAAAACATCGAGACACTTGATCACGGCCTTGGATAGACCAAGAGACTACCTACGCTTGAGTACACTGAAACACTGTCCCCACCCCACTTACATTCACAGGGCTCTGACATTCGAACCTCTGCTCATCAATGTTCTTTCAACTGAGGGTGGCCCCCATCATTTGGGACAGGGTAAGCACAGTCCTGCTTTCCTGTATTCCTACAATAATGACAACATGGGTAACCGTATTTCACTACCCCGGCATTCAGTACTACGGTGATTTGTACCCAGCACCAGCCAAAGTTGATCCTTTGACACAGCTGTAAATGATGAATATGTAAGCAGAGCAGGAGCAAACTGTATTTACATAAACAACAAAGAGTCTGGTGGCACCTTAAAGACTAACAGATTTATTTGGGCATAAGCTTTCGTGAGTAAAAACCTCACTTCTTCGGATGCAGTCTCGTCCCCTCCCAGCTTGCTGTCGGGGAAGCATTAATTCAGACCCTCCTTACATCCTCACTCACTCATTTTCAACCGAGCTGGGGCAGAGGATTGGTG
Source organism: Malaclemys terrapin pileata (assembly GCF_027887155.1). NCBI lineage: Eukaryota > Metazoa > Chordata > Testudines > Emydidae > Malaclemys > Malaclemys terrapin. Next base: position 105,743,240 of record NC_071512.1, on the reverse strand, counting down.
TGCGGGATGGGGTGAGGGCATCAGCTGGGGGTGCGGGCTCTGGGGTGGGGCCGATGAAGGGTTTGGGGTGCAGGAAGGGGCTCTGGACTGAGCCAGGGGGTTGGGATGCGGGAGGAGTTTTAGGGTGTAGGCTCCGGGCGGCATTCACCTTGGGCGGCTTGCTGGAAGCGGCAACATGTCCCTTGGCTTCAAGGCGGAGGCACGGCCAGGTGGCTCCGTGCACTGCCTCCACCAGCAGGCACCGCCCCTGCATTTCCCATTGGCTAAGGGACGTGATGCTGCTTCTGGGGAGCCGCGTGGAGCCAGGTGGTGAGCCTGCCAGCCCCCGCCAACCGGACTTTTAATGGCCTAGTCTGGTGCTGACTGGAGCTGCGAGGGTCCCTTTTCGACCAGGTGTGCCAATCAAAAACCAGACACCTGGCAACCCTACCTTGGGCTAGTGGGGTGGGCAGGACTCCCCAGCTTGCAGGCAGCAGGAATGCTGGGGGTGGCGCTCAGCTTAGAGAACAGCAAAGATTGGGTTTTTAAAGGGTGTTTTTAAGACATCAGCCCAGTTGCAAAGGGCCTGTCCCTGCTCTGCAGCTGGCCATGCAGCTCCCACACCGGTACCCATGACAGCCCCGGTGAGGACGGCACTGGGGGGGTAGCTGCAACACCTGCCCCCCCCCTTTAAAACGGAGTCCTGCAGACAGAGGCCTTTCTGAGACGTGTTCAGAGCTGCCATTTGTGAAACGCTCGGGGCACGTTGGTGGATGGGCACCGAGCTTTCACAAGCTGCCCCGGCACCTGAATCACCACTGCCAACACCCAGCTTCTTTAGATCAGACAGGCTGGGCTCCCTGTGTGACCATAGGCAGCTCATGCCACTGCTCAGTGCCTCGGTTTCCCCACCTGGACAACAGACCTTCCCTCAAATGGGGAGGTGCAGGGGCTGATCAAGGACTGAATCAAAGCACACGAATGATCTGCAGGGACATGGAGGGAGGTGATGTTCATGGGCCAGAGCACCAGTCCTTGTGCACCACAGGTAGCTGTGGGCACCCATCAGAGCATCAGAGTCCTGGCTACAACCAGCAGGGCATCCTGGGAGCTCGCGGGGTCAGTGAGTCTCTGGGAGAAGGAGAACTGGGTCTGAATCTACCGGGTGTTCATGTACCAGAGCTGAGATTGCATTGCTCAGCAGGGAGACCCTGCCCTTTCTACCAGCCTAGAGATTCCTACCACACACTCAGCCCCTTAAACCACATGCCTGGCCTGTCCCATGAGGTTTGTAGAATGGGGTCTGTTCAGGGGTTTGCACGTTAGTATGATTTATTATCTGCATTATACCACTTCCCCCAGTGCAAATCGGCCCTGTTGGACCAAAAATCCAGAATTACCCACCGACCCTGTGCCTTTCTACAGCCTGGCCCATGTGGTTATCTCCTGCCTTTCGGGCAGCAGCTGAGAGTTTTTTCACACATCTCCACTGCATCAACCACAAGGGGGAGCTGCTGGTGTTGTTTATACGGCTGTTAATGAACCCGCTGGGGTAAGTGCGCACTACTGCCCTCTGCTGGACAAAGTCAGATAACGTTAGCACAATAGCACTTAGAGCGGTGGTTTTCAATCGGTGGTCCACGGACCCCTGGGGGTTCGCAGACTATGGCTAAGATTTCCAAAGGGGTCCGCACCTCCATTCAAAATGTTTTCGGGGTCTCCAAATGAAAAAAGGCTGAAAACCCCTGAGCTAGAGGGCTGAAGGCTAGACATTGGACAGTGAGAGACAAACTGTGCCCCAAAGAACTGACCATGTAAATAGACGAGACAGAGTCTGGGAACCATCAGAAACTACAATTGTACGGGGAAGACTGGACAGAAGAGGCGACTAGCCCGAGATGGCAGCACAACCTAGATCTTTTAAGGCCCAATCCGGTGCCTCACCTACCAGACCACCATTCCTCTCTAATGACAGCAGTGATGCGATCGCATGGCCGCAGCTGGCAGACCAGTACCACTGGCCAGAAGCAGCGGAAGCACTCTAAAAGTGTGGGGGGGGCCCACAGGCACCTGAACCATGGCCCCGCCCCCTGCATCACACACACACCCCGAGTTCCCCCCACCGCATCTTCTCCCCAAGACCCCGTCCCCACACTGCATCTTCTCCCAAGGCCCCAATCCCACGCCGCCTCTTCCCCCCAAACCCTCCCCCCCACTCGCTCCTCTCCGCCCCTCCTCCCCCCATTGCTCGCCTTTACGTCTGGTAAAAAGTGGGGGGGAGGGGCATGGTCCCCTGAGCCCCCGTTCCAGTGCCCCTGCCACCAGCGGCCCAGGAAAGAGCACCGAAGGCCCTGCGTTCTGTGCCCCGGTGCTGCGGGAGAATGGGAGGCCGTTATAACAGGATTCATTGTGAGATTGCCAAACCGGATCCACAACCATCCCGTTCACACTTGCAGCTGTGCAGCCGGAGCAAACGATGCGGAACCTCCCCCCACCCCCCAAGCCTAAGTGACGGACGGCTCAAGCGAAAGCCCCAAAGATGCCTTTCTTTAACTGGTTGATTGTCCTACCTAGAAGGGCTCAGGTTGTCTTGGCCTATCTGAGCGCCGGCGGGTTCGCTCCTGACCGACACAGCTTCCCTCGGCAGATCCATGCGCGGCCAGCCCGTGTGGAGTCGGGTTTGTGTCAAAGCTCCGGAAACCACATCAGAAACTCTGCCGGCCACATTAAAGGGGGGCTGAAAAGACACGTGGCAGGAGCATGAAACGCAGCCACGGGGACATTTTTACTCTGATGGGGGGTTTCTCCCTCCTCCCTCCATCTTGAATAAATGTACCCTTCCTTTCCACGGGTCCATTATACAGGAGGACGGACTGCACAGTGGTCCCTTTCTAGGCCTTATAAGCTAGGCCTCACTAGGGTTACCATATTTCAGCAAGCAAAAAAGAGGATGGGAGGAGCCCCGCCCTAGCCCCGCCCCTGCCCCTCCCACTTCCCGCCCCCCCAGAACCCCCAACCCTCCCCCCGTTCCTTGTCCCCTGACTGCCCCCTCCTGGGACCCCTGCCCCTAACTGCCCCCCAGGACTCCACCCCCTATCTAAGCCTCCCTGCCTCTTGTCCCCTGACTGCCCCAACCCTTATCCACACCCCCACCCCCAGACAGACCCCTGGGACTCCCACGCCCCATCCAACCACTCCCCACCCCCTGACAGCCCCCCCCAGAACTCCCAACCCATCTAAACCCCTCTGCTCCCTGTCCCCTGACTGCTCTGATCCCTCTCCCCACTCCTGCCCCCTGACAACTCCCCCCCAGAACTCCCAGCCCTCCACCCCCCCGCTCCTTGTCCCCTGACTGCCCCCTCCTGGGACCCCTGCTCCTAACTGCCCTCCAGAACCCCACCCCCTACCTAAGACTCCCTGTTCCTTGTCCCCTAACTGCCCCCTCCTAAGACCCCCCCCAACTGCCCCCCAGGACCCTACCCCCTACCTGTACCCTGACTGCCCAAAACTTTCTCCACTCCCCCCAAAAAGCCCCCCCCCTGAACTCCCGACCCCCCCCCGTTTCTTGACTGCCCCCTCCAGAACCTCCCTGCCCCTTCTCCTGCCCCCTGGCCCCCTTGCCCTGCTGCTCAGAACAGGGTGTTGGGCTCTGTGCGAGCCGGACACGTGGCTGCGCTCCCCAGCGCAACACAAAACCCGGTCCCTGGCCCTGCACAGTGCTGCCGGAGCGGGGCGCTGGGCTGCCGGGGAGGAGGAGCTGCCGGCTCAGAATGCAGGGAGGGAGGGGGGCGGAGGAGCTCCTCTACAGCTGCTCCGGAGTCCAGCCCGTGACTTCCCTGCAGCCCTCCCAGCCGCTCGCTCTGCTCTGCCGGGGAGGGGGGAAATCCCGGACATTTTGAGTGATTTACAAATTCCCCCCGGACGCTATTTTTAGCACAAAAAGGAGGACATGTCCGGGTAAATCCGGACGAATGGTAACCCTAGGCCTCACGGCACCTGTTTCTCCTGGCTCGAGCCTGTCCGTGCAGTGGCTCTGGATTGATATCCCAAGCAGTAACCCGCTGACAGTCCCTGGGAGATGCTGAAGGGTCTGTGCTGCTAACACACTGGGGTGACACCGACATGCCCCACGGGGTTAAGTCCAACGAGCAAGAAGAGATTGGACACTCGAGATAAATCCAGGAGTCCTGTTCTCCCCTGGCAGGAGCTAAGCAATTCCCGTGGACACCAGTAGGGGGTGCTGATGTCCTGCTGTGGAAGAACTGGGTCCAGCTGTGAGCAGGAGGTGGGGGAAACAAGCCCAGCACAAGATGCTCTCTCATGCTGTAGTTCCCAGGGCTCGTGCACCGGCTGGCTCTGTGCGCTGGACATTACAGGCCAACATGGGCAGAGCCGGCCGTTAAGGGAGGCTACAGGCCCAGCGGAGCAAGGGCCGGTCCCCGGAGACCGGATCTGGGGCGAGCGCTGCGCAGAGACCCCAAGGAGATGGTCTGTAAATGGGTACAAACATCCCCCCAAGGAAAGGATCCAGCCGAAACCCACGTGCCCAACCTTCCCAGGGTTCAGCGCTGGATCCAATGCTGCCAGGGGGTGGTTACACCGACGTTCAACTGGCAGGCCGGGCAGCTCCAACCAGCCATCCCGGATGGGCCCCTCACGAATGGCCAGGGCCGGCTCCAGCTTTTTTGCCGCCCCACGCGGCAAATTGGGGGGGGGGGGGGGAGAAAGATAAAGCCGTGATCAGTGGCAGCTCTACCGCGCCGCTTCAGTCTTCAGCGGCGGGTCCTTCCCTCCCGGAGGGACTGAGGGACCCGCCGCCGAATTGCCGCAGAAGACCCGGACGTGCCTCCCCTTTCCATTGGCCGCCCCAAGCACCTACTTCCTTTGCTGGTGCCTGGAGCCGGCCCGGCGAATGGCTCGCTGAGAATGATGAATGGGGAGTTGATTCCTAGGCCTGAAGGTCCCAAGGCAAACCCCAGCCATGGAGTCCGGTCCCTAGTTCTCCTCGGTGGCTTTCCTCTGGTCAGGAGAGGACAGCCCCACCTGGCCCTGCTCCCACATGGGGCTCCCATTCAGTGATACCTGCTCTGCTTCCACCTGCCTCATGGGTCAGGGTGCTCTGAGGTCAGCTCTGCCCCACCCTGTAGGTCATTGTGACATCACAACTAGCCAGGGCTACCTGCAAAGGCAGCTCGGTACCTGTATCACTACCCCTCAGATACACTGCTTGTAGCAACAAGCTCAGAGCAAAACAGACCCCTTGGAAAGACTCCCTCCTCCTACTGCTAGCGTTCAAGAACACACCCCTTCCACCCCTAGTGCTCTTGTGCTTGGTACCCCTGCCTGTGAAGTCAGGGTGACCACTCTCTCCCGGCCATGCCCAGCACAATTCCCGCGCCCTGGCAGGGTTATATGAATAACTGATTATTATTTATAGCATCAAAACAAATTCCAGCTAAAGCAACAAAATCCAACAGGTGAAATGATGGGTAAGCAACATTATAATTCATGTAAATGAAGATGGCCTGGGCTGGCTTTTCACCTTCTCCCCTATAGAGGGAGCAGAGTTCCACCTCTCTAAATTCTCCACCCACAGGGCTTACAGACAGACAGACAGTTTGAACGTATCGGTTTTCCTCTTGCCTTCCAGGGGGTCTAGAATTAGACCTGCCGAACCCTGCCTGAATCATAGAATAGCAGGGTTGGAAGGGACCTCAGGAGGTCATCTAGTCCAACCCCCTGCCCTTTGACTCTTCCAAAAGGATGGGACCTCACCACTTGAGCTGAAGGAGAATCTCCATCCGAAGTACAGGGTACATGCTCAACTCTCCCAGACGTCCCCCATTCCATCGGCTCCGAGTTTCCTGGGTAGATGTGGGGTTAATCCCATGGCTGGCTGCAGCTCCCTGCCTGAGAAGGGCTCTCAACCACTGGGGCCTGGACTGTTTGCCCTGCCATGGTTCCACTGCAGCGACCTCTGGGCTGTAACCAGCTGTCCCAGTCTCCTTAGCTGTGACCTATGGGGCACCCCAAGCCCTCGAATGTGGTACCAGACCACCACCTAGTGGTACAATTCAGGTAGCGCTTTTACCACCAGAAGGCAATTTTTAAGTACAAAAGAATTTTAAGTCCTTTTGGTGGGAGAGGGAATGACCAGCTGGGGTCCTTCCAAATCTCCTCCCCCATCCTCCCTAGTCTAGGATTTGGGAGACCTGGGACTGTCTCCCAGGGGCTGAGCTTAGCTGAACATGGTCAATAACAGCTGTGGAAAGCCAACAGCTTCGGGGTGGAGGGGTGCCCCCATGTTTTAGTTCTTGTTCCTGCCACAAGTTCAAATGCGGCATATCAATTCTGCACACGCACGTACGCTCCCCTGGGGCTCCTCTCTGGGGCGACTGCCCCTTCTCCATCTGTGGAATGGCATCCACCCGGTTCCCCATCAGAGAGAGTTCTTGGGGAACCAGGCCACAGTATCCAACTTGTCTGACTAATGAAAGATCTTCCCCCCACCCAGCCCCTGCTTGAACCAAAGCCGATCAGAAGAAAGACTTACAAAAAACAATGGAAAGGCCATGGGGGAGACACCTAGACCCCTCTGGACAAGGGGGACAGGTTTAAGGAAACTCCCCTGGCCTCATTTGCATCAAGGATGGGACAGGGAGGCATCCCCATTAGCATACAGAATGGAGAACAGAGATTCCAAGGCAAGAACCGCAGGGAACTCTGGGACTAGAAAAGCAGGGAAGCACTGCATGATGGGGGATCTCTGCTCCAGATGTTAATGAACTCACACCTGCACACACCCAGCTCAGCAGTTATCAGACCAATTTTAGTAATAAATCCTTTATTGGTATCCACAATCCTGAAGCTGCTTAATTGCATTGTGAGCTCCCTCCAAGGAACACCGCCCATAGCCAGGAATGAGCAGCTCCCATTGTCTAGCCTGAACAAAACAACTTTGGTATCCTCCCTTGAGCCATCAGTTTACCCATAAATAAATCTAGTGTTCTCCCTTGAACCATTGTTGTTTCCCTACAAAAACCCCTACCCACGCTCAAGTAAGTGCTCTGATGCCTGGGTCCAAAATCTGCATCAGTTCCACTGGAACTTCATCTTCTCCTGACTGATCGTGCTGGGGGCTCTGCCTGTCTCCAGCACTTGGGACCCTCACCTACCATCACCACCTGGGACCCTCGATCGATTCAAGCTTCATAGAATCATAGAACTGGAAGGGACCTTGAGAGGTCATCTAGTCCAGTCCCCTGCACTCAAGGCAGGACTAAGTATTATCTAGACCATCCCAGACAGGTGTTTGTCTAACCTGCTTTTAAAAATCTCCAATGATGGAGATTCCACAACTGCCCTAGACAATTTATTCCAGTGCTTAACCACCCTGACAGTTAGGAAGTTTTTCCTAATGGCCAAGCTAAACTGCCCTTGCTGCAATTTAAGCCCATTGCTTCTTGTCCTAGCCTCAGAGGTTAAGAACAATTTTTCTCCCTCCTCCTTGTAACAATCTTTTATGTACTTGAAAACTGTTATCATGTCCCCTCTCAGTCTTCTCTTCTCCAGACTAAACAAACCCAATTTTTTCAATCTTCCCTCGTAGGTCATGTTTTCTAGACCTTTTATCCATTTTTGTTGCTCTTCTCTGGACTTTCTCCAATTTGTCCACATCTTTCCTGAAATGTGGCGCCCAGAACTGGACACAATACTCCAGCTGCAGCCAATCAGCGTGGAGTAGAGCGGAAGAATTACTTCTTGTGTCTTGCTTACAACACTCCTGCTAATACATCCCAGAATGATATTTGCTTTTTTTGCAACAGTGTCACACTGTTGACTCATATTTAGCTTGTGGTTCACTATGACCCCAGATCCCTTTCCGCAATACTCCTTCCTAGACAGTCATTTCCCATTCTGTACGTGTGCAACTGATTGTTCCTTCCTAAGTAGAATACTTTGCATTTGTCCTTATTGAATGTCATCCTTTTTACTTCAGACCAATTCTCCAGTTTCTCCAGATCATTTTGAATTTTAATCCTATCCTCCAAAGCACTTGCAACCCCTCCCAGCTTGGTATCGTCCGCAAACTTGATAAGTGTCCTCTCCATGCCATTAGCTAAATCATTGCTGAAGATCTTGAGCAGAACCAGACCCAGAACCCAGGACCCACTTCACGGAGTGGTGGGAACCCAGATCTCTCTCTCTCTCTCGGTGTAGCCTTCTGACCCTGACTTGTGTGATCAGTTCTAGTTTTCTAAACCTGACTTTTATAATCAAATGTAAGTTAGATTGAATATTATCACTGCTTTGTTCGTTTGGCTCCCCTTGTACTGTTATTACCGGGCAATAAATAATTTTCATGGTTAAGCTGGTTGCTTCCCTCCCCCCCTCTCTCTCTTTTGTGTTTTTGGCTTCCCCTTTTGCTCTGCACAACGCTCGTCGTACCTAAACTAAAGATCCAAAAATCCTGTGGGGTTCGCTCATCCAGTGGGTTACTGCCAGAACAACTGTAACGTGACAGTGGGGATAGGGACGTGCTGAACCTGGGGCATAGGAGGGTGACAGCTTGGAAGTGCTGCTCGACCCAGCCTGCTGAGTCCTGGGGCATATAAGGGGTCAGCTTGGGAGTGCTGGTCCTCTCAGCTGCGCTCTGTTAATGTGTGTGTGCGTCTGATTCTGGGGCTGGAGGAACCCAGCCCTGGGGAACCTAGGTCCTGCAGACAGCTCCATTGGGAGGGAACCTGCAGTAGGGAGAAGCAGAGCTCCGTGTGGGAACACAAGTGACACAAGCAGTACATCGATAGAAGTACAGACTTCCCCCCAGAAGAGTAACCCTAATAAATGAGCGTACCCCAAAGTAACGGGCAGAGCTGGTAACAGCCCCCTCTGCAGGGCACATCCATGCAATAGTCCCACAGTCTCCTGCAAACTGCTCTGGCAATGACAATCTGCAATGTGCACAGGCTGCAGCAATTCCAGGCCTCTTCTCTGGTGGGCCGAGGGAGCCGGCAGGCTAGATCCAACAAGCTGGCAAAGTCCTAGGAACACGGCCCATACAGCAGAGCCATCTGGGGCTTGCGCTACTCCACGGCTGAATCATCCAGTCTGGCTCCCATTCATAAACTTGGGTTTCCATGGGCTCCACTCTCCAGCAGGAGTGACTCTGGGTGCGTCCTGCCAGCCTGCTTGCCCACAATGGAAATCACCCAAGTAGCTAATTAGTATAGCTAATGCCTCCCCCTGACCCCAGTTTCTGGATGACACTGGCCCATCCACGATCCTGCGACTGAAAGCTGAAGCGAGACAAATTCAGATGGAAATATGGTGTAAATTCTCAGGGGAGAGAGTAATTAGCCATTGGAACAATTTAGCCAGGGCAGTGGTGGATTCTCCATCACTGACCATTTTTTCAATCAAAATTGGATGATTCTCTAAAAGCTCTGCTCTGGGAGTTGTTTGGGGCAGGTCTCTGGCCTGCGTTCTACCGGGGGTCAGACTAGCTGATCACAATGGTCCCTTCTGGCCTTGAAATCTAGGATCTCTGAATCCAGCAGAGCCACCCTGAAGGGACACACGCCCAGAACATGAACGGTATTTAGGCAGCTCAGTATCTTGGGAGGATTTGAGCCAGACTCCCCAAAACATGACTTGTGTGTCCTCTCCACAGGTTCTTCCTTTACTTTACTCCAGCGTTTCTCAAAGTGGGGTCTGCGAGGGTACTCCGGGGGTCCACGGGCCCCGCTGATCAACTCCTCCCCCTCCCTCCCAGCACCTCCTGCACGCCACGGAACAGCTGTTTAGCAGTGTGCAGGAGGCTCTGGGAGGGAGGGGGAGGATCGGGGATGGGGCGTGCTCAGGGGAGGGGGTGGAAAGAGGTGTGGAAAAGGAGGGGCAGGGGGAATGTGGGCAGGGCCTGGGGCTGAGCGGGGGGAGACTTGGGGGGTCCGCAATTTTTTTTTTTATCAAAATGGAGGTCCTGGGGTTGAGAATGGCTGCTTTACACCACTGCAATGCAAGCATGTGGGTTACATACGCATGCACACGCATGACCCTGCACACACGACACGCGTACCTGGGAACCCATGCAAGCTCCTGCACACAATCGCGCAAACATGCCCTCTCACACTCTCACAGGCATGCACACGGCAACACGCAGTCTGCATCACACACGCCTCCCGCAAACCACTGTCGATTTGAAAACGACGCTTACACATTTGCAATCAAACGACGGCTGGGGGCTCCCGGGTTGAACGCAACACAACTCCCATCATCCTGCCGCCGCTAGCAAAGCTTCAGGAATTACAGTGGGCAGCAGAAAACCAGGCCCTCTAACCCCAGCTCTGTGGCCCAGATGCTGAAAGGGATCAAACCTAAAACCCCCTGGAGGATCTGGGCCCAAACATTTCAACCTCGCCGGTCACTCAATGACAGATCGCAAAGTCGCAAGACCCCAACAAAAAAACCTTCAAAAACAAACTCCAACGAGAAACTGCAGAACTGGAATGAATTTGCAAACTGGACACCATTAAACTAGGCTTGAATAAAGACTGGGAGTGGATGGGTCATTACACAAAGTAAAACTGTTTTCCCCATGCTAATTTCCCCCCCTGCTGTTCCTCACACCTTCTTGTCAACGGTTGGAGATGGGCCATCCTGATTATCACTGCAAAAGTTTTTTTCTCCTGCTGATAATAGCTCACCTAATAGCTCACCTTAATTAATTACCCTCCTTACAGTGGGTATGGCAACACCCATTTTTTCATGTTCTCTGTGTATATATATCTTCCTACTGTATTTTCCACTCCATGCATCCGATGAAGTGGGTTGTAGCCCACGAAAGCTTCTGCCCAAATAACTTTGTTAGTCTCTAAGGTGCCACGAGCAGGAAGCAATATCTCCCTGCAGCCGCTAGGGGCCAGCAAGGACTAAAGAGAATCCTTCAACTACCCCTGTAACCTACTAAAAAAAAAAAGTTTGTGAGAAGTGGACCATCCCCTAAGGGATTTGATTGGGCTGGAAGGGGGAAGTTTCTGATTGGAGGAGACAACTGCCACTTAGGCTCCCTTAAGAAGCTGGGCACAGCACCTGGTGAAAGGAAAGCAGGGTTGGGTCTGGGTCAGGTAGGACAGACTCCCAGCGCTACAGGAGCATCGCCTGGTTTGGGGTCTCAAGGTTGCTTTGGATTTTATTTCCCCCCCTCTGGATTTGATCACTAAGGTGAGCCCTGCATTGCTGGTGTGACCCCTCCTTCTGCAGGTGGGGGACTTCATTCACAGCGAGGTTCAGCTCTTGGCCCCTGGGAGGGGGAAGCCCTGAGAAGGGAGCGGGGCTGGGGGCTTTGAGAGCTGCTGCAGCCGGGCTGGGAAACTTCCCTCGGACTCTTTGAGCAACAGTCAAAGAGGAATTGATTTGTCTCGGCTTCCTCTTTCTCTCTGCCGCAGAGGGGAGCCGTTTGCGTCTTCCCTAGTGTTGAAAAGCCCCCCTGGAAGGTAACTGGGGCTCCCTGCTGGGTGAGGCACGGGTCTGCCCTAACACTTCTCTCCGAGGTTTCAGAGTGGCGGCCGTGTTAGTCTGTATCAGCAGAAGGAACGAGGAGTCCCTGTGGCACCTTACAGACGAACCCATTTATTTGGGCTGTGCTAATCTCTCCGTTTTCTTTTCAGGAGCAAAGATGGGCTGCTTCAGTTTCCTCAAGGTTATGATGATCTTGTTTAACCTGGCCATATTTGTAAGTACCGGCCGCGTTTCAGGCTGTTTCTCTTCGTTGCGGGAGCTAGATTTCACTGCCAGCAAATGTCCAGAAACCGTGGCTCTGATTATTTTAAAAAAGAATGAACCTGCCCTTGTTCTCTGGGGGATGAGCACTGTGACTGCCTCTCATGAAACCTATGGCAGGGCTGGGCTGGGACTCTGCCGGACCAGCGGTTTGCAATGCTTTCCAGAGTCCCTTTCTCGGACTATGTATGAATTGTGTGTCTGCCCAGCGGGCAGGGCAGTGAGTGGCATCTCGTGTGGACGCACTCATGCCAGCCGCACCCTAGCGAGCTGGCTAGAATAGCAGCGAGCATGTCGCAGCGCGGACGCAGCCCGCCCTGTAGCATCGGCACGGCTAGTTTTAATGAGTTAATTAGAGTGCAGGCGGTAGGCCTGGCTCGTGGTCTCTGAACGCTGGGGGTTGACAATACTGTGTAACGCTGGGTTTAAGTTTTAAAGGGTCCCAGCCAAGGTGATCGCGTTTCAGTCTAGGCTTGCTTGGCAAACTGGCTTGCTCCGAAGCTCTCGTGGTGGCTGTAGGGCTGTGACGCTGATAGATCGTGTCAGACCGTAAGCATTCTGTTTCTACGCTGGAGCGTATTGCCCTCTGCAACCAGTAAACCAGACCCTCAGGCGATCACCTACACTGGACAGCTAGCCGCATAGGAAATGTAAGCCACTCCTCCAGTAGGGTCCTCTCCAGGGCGCAGGTGGGCTATAACCAGCCCCCTTTCCCTAAGAGCCCCACCCCAGAGTTGGCCAGAACAAGACGTCCTGCTGGAGTGGTTCAAGGAAACGCAGGCGGTTGATGGATTCTGCAGCCCGCGCCATGGTGCACCTGTTCCCAGTACCTGGATTCGCTTTGAATAAGGCCAGGCCGCCGGGATTGCCGGGGGACTCCAATGATGGCTCCGGACTGAGACTGTCTCCGACGGTCACTGATTGTTCTCCTCCCACGCCGTAGGCGACAATCGCACCCGTGGCATTGGAAGGAGAGCGGGGCGAGGGGGCAGTGACACCAGGATCCATCCGAAAGCTCTTTCTCCTTTGCAACCTGTATCCAGCCAGGCCACCCTGCTGATGGAATCTATCTGGTCCCCGGGAGCTCCACCACCGCAGAAGCGTGTTTTATTTTCACTCCCTCGGTACAGTACAAGCCCGCAGGGCCTCTGTGCTCGGCTCCTGGCCCTGCCGTCTGCGTGGGGTACCTGGAAAGCCACAGGAATACAGGGCAGCACAGCTGCTCAGGGACCAGGGCTGGTGGGGCCCGTGCTAGCTAGAAAGTTGTCTGCAGTTTCGCTCTGTTCTGACCCCTCCGACTTGGGGCTCGTCGATCGCCTCGATTCACGAGGGTGGCATCCGAGGCTGGCAGGATTAGAACTGCACCCAGTTATACTTGGGGAGGATGAGAAAGCGGGGCTGAAGGCCCTGCCCTCTCTTCTTTCCCCCTCCGGCCTCTCCCTGTCAACAGGCGGACTCCCGGGCCGGACAGGAGACGCTCTGTCTCTCTCACTTTGCCAGGTGGGGGGTTGTAATAGGGCCGGCCAGAAATCTTCCATCAAAACCCTTTTTTTAAGGAAAATTCTCCTTTAATTGAAAATCCAGAGGAAGCATCTGCTGTCCTGGGGGGGCAGGGCAGAGCCATCAGAAAACCCCCTCTTTTGTTTTGTCTACATTTTCGGCAGAGGGGTGGGGTGGGAAGGAATCCTGTTCTTTTCCCAGCCAGCTCTGGTTTGTAGCTCTCTCTGCCCTAGGGTTACCAGACAGCAAGTGTGAAAAATCGGCACGGGGTGGGGGGTAATAGGCACCTATATAAGAAAAAGCCCCAAATATTGGGACTGTCCCTATAAAATGGGGACATCTGGTCACCCTACTCTGTCCCCACTGGCTCCGAGGATCTACTGGGATCTGCTGCCGTCTTTCCAATTACTGATTGTTTTTCCCCCACGTTCCCAGGGGCACCTGACCATGAATAGCGTCAAGTCCAAATCCTGGAGGGCGGAGCTAGCGGCTCCGAAACCAAGGCAGCATTGAGACTGGCAGGGAAATGCAATAATAATGGCTCTGTCTCTTTCCCCCCGACGAGCTGACGGGTCTGCTCCTCTCAGGTTCCTCCCAGGTGGCTCTGATGGAGGGTTTCTCCATCCGCCTCTGCTCTGGATCCAATGAGAAAAGCTCAGCTGTGGGGGGTTATAATGGAGGTGACGAGTGACTTCTCCGGTGACTTTGTTTTCCCCTGCCCCAAAGGACACGGCTTCATTCGCCCGGTGGCCAAGGCCGCCTGTTCTCGCTCAGCTGGCATGTGTTCAAAGGCAGAGCTGTCTCTGTGGCCCTAGGGCGAGGACGGAGCTGCTCGGGTCCTGCAGCGTCCCGCAGGAGAAGCAGTTCTCCCAGCCAGAGGGAAATAGTTCTCTTCACTGTATTTCTCCCCCTGGGCTTGGCTAGGAGATACGGATAGGGAGGCTGGCTGCCTGGGTCCCCGCTAGCCCAATGTAGCTGGAATGATCAGCCCAGGAAAGCTCTTTGGCCCGCATGATTCTTCCTTTCTTCTCCCAACCGCTCTTGCTGCGGCCCTCAGAGACGGGCTGAGGACCTTGTCTCCCTACACGGACCCTCACAGGGGGAAGCTTGTCTGATCCCAAGGGGCAGCGCCTCCGAATGAGGACATGCGGGTGGTCTCCTCCTGGCTTGTGCTGAAGCCGAGGCGGGCCCGACCTCTGCTGAAGCCTGTGGCTAGTCCGGTCCTAAGATGGCTGCAAAACACGGGAGGCTCCAGAACGCTTGTCCACTTGGATGCTGATGCGGGGACGGGGATTCTGCCCTCCCGGCCCAAGACATTGTGCTCCTCCTGCCGCGTGGTGCTTCTTGTGGAGATGTCTCTGCTCTGATGGTCCCGGTTCTGAAAGGCAAGGGGGAGCTGGGGGGGTAGAACACCTAACTGGCTTCAAGACTGAGCTGGATAAGTGTATGGAGGGGATGGTATGATGACACTTCCTACAATGGCATGGAGCCAATCTGCAACTGCTAGCAGCAAATATCTCCAGCGGCCGATGATGGGACACTCGATGGGGAGGGCTCTGTGTTACTCCAGAGAATTCTTTCCCAGGTGTCTGGCTGCTGGGTCTTGCCCACATGCTCAGGGTCTAACTGATCACCATATTTGGGGTTGGGAAGGAATTTCCCCCTGGGTCAGATTGGCAGAGACCCTGGGGGGGTTTCGCCTTCCTCTGCAGCATGAGGCACTGGTCACTGGCAGGTTTAAACTATTGTCAGTCGTGGATTCCCTATAACTTAGTCTTTAAACCATGATTTGAGGAAGTCAGTAACTCAGCCAGAAGTTCCGCGTCTATTTCTGGAGTGGGCGGGTGAGGTTCTGTGGTCTGTGATGTGCAGCAGATCAAACGAGATGATTGTGACGGTCCCTTCTGCCCTTAGCCCAGGAGAGGGAGGAATGGCTTGGCAGGGGCTTCTGGCAAATGACTCACCAGAGGGTGGCATTGGAGACTCGGGAAGGAATTTAAATGAGGAGAGGGAGGTAGCTAGGTGGATGGGGAGGGGGCGAGATGGTGATGGGGCGTATGGGGGGGGCAAACATCGGTGGCACACTTGGGTACCGATCGCTCTTCCGGGGTCAGGCACTGACTTCAGACCCTGTCCCTCTGACGTGAGGGGCCCTTCACCATGTGTTGACTGTAATGACCTTGGCCGACGCAAAGAGCTGACTGGAGTGGGTGAGGCTGGTGCAGTGGCCAGGCTCTCCTTCCCACCCCGCCAGCATCAGGGTTTATCTGCCCCACCCCATGCTGGAATGCAAATACAAAGACCTGTCCGGGAAAGCAGAAGGTTAAAATCTCCTCAGCCAGTGCCAGGCATTAATCAGAGGAAATGACTGACCCTGGAGTAGAAATCAGGAAGTTCCCCGAGACCCGCGTGCCGTGTCAGAGCTTTCCTGGGTCTCCCCGTTCCAGAAACAGCCCCGGCCAGTGACTGAGCAGCTGTTCCAAGCCTAATCAGGGGGTCTCCGAATCTCTCTTGTGCAAATCACAGTGCCCTTAGCCCCGCCTCTGAGCCAAAACAAATCACACCAGCTCCCTTGCCTACCGTGAACCCCTCCCCTGTGCACTTGGGTGAATCGACAACACGATCTGTCTCTATAGAGACCAGTGGTCAGGGCCGCGCCCTGTTACGGATTGTCCATGTTTCATGGGCAGCTTATGGTTGCTCTAGGAGAGCTGGATGGCACCGCTTTTCACTCTTGCTAACTCACCAGAGATTATCCCCCAAATCAAGGGATCTCTAATCTGCTCCAGGAGCCCTTCCTCTGTTTCGCGAAAGGGCCAGCCTTGGGTCACCAGTGCGTGCTGGGGAGGGCAGACTAGCCCGTGAGCTAGAGGGGAAGAAACGTTGCAGTTAGCATGAGAGCAGAACGTTCACAACTAGAAGTGAAAGGAGAAGATGGTCTTGCCTTTCTAGCTCCCGTCAATAAGGTGCTGGCTCCAGACACCACGTCCCTTGGTCCTTTCCAAGCCACCTCTGAAATAACACGCGCCTCTCTCTTGCTTCCTAGCTTGGCGGAGGGACGCTCCTGGGTGTCGGGATCTGGGTCGCCGTGGACGGGAGCTCGTTCTCCAACATATTTGGCTCGTCCAGCACCTTGCTGTTTGTGAACGTGAGCTACTTCCTCATCGTCATCGGCGCCATCCTGGTGGTGCTTGGCTTCCTGGGATGCTGCGGGGCCCAGAAAGAGAGCAAATGCCTCCTGATCATGGTAAATCTCCAGCTCCGGGCGGCGTGAATCCGTGCTCGCTCGGTCTGCCTAGCCCGCTTGTCGAGCTGCACGTGGGGTAGGATGGTGGAAGAAGTGGGCTTTGTACCTCCAGGAGGGAGGTGGGGTCTGTCAGGCCAGTGGTCTGCATTTGCAATCTCAATCTGGACATGCGGGGGACACAGCTGCTGCCTTGACATGGGGTAGATTTGATCCCAGGGTGAGGCCACTCAATACATGTCTGAATATTGAGTGGCCCCCTCAAAATCCCACGCTTCCCTGCTTGATAGTAAACCCTGTCTCGCCCAAGCCATGGGAGACCCCCTGGGAACAATCTCTCGCCCCCTTCCTCACCCGCTTGTGAACTAGCTGAAGCCGGGTTGGCCTCCCCCAGGTTTCTCCCCGGGGCTGCACCCAGCCCTGCTAACCACCACAGGAAGCAGGCAGCGCTGTGGCCAGCCCCAGCTAGATGGGCTTGGACTCCGTCCCGTCTCTGACCTCCGCGTTGTGTTTCCTCTAGTTCTTCTCGATCGTGCTGATCATCTTCATTGCTGAGATCGCTGCTGCGGTGGTGGCGCTGGTCTACACGTCTCTCGTAAGTCAGAGGGGGGTGGGAGGGACAGATTGCTCGGCTGGGCTAATGCAACCTCTGTCTCCTTTGCCCGTTCCTGGGAGGACTTTACTCTAGGCCTTGCGCTAAGGGGGATGCCAGAGGAGCTGAGATCGGTCCTCCCTGATGGGTGCTGAGGGTCTGGCCTCACTCACGGCGGTAGTGGGGCAGGAGGGAAGCGGGAATGCCTTACCCCTGGGGTTAGTCTCTCTCGGCAATTAGTCTCTCAGGCCTGGTGCGACGCAGCCCTGTCTGGGTGGGGGGCGAGGCTGCCCAGTGTTGTATGGGGGGTGAGGGGATGTGGATTTAGTCTATTCCCCCGCAGCGTCAGTAGCATGCACTCTGCAGCGTGAGCCCTGGGAAGCAAAACGGAGGCGGAAAAGCGAACGCCCCAGGCGGTGGCAGAGCAGATGACAGCTCTGGCCCGCTCTGTTGTGGCAGCAATCCTGAGCTGCTGCCGGGAACGTCCTGTGTCATAGGCCAGGGTGGGGTCAGAGCCGCTCGGGGACGGTCGTTCCTGTTCTCACTTCCTGCTTACAGACCTCACGCGTCTTATGCAACTGGGGAACTCTTCGACCTGTCCCACAGCGAGTCCGTTCCTGGGGAAAGGGGCCAGCACAGCAAACTCCCCCGGCGTGCCCACCTACCTGGTATAGCCGGGGCAGCCCTCCTCCCGCATGCAGAGGTTGTCGGTGTACCTGGACGCTGGCCTGTAGGATTCTCCAAGAACCCCATTAAGCCTTGGCCTCTCCCCACGTGCGTGCAAGGCCGTTGGGCTAATGCCCGCTGTGATGGCATCTGAACTCTCTTCTAGGCGGAGACCATCCTGGAATCAACAGTGACTCCGACGCTGAAGAATCAGTATGGGAAGGTTCCTGAAGTCACGCAGTTCTGGGACACCACCATGAGTAAGGTAAGAGCTTCCCGGAGCCTGACTGCTGGGATTTGGCTCCTCCCGGGGTTGCCTGCCTGGGACAGATCTTCTCTGCCCGCTCGGCGAGCACAGCTCCCGAGTGAGCCACTCGACTGCATGTTCGAGAAGCTGAAAGTCAACACGCCTCAGGGGGGGAGGGATAGCTCAGTGGTTTGAGCATTGGCCTGCTAAACCCAGGGTTGTGAGTTCAATCCTTGAGGGGGCCACTTAGGGATCTGAGGAAAATCAGTACTTGGTCCTGCTAGTGAAGGCAGGGGGCTGGACTCGATGACCTCTCGGGGTCCCTTCCAGCTCTATGAGATAGGTATATCTCCATACACAGCTGACACCCGAGTCTGAGCTAGGAGCAAACGCGCCGGCCCCAGCCCCCTTCATTCTGATCGCCCTCCAAACCCTGTGTCTACTGCTCTTTGGCTGCTGATGGACGGAAGAGTTCCCATCTGAGCCCATCCACTGAACGTCCCCTCCTGGGCTATGGGTGATGGGGGACATAACTTCAAATGCACACGGGGTACAAGTGTCTGGAACCAAGCCCGCTCCCCTCTGTGGCAACACAGACTGCCGCCCATCAGGTAGTCGCGGCCACTGGGACAAAATGCACAAGACTGCAGTTGCCTCTGACAAGTTGTGGTCGTCAAAGGCCCCTCTTCTCTCAAGAGTTGGGGTTGGACCCCGAATCCTGGCCCAGCTCCAGCTTGGGGAACGACATTCTGCCTTCCTCCCCATTTCGGCTGGATGCATTATCCTCATTGCTTCCCATCCTGTTCTAACTGGCTGTACCGTCGCCCCAGACGGCTTCATCCACCCCTGTAGGGTAGAGACAGGCCCCGAGATTAACCGCTTTGTAATCTGTCCGTGGAGCTTGTTGAGGTCTCTGGTTGGGACGTGATGGCGCTGGGCACGTTCTGTTCCTTGCTCTCACTCCTCTGCCTCCTCCTCCCAGGTGAAATGCTGCGGCTTGACGAACTACACAGACTTCAATGACTCTTACTACTACAAGGAACACAACAACACGTACCCAGAGTTCTGCTGCAAACCCGTCAGCACCCAGTGCAGTGCGACAGCTGCACACGACAGCAACGTCCAGGTATGGAGAGACAGCAGCTTCTGCCTTATGGCTGCAGGACCCCACACGGCTAGAAGGGCGTGGGTTTGCTGTGGAAACTGGGCCACTGTCCCTCTCTGACATCTGCTCTTGAAGTGTCTGGGGTTGTCCCCTTCCCATCGGAGAGGGAGGTGGGACTAGTTTGTGAATCACAGAAGTGTGGCATAAGGCAGAGGAGGAGCAGGTTTGTACTGCACTGGGGGCCTGAGCTTATCGTCTGTTCCCATCTCTGCAACTGACTTGCTCTACAACCTTGGCCAAGTCACTTGCCCTCTCTACGTCCCTTCCCTACCTGTAAGTGTGGGGATGAGGACACAGCTTGCGAAGGGCTTGGAGGCCTGTAGGTGGTACACATGAGCAAGGCTGACCCTGCAGATAACTCTGGCCTGGTCTAGGGGATTTTGTCTAGATTCTAATAGGTTATTCTCTTTATACGAAGGTTCTTTAGACACTTGGCCGAAAAATAATAGGGTCACGGAAGACCTCCCCAGGGATGGGTGGGAGGGAGTTGTGTGTAGAAGCAACAGTCCAGGCCATTACGAATGCACTGGGAGTACAAATGTATTTAATGTGCCTATCACATTGGTCCAGAAACGAGGCCCAAATCTCCTCCGAAGCTGAGTCCCCTTTCAAACCATCACAAGCACACAATATATGGCGTTCAAACCTATCGCTGTTTGACCCTCTTGGTGATTGTCTTAGTAACTAGACTCTATAGATCACGTGTAACAAAAGTAGCTGACCCAGCGCTCTGCGTTATAGTCATGTAGGACGTACAAATCCTGCTTAACCCATTGCATGAGCACTGACCTTTCTGCTTGGAGTTATTCTCCGCTGCGGAACAGAACCCCTGTGGCGATTACCATCTGGTGCATTTTTGGACATCTAGTGGAAGTGGCCAAGACTGGGTGCTTTTAATTTGGGAGTGGGAGGGTGGGGAGGGGAGGCTGTGCTCAAATCAAGACCCCTCAAATTGGCCTGACTTCCTGAACCCTGTTAATATTGGGGTCCTCCTGGGTGTTGGGACGCTGACCTGAGCCTCACTGATCCCTGAAGTGCCCGTATACTACGGGTGTCCTGCTTGGTCTATAACACCAGGGCACCGCTGGGCACACTCCCGCCCTTCTCAAACAGCAGAGTCAGCGCTCACCATGGCACTCCCTTCAGAAGCACGCAGCAAGTCGCTCGGTGCCGGCAAACCCAGCAGGGGGACTGAAGGGGGAGCTGCGGCCTTCCGCTGACGGGGCATCAGCCGCCTTGCTCCAACCACCTTCCATCGCTTGCTTGGCTCCGGCTCTTTCTAACCGAGCGGGTTTCCATTTCCCCCTAGGGTTGCTTCCAGCAGCTGCTGAGTGACATTCGCACGAACGCGGGCGTGGTGGGGGGCGTGGCGGCAGGGATCTGTGCGCTAGAGGTAAGTCCCCACGCTGGCTCCTGGCTGTAGAAAGTGGGCAGGGATAGGGTGATCAGACAGCAAGTGTGAAAAATCAGGACGGGGGTGGAGGCCTATAATAGGAGCCTATATAAGAAAAAGACCCCAAAATCGGGACAGTCCCTAGAGAATCGGGACATCTGGTCACCCTAGGTGGGGACGTAGGTCTGCTCGGCTGCCGTCCCACTGTCTCCCCTCCACTGCTCCAAACAAGGGGCACGTCCAGTAGGGGAGAGTCTAGAGTCACTGACTCCACTTCTGAGCTCTCCTCCTCCTGGGCTGCAGGCTCAGGCTTGTCTCCTCTGCTCCCGGGGCGCCCAGCCAAGCTGTCAGAGCGTCTGTGACCACCAATGGCTCCAACCCCAGCCCGGGCACCCCGGAGCCCGGCGCTTGAGTTGGGATCACGGAGGGGGAGCCACAAAACAAGAGGAGATGGGGTAGCAGTTGCGTGATCTAGAGGCTGCGTCTAGCCAATGAGGAGAAAGAAGAAAAGGCCTCCCTGGGCAGCAGGAGATATTTAACCTACTGCCCTCTCTTTAGATCGCAGCCATGGTGGTATCCATGTACCTGTACTGCCAGCTGGATAAGAAGTGAGGCCTGGAGAAGGCGGCGAGTCCTGTTCCCCTGGGCGGAAGAGGACGAACGATACATTCTTGCCTCTATCTTGAGAATCAAACATTTCTTGGGCCCAACACACTCTCTATCCTATGCACTGTGATTAGTTTTTAAATGATCTCCTGAGCTGACAGCTGTAGAGTGTGTGTTTGTGTGTGTGTGTGTGTATATATATATATATATATATATTTTACCTAGTGTGACGTATTGATAATGTGTACATACAATCACTTCCGAAGTGGAAAGAGCTTCCGCTTCATGCCGGAGCTACTGTGCCAAAGACTGACGGGCCTACGGATGCCGCTCTGTCCCCTCCGTGGGCTATGTGATCCTAGCTAGCTGGGGCGGGAGATAGGGAGATCTTGCTAGGAGATGACCAGCCCAGACGGCTGCTTGTGCTTGTTTTCCCAGCCCTCCTTGTTCACAAGATCCTCTGGCCCAGTCTAAGTGCGCAGGATTAGAGTCAACCCGGTGATCGGCTGGTGTGAACCAAGAGTCTTCCAGTGACTACGCTGAAGCTACCACTAACTGACAGCGGAGCAACTGCCATGAGAGTCTAGATTAGTGGAGAAGGCTTAGACCTCCTGGGGTGGGAGAGAACATCCTGCCAAGCGAAACGGGCCATCACTTCCTTCTTGCTTTAAGCATGTAGGCCAGAGGGATGCGTGTAGGCCAGAGGGATGCGTGTAGGCCAAGGGAAAGGGCCTCAGGCTGCTCTGGCCTTGACTTTTTCCCTGTCTCTCTCCCTTCAACTCTCTCCCGGGCCATCCTCCTCTCTTCAGCTTCCGCACCCTCCCACTTGAAGGCTGGGTTAGAAGGCACAATGCAATGCTGGGAGCTCACCAGCCTGAGTCTGTCCTGTATATTTTTACACTGTGAAGAACCCCCCCTCCCCCAATTAATTTATAATCTCAAGTGTAAATTATTTTCTGAATGTGGAATGAAGGTTTGCGCACAAGATGTTCCAATAAACTCTTTAACCAAGGACTCGACCGCGGGGTGCTGTCGTGCTGCATCAACTAGCCAGCCTCGGTACTTTGCTGGCCCCCATCCCCCTTGTACAGCTGGGGAAACTGAGGCACGGAGACATTAAATGAGTTGCCTAAGCTCAGGAGGAAACCTGTGGCAGAGCAGGGGCTCCCACCTCAGTCTCCTAAGGCTTAGGCAAATGTCCTAGTGACTTGGCTGTCCTTCCTGTTTGCATGCCAGCTGTCCACTTTCCTGTGCGTCTGTAGGAGCCTGGGGCAAACCAATAAGCCAGGCCTGACTACCGCTGCTATTAGCCCCTACGGACGCCCTGTTGTGCTAGGCGCTGTACCAGCCCGTCCTAAGCTCCAATCAGGGGCTGTCTTTCACTTAGCCATGCAAAGGGGTACATACTGGACAAACGGGGCAGGTGGCTGGAGACCAGCTGGTCAGACACCGTGCAATGTTAGACCCATGCTCCTATGGTGAGCGGCAATACACTCCAACGCGGGCCCTTGGGAAGGGGTGGTGCGTGGGGAAAAGGGGGGGTGGTAGAGGCAACCGTCACCCACCCCAGTGAAGAGAGAGACAGAACCCAGGAAGATCCCAGCTGCTGTGGGAGCTGGAAGGACAGGCTGGCGCGCCATGGGTCGGTGGCAGCAGGGGTGAAACCGTGATGGTGCTGGGGGAAGCGGAGGGCAGGCCGGGGGGCGTTGTCAGATCAGAGAGGAGCGGATCAGATTGCCAGGGGCGCGAAGCAGCAAAGGGCCTTCAACGGGAGGGCGAGAGCTCGGGCTTCCCAGAAGCGGTTTAACGCCTTCACTCCGGCCACCAGTTCAAGTCTCGTGTGGTGCCCGCCCTGGCCTCACCCGTGTTTAAAAGCAAAGAGGTGGCAGACAAACCCTGCTTTCACAATAGCCCCTGCCATCTGCGCCAGGCTCGACGCAGGGCAGGGGCGCGAGGCTGCGTGCAGCTACCCCATAAAGCAATGGCCCATTTGCCTTGCAAATGTGCTCCCTCCGGCTGATTTGGTTAAGGCAGCAGTGGAAACCCCAGTGCCCATCCACCCCTCCCTTCTGGCACCTACAGCCAGCTGGGAGACCGGGGGTGGGGAGGGGGGTCATATAAACAGTTGGGGGCTGGAACATGCTTGGCCCAGCCACTGAACTACTGGGTTGAAGCCAAGCACTTTAGGGGCGCCAAGGATCAGCCTACAAACGCACCATTCACCCCAGCTCCTTCCCTGCATGCAGGCCGAAAACAGGGCAGCCTTGCCCACCTGCCCCAGAGCACCTGGCGGCTTCGGGGATGGCCAGTCAGCTGATCTGAGCTCAGGTGCCACTGGTCACCATCCAAGCGCCCAGTCCGGGTCTCATGCAGCCTGGGATTTAAATGCCACTAGATGCACATGACCACTAGACAATAGGCAGCCGATACAGACGCTTGGCGTGTAGAGCACCTAGCTCCTGCTAGCAGGGACTTTGCTGTAAACTCTCTCCATGCCATGGCGATAGCGAGAGCTATTCATGTTTATTTAGGGGATGGAGCACTGGACTGGGAACCAGGAGATCTGGGTTCTATTCCTGGCTCGGCAACTGGCCTGCTGCGTGAAGTTGGGCAAGTCCCGTCACCACCCCGTGCCTCAGTTTCCCCATCGGTAAAATGAGGCTCATGATACTGCCCTCCTCTGTAAAGTGCTTTGAGATCTACTGGTGAAAAGCACCATTCGAAGAGCTGGGTGTTATTACTAACTTGATTTTTTTAGAGCTATCGAGTGCTCTTAGCCTCCACTGGCTTCGAAGGGTCAATGAGACCCCGGGGAATTCGGCACCACCGGACAATCAAGCCTCTTCGGTTTAGCTATCACCACCTTACGCTCCCCCAGGTGTGAACGCTCTGCTCTGCTGTCTGTTGTGAGCATGAGATTCCCAGGCTTGGCCACGCGTCAATCACTCCGTCTGGGCACCAGCGAGCGTGTCAGCAGACCATGCCAGCATTCCGGGGGTTAATAAGGCCAATGCGTGCGAAGAGGGAGGGGGGTGAGCTAACGCCAGCGTTTGCACTGCCCTTATCCGGCTGCAATCTTCTATCTCACGCCAGTAAACTCATCCAGCTATGGCTGATATACACAGAGGCAAATTCTGGCCTATTCTTTATCTTTATAGACAGGAACGAGATGACACAAGCCATCTACTGCCTTTATCTCGATGCGATGCGGATAAACTCATTGCTCTTATTCTAAAGAATGTGATGCTGAGGATGGGGAGGGGCAGCTGCTGATGGGGCAGCAGGAATTGCGTACAGCCCCTAGCACAACGGGGCCCTGATCTCAGGTGGGATACAAATAACCGGAGCAGGTTGGAAAAGTCCCAACAAAACCGGTTTTCCTCCGAATTCACCGATTTGGCTAACGGGAACATCCCGAGGAGATGGTTCGATTTTGATGACGTTCCTCCCGCAACCAGGCAGGATTCTGACACAGCCCGGCCCGCCTGGCAGCTTTCAAAACCCGCCTCGCCCGCCCAGCTCCTTGGCCACTGCCTGACAGGCTGCTGGAGGACCCAGACTTCCAGGGTCTGCAGCCCAGCTGGACTGGCCTGGAGCCAAGGACCATGGGGCACTTCCAGGATCAACATCCCTGAAGCAGCCAGCGCCCTGCACTGCCCTAGGGTCCCCGGGGCTTTCATGGAGCAGTCTGAAATATTGGGGGGTTGGGGGGGGGGTCATTCCGAATCAGAGTCAAACCAAATTTCAAATGATCAAAATGCTCCACGGAAGAGAGTTCCCTTTCTCTTTCCAGGTGATGGGGATGGTGCATTCAGTGCTTCCAGGAGCTCCTGGCAGTGCACGGGCATCTGCCTCCCTTCACAACATAACGATTCTGTGGCAACACACGATTTCATTGCTGCGAGTTGGCATGGGCGTGGGGATGGGGGCACCGAGCTATTGGCTACCCGGGCGAAAGGAAAATCTGTGCCGGCTGTAGTAGTGCGTAGCCTCTGTTCAAAAGGTGAGGCATAAGGGGGAGATTTCGTCCACTAGACCGGGGCAGTGCACATACCAGCTAGCCCATCTGCTACACATCCACCCCTAACACTTACCGTGAGGGAGAGGGATTTATTATGGGGGCTTGGGGGCTTACCGGCCCATTTTCCTACAGGGGCAGAGCTTGGTTAAAGCCACGGAGGGGAAGTACAGCATCTAGGGTTCTAGTCCTGGTTTTGCCACTGACCCGTTATACGGCCAGGAACAAAAGTCCGTGCCTCAGTTTTCCCATCTGAAAACTGGGCACAAGGCTACTGACCTCCTGGGGTGTGGCAAGGGTGGCTGAACATTTGGGAGGACTCAGAGAAGTGCCTCATGAAGACATGTAAGGTAATGGCTCAGAGTACACAAGGGAGCAGATTCCAGGGGGACTGGGCAGGTATTTGTTCCCAGGCTGGAGGAGGAGAAGACTACGGAGGGACCACAATGCCCATTCACTACATGCATCTGCAAAAAACTGCCCCTCTCTGACTGTAGTGACACCGACACCAGCTGGGCTGGGAGCAGAGACGCTGCGTTGTGGCTGCGATTTCCTGACTCAATCTGTTTCTTCCGCCT
Organism: Malaclemys terrapin pileata; assembly: GCF_027887155.1. NCBI lineage: Eukaryota > Metazoa > Chordata > Testudines > Emydidae > Malaclemys > Malaclemys terrapin. The sequence continues at coordinate 105,717,474 of NC_071512.1, read as the reverse complement.
TCCGCTGTCCGTCTCTTCCTTTCTGTTGACTGGAGAATGACTGAGTCCCTCTGGTTCAGTTCAGGTCAAGTGCCCCCGTATCTCCCTCGGTGGTACCACAAGCACCTGCCCTCAGGCTTCTGTCTGCCCCAGCCATTAACCCTCTTGGGTGGAGACACACAAGAATCTCTCTCCCTTCTCCGGGCTGTCCAGTCCCCTGACTATACTGTGATATCCCAGCCCGAGACTGGAGCCCTGAGGTCCTGTCCATGTGTTACTTGGGGTTCTTTCAACCCAAAGCTCTTGGTAACTTTTACTCTCTGCGAGGAGGTGTCAGGAAATAAATCAGGGGAGACACGGCCGGCCGACCGATAGATGGCTGGCACAAACAGGACAACACCAGAGTGCTTTCACTTAAAGCTAAACTTTACTTAGTCTCAAGCATTTACACACGTCTGCAGCAGGTTAATAAAACACCCCCAACCCTTGATAATTACCAACGCTGAGTGTGGCTTTCGAGAGACACAGCGGCAGGCTTCCGGTGGCCAAATCTTCCGGCTGCCGGTGGGGACCGCAAGATGTATCCAGAGGGAGAGTCCAAAAGGAGTCCAAAAGAGTCCCCAAACGAGTCCAACTATCTCAAGCTTTTTCCTCTTATTTATACATTAGTAATAGAATGACATGTCCCTTAAAGAAATCTTGTTAAGCAAGCAGTTCCAACGGGCAAGAAAGAGGCTCCTTCTGATTATTGATTAACCAGGTGTGGGTTTCTCCAGAGTTTGCAGCCTTTAGACCCCAATAGACATTCCTGGGGCACATCCTGCTCTTTTCAAATGTCTGTATCAGCAACTTCAACACAATTCTTATCAGGAAGGCTGCCTTTAACAATAAGCCATAGTGGTTTCAGGCACTTTACTGGTTTGCCAAAGTCTCCCCATACACATGGACCAGAGGTCCTGGCTGTTCCTTGGATCAGGAAGACGGCCCTGAGCCTGTTTCAAACCAGCCTTTTTGGCCCAAACCCTCACCTTTCTGTTGGTCCCTGGAGACTCCAGTTTGAACTGGTATATGCAAAGCTTGCCAAGGGATGGCTTCAAAGGGCTGAGAATTTAGCATCCCCCTCCTCCTAGAGGAGTTACAGACAATTCCCCAGTCACGCCTACACCCCTGCATTTTGAATACAACGGTCCCCAAAGGTATTAAACCGAATTCAATCCGGTTTAACTTAGTTCAGTACAGTGCCTCTGAACGCCATAAGGTTTGGCCAGGATGCTGCCAGTCTGTCACACCCTCCTTCACTGCAACCGACGGCCCCGGGCAGAGCGGGCGCAGCCCAGAGAGGGCAGAGAGCTGGGAAAGGAAGTGGATGGGGCATCAGAACTGCTTCCTCCGGGCCACCGAAGAAACGACGGAACTGTTGGGTTGCTGCACCTAGTGTTGGCCGTGAATTCCCCTCCAGGTGTGGTGTTCTATCCCATCTAGTAGCAGCAAGACCACTTAGAGAGAGATTAATGAGTCTGCTCTACAGCCTTAACTAAGAGCCATACGGCTTTTTGCTCATGCAGTAAAGTAGAGGCTCATGCACTAAACTCCAGAGGCCCCCGGTTCAATCCTGCCCGCCGACAAGGTTGTCAGTGTTACATTACAGTGGGGCAATGATGTCCCAGAAAAGCAGTTTCCCAAAGGAAAAATGCTGATTTGGCAAAATGAAAACATATCAACCTGGTCAACATTTTCACTGGAAATGATCTACAGGCCTTGTTTCACCTTTATCGTTTTGACTCAGTAATATTAGTACTGGAATATCATTAATTAATATCACTGTTGAAAGAAAGCCTTTCGGCTTTACACTACTTCGCTCCTCTACGGCACTACTCAGCAGTAGACCTCAGAGTGCTTTACAAAGGAGCGTTACCCCCATTTTGCTGATGGGGAAACTGAGGCACGGGGCAGGGCGGTGACTTGCTCAAGGTCGGGACTAGACCCCACATCTCCTGCGTCCCAGCCCAGTGCTGTAGCATTTCTGGACTATTTCCTTATCTGACAATTCTGAGCTTTCATCTTTTCATCCCGAATAGGGACAAAACCAACGTTTAAAATGGCAGGATTTTTCTTGCGTGACCGAAAGCCCTGATTTCAGCCAGCTCGAGCTCAGCGCGCTGGGCAGGCCAAGGCGAGGAGTGGCGTGAGGCCAGGAATCTCGAGTTGCTCATTAGTGGCAGAGCGGGTGGTTGGAATGCTAGTAGCCTATTTTCAGACCTGTTTGGTTTGGGTTCCTTTGCTGCTCGGCTGCAGCCAGGTGTGTCCTGACGTTGCCTGTTGCATTGTTCTAGCAACGTGCCCCTGTACAGTACGTACAGCTCCAGGGAAAAACCAGGGTCCACCGTGCTGTGGAGAACTGATCCTTGCAGTGGGACAGCGAGTACTGACCCGCCCGCCCATAAATCCTCCTCTGCAGGGAGCTGCTAACCAGAACAGGGAGACCAGCCTACGCTTGGAGCAGTACACACAGCCCACAACGCTCCTGAAAGGGTTAATCCAGTCTCAGAAAGTTGCCAGGTGACAGGGCCCTGCCCTGGGTTCCGCCAGTGAGAGTTTGCGTGGATGATGTAATGATTTCTAGCTATGTTCAGCAGGAAGAACCGTGGGGGAGGGAGTGCATTTTCCCCTTTGATGTACAGCCCCGAGCGCACTGTTTAGCACAGCAAAGAGCAGCCGCTGGCGTGTGACCAGCTGAGCGTGTCGCCACTCCGAATCCCAGCGGGGGACGGTGCTAGTGGGATTCTTAAGCAAGGCAGAACATTCCTGCTCCTGCAGTGGACGTCAGCTGAAATCGTAATTCCTAGCTGTTATCTAGCACTTTTCACCAGCAGATCTCAAAGCAGTTTACAAAGGAGAGCAGAATCATTATCCCCATATTACAGATGGGGAAACTGAGGCACGGGGAAGTAACGCAACATGCCCAAGCAGGGACTAGAGCCTAGATCTCCCAAGTCCCAAGCCAGTTTGCTGTCCGCTAGTTCACACCACTTCAAGGAGCTGAGCTGCTACATGGCCAAGACAAAGCGTTGGAGGGGAAACTGAGGCACGGAGTGGGGAAGCAACTTGCGCAATGTTCGCTCTGTTAAAGGGTCACTTTTCCAACTAGAAAAATCACATCTGCTTTGAGGTGTGAGCTAAACTCCACACCAGAGGTGCAATGCCTAACTGAGAATGTCCACACCACTGAGGGCAAATCAAGGAAGAACCAACCCCATCCACCACCCAGACCTCCAGTTTATGACTTTGGTTCTTTCGCTGATCCCCTGTGTCTGCACTTCCTGGTCTTGGTGAGCTGCAGAAGAGGAAACCAGCGACAGGCCGTTTTTCGCAGCGTTCGCCAGTTTGATATTTATAGCCAGATTGTTCAGGGCGGAACATCTGACCCTATAGATGTTATGGAAATATGCAGATCTGGGGATGGAGCTCAAGTTATGCCTACACAATAGTAATGGCATGTGTTCTCCAGCACCCAATGCTAACACCCCTCTGATGTAGGCCTCATCATCTCCATTTTAAAAGAGCGAATCATAGAAGTGTCGGACTGGAAGGGACCTTGAGAAAACATCCAGTCCAGCTCCCTGCGCGGTAGCAGGACCAAGGAAACCTAGACCATCCCTGACAGGCGTTTGTCCAACCTCCCTTGGTAGCCTGTTCCAGAGCTTAACCCCCCTTAGAGTTAGAAAGTTTTCCTAATATCTAACCTGAATCTCCCTTGCTGTAGATGAAGCCTGTTACTTCTTGTCCTATCTTCAGTGGACATGGAGAACAATTGATCACCGTCCTCTTTCTAACAGCCCTTAACATATTTGAAGACTGTTTTCAGGTTGTCCCCCCCAGTCTTCTTTTCTCAAGACTACACGTGCCCGGTCTTCTCAACCTTTCCCCATAGGTCAGCTTTTCTAACTCTTTGATCATGTTCGTTGCTCTCCTGTGGACTCTGTCCAATTTGTCTGCATCTTTCCTGTGTGGGGCCCCCAGAATTAGACACAGAACTCCGGCCAAGGCCTCGCCAGTGCCGAGTAGAGTGGGACAATTACCCCCTGTGTTTTACACACAACACAACTGTTAACACGCCACAGAGTGTGTCACGGAGTTGGGGGGGAGACAAGGCCCTGCACCCCCGGCTTCCTGCGATTCACCGAGACTCTCAGCCAGGCAGTAGAACCGAAGGTTTATTAGCCGACAGGAACACAGTCCAAACCAGAGCTCGTGGGCATAAACAGGACCCCTCAGCCGGGTCCTTCTGGGGAGTAGGGAGCTTAGATCCCAACCTCAGGGTTCCCTACGATTCCCCAGCCAGCCCAAGACTGAAACTCTACTGCAGCCGTCTCTCTCCTTCTCTCCCCGGCTCCTCCCCCTGCCTTTGTCCAGTTTCCCAGGCAAAGGTGTCACCTGGGTCCACCCCCCTTCCAGCTCAGGTTACAGGCTCAGGTATTGTCCCTCAAATAAAGTCATCCCCTGCTCTCCCATCCCCCATGCAGACAGTCCCAGCAAAACTAGAGGACATTCCCAGGTCAATCCGCCCACTCCCTACTGCGTCACAGAGAGATATTAGCCTTTTTCACAACTGCTTCGCATTGTTGACTCAGAAACTGCTGAGCTGCGTTCAAGTCTCACCACTTCCTCACTGTGGTCCAGGTGGTCAAAGGTATTTAAGCACCTAACTCATGGTGATTTCAAATAGCTTTGAGGCTCTGGGGCTCTGCCTCAGTTCTCCCTCCCTGAAGGACCACAGTACATTCAAAGCGGGACTGGCCGAGGTCCTGGCGAATGGATTGTAGACAAAAACAGATCTAAGAATGGATCCAAACAGGGGTTTCCTAACCCTACCATCTATGACGGCATGAAACAGATTTGCTAGGAGGGAGCTCAGCATGGACGACCTTTCTGGAGCCCCCCCCCCCCCCAGATGTGCCCAACTCTTGTGATTTTATCACAAGTCTCACGATAGTTGGTGTTTGGTTCTTAAAGCCCCAGCTTCAGGAGGCAAGAGATTACATGGGACTCTCAGCTTCAATCTCTTTACAAGGAGTTGAGTTTCTAGCCCTCATGATTTGGGAGAAAACGTGCCCCTAACGCCCCTTACAGGCTCGGAAGGCAAATAAAAGGAATACAAAATCTATTCTTATAAAAAATCTCATTATTTTTAAGCCAATGTCGGGATTTTTAGGGGCCCAGTTCACTATTTTTGAACGCTAAGGGCGGCAATACGACACCCCTCTTCTCCCTCAATTCACCAATAAAACCCACCATGCCGCAGAATGTAGTTCATGCGACTGAGAAGTGAGAACAAAGCCGAAATACAAACATGGCAGCAATCACCGGCTCCTGTCCTAGGGCCAGGCCCTAGCTGATCTGGCTACAATTACACTGTTTATACAGTGCCCTTATCCACACCCAAACCAGTTCCAGAGGCACAACAGTATCATGATAACAAGTTTGTTCTTTCCTGGTGTTTTGTAGATTGCTGTTTCACAGAAATCACTGTGATCTCACTAATGCATTTTTTATTTCCTTTCTGGGCCCTGCTTATCTCGAGGCTCTGATGTCAAGGCCATGGCTTTCCTGTGTCTTTGCGTCAGGACCTTAGTCATGTCACAGGACTGCCCTTTTCCCTCCACTTTTGACCTGCTGATAACGAGTGTAATGACCTGGGTGTCTGCGCAACACTGCCCTCTACGGGATGTGCTTAGAACATCTCAACTGTGAGTGATAGACCCCCCACTGTCAAACGTAACTAGAGAATCTCCATTAGGTCAAGTGATAGGAGCCACACCCTTTTGGAGCAGCAGGATCTGAGTTCTGTCCACAGGGACAGCTGCACGGAGTCCTAGGAGACTCATAGACTTTAAGGTCAGGAGGGACCATTACGATCATCTAGTCTGACCTCCTGCACAACACAGGCCACCGAATCTCACCCACCCACTCCTGTATCAAACCCCTAACCTATGTCTGAGCTATTGAAGTCCTCAAATGATGGTTTAAAGACCTCAAGATGCAGAGAATCCTCCAGGAAGTGACCCGTGCCCCGCGCTGCAGAGGAAAGCGAAAAACCTCCAGGGCTTCTGCCAATCTGCCCTGGAGGAAAATTCCTTCCCGACCCCAAATATGGCGATCAGCTAAACCCTGAGCGCGTGAGCAAGACTCACCAGCCAGCACCCAGGAAAGAATTCTCTGTAGTAACTCAAATCCCACCCCATCTAACATCCCATCACAGACCATTGGGCATATTTACCTGCTAATAATCAAAGATCAATTAATTGCCAAAATTAGACTGTCCCATCATGCCATCCCCTCCATAAACGATCCAGTGGGTTTATTTTAAGATCCAAGAGCTTTCTCAGCCTGCCATTGGCTGCAGCCAGACCCAGTTCCTGCTTGACTTCCTCAGGGATGGTGAACAGTTCCCCAAAGTTAGTGGCAGGTGGCGAAATTCACCTCTTCGCTGCTGTTCGGGAGGGTTGGCTCATGACCCAGGAAGCTGGCAACTAAGGGGGAAGTATCTCTCTCGCCAATGGAAGCTTTAGTTGGGGTTTATGTTGTTCTTGTTTGTGCAACTTGTGAGCAGCTCCTGGGACTGTAACTCCTTGGAGTGCCCCGAGGGTGGTGGGGGCAAGGCACCCTCTGCTCTGTTAATGAATGTACAAGTTTCTATCTGGTCAATTTCACTTCCTGGGTCTCATGCCCCAGCCCAAAGCTCAGTGTTTGCATTGCAAACATTGCTGGGGAATATTTATTTGTGTAAAATATGTATTTCCCCTGGGGTTAATAAAAAGATAACCATGGGAACATTTCTGTTGTTCTTAGGGTTTGTAATAACTCTTCTATTTACAAAACCTAAATTTGGGGCAAGAATTGACCTGACCCTTTGCACTTCACTCCTCTTGGGGATAGTGAAATTGGCAGGGTTAATTTCCCTTAATAGAAAAGTCTTATAGAATTTCCCAGAGAATGATCATCCGTCTAGTTTCAGAGTAGCAGCCGTGTTAGTCTGTATCCGCAAAAAGAACAGGAGTACTTGTGGCACCTTAGAGACTAACACATTTATTAGAGCATAAGCTTCGTGGACTACAGCCCACTTCTTCGGATGCATCTTCTTCGTGACTGTAGTCCACGAAAGCTTATGCTCTAATAAATGTGTTAGTCTCTAAGGTGCCACAAGTACTCCTGTTCTTCATCCGTCTAGTGACTTTTTAAACCAGGCTGTAAAAGATCTATAATTACCTAATGTCAAAGTTAGACTCAGGACTCATAGTTTGTCAGACCACTCTGTTTTATTAGCACAGCGCTCTGCTAATACAATCAGATAATGTGAGCCCCCCTGCAAGATTCAAACAGTCTTATTTATACAGATAAAAGGGTGCGAACTAAACAAAGGGACAGAGAGAGCAAAATTGTAAAATTTGCATAGGGCACAATATGCATATCCTGCTTCCTTATTAACTCTTATCGATTTAAGGCTAATGCTTCACCAATTGCCCTTAAGTAGGGCAATTTATTAAGCAGTTAATATCTGCTTTCCTGCCCCCCGCCTTGCAGCATTTCTCATTTCTACTTAAAGGTACATACAGCATTCTTTAATTCATTAAAAAGAACAGGAGTACTTGTGGCACCTTAGAGACTAACAAATTTATTAGAGCATAAGCTTTCGTGGACTACAGCCCACTTCTTCTATATGCATCCAAAATGGGCTGTAGTCCACGAAAGCTTATGCTCTAATAAATTGGTTAGTCTCTAAGGTGCCACAAGTACTCCTGTTCTTTTTGCAGATACAGACTAACACGGCTGCTACTCTGAAACCTTTAATTCATTCTATTTCTTTAATATAATTCATTTCACTTCCACACTAGTACATTCTCTAGCATTTCAGAGCAATTTCTAGAGGTCTCCTTTAGTTGTCATTTTGTGGGGAGTCTTCTCCAAGGGCTGTTGTGGGTTTGTAATTAGCTTCTCTTTCTGACTGACAGACGCCAGCCCAGTGCTGTGATGTGTGAGTTACCAGCACCGTGCAGGAAGGTTTCATTGCAGAAACAAAACTGCTTCACTGATTTTGTTTAATTTAGTCAAATTATTTCTGCTTATACCCGCTGGTACCACTTCAAAAACTAACAGATTGGAAGCCTATGTTGCTTCAAACTGCATTACATTTCTGGTGCAGCTGGTGGCTACAGTTACATCTCTAGTGGGAAATCCAGCTCTGTCCATTGGAGAAGACTTGGTTTACTGACTGCTTCTCTTATGCACCTTCCATTAAAGAAACAAAACACGAAATATAAAGGAGCAGAGTTTTCAAGAGGAAAAGCAGCCTCTGTAACCAGCTTAGAAATGAGCCCCCTTCCAGCTATGCTCAGATTTAACTAGACACAGGTGCGAGCTAGAATCTCAGTTGCAACAATTTGGGAGGGTTCTGGCTGGGGCACTAGACTCATGAAGTCTTAAGCTACTGGAACAAAACATGGAGCTAATACATGTTATTTGCTGATTTGTTTCCACCGAGGTGAGTCCCATGAGCTCTGAGGGATCCCTGTATTGTATGCTTCCTATAAAGGAGGCGAAGGTGACCATAGGAAAGCGGATTGCTGACGGCACAGGAATAACACAGCTAGCCTTCCAAGAGCGGTGGGCAAGTGCATGGAGCTAAGAGGCTCCGGCTGCTAATAGGGAGATGACAGAAGCACCTGACATAAAACGTAGGCTTTGCCACTCTGGATCAGACCAGGAGTTCACCCGGTTTGGTTGTGATATCCCAACTCTGCCAGTGGCCAGTATTGGAAGGAAGGCAATAAATGAGTCAGCACCCAGCTAATAATCTAATGGTGCAGTAGAGAAGAAATTCTTTCCTGCTTCCCTACTGGTGACCATCTCCTGCCATGCATTGTGGGATACCCACCCGGAGGAACCCAGGCTGCCCTAACGGTACGTGCTCTGAGGAGCAGCTTTTTACAATGTAGTTTTTTGAGACACTGAAATCTCGCTTAAAAGGGGAAAATGCTCTAAACTTTAACTAGAGAGTCACTAGCGATGCCCCCATGTCTACAGCCTCACCATCCCAGGGACGTGGGTCAGATCACTATCCCCTTTGTGTGGCTGGGGAAACTGAGGCACGGGAGGGACAGTTGCTTGCTCAGGGAGCAAGTCAGTGGTGAAGCTCAGACTAGAACCAGCATCTCTTTGTGACGTTGGACTCCATCTGCTTTATAAAAATATGTTTGTGAGTGGGAATGTGATGTAACTGGAATATGCTTCATGCAAAAGGTCTCTTGTAAGGTATCATTACAAAGCTTATGATCTACTGAGCGTGTTCACCCCATTTGTTTGCATGTATTATTTCTCTGTCTGGAGTTAGGAGAATAAGATATAAACTTGCATCACTGATGTAAACGTATCAAGTGGAAGCCATAAAGGGGTACTTGCTGAGCAGTTTTTGGTTAACGCCTGCAGCTTTGGGGGCGTGGTCCAGATCTGGGTCTGTGTTGCAGCAGGCTAGCGTGTCTGGCTCAACAAGGCAGGGTTCTGGAGTCCCACGCTGGCAGGGAAAACGGGCTCAGAGGTGAATTCAGCCTGTCAGGTGACAGTCCCAAGGGGGTGTCTTTGACCGAACCCATCACACTCCTAACCCCATCAAAGAGAGACGGCTGACTACTGTGCCAAGGGCTTGTAAGTAAGTCAAATGAACAGTGCCAGGCCTAAACAGCCACTGCCGTGGCCCACACCTTGAACCAGGAACCTCCAAAGCGTGAGCTGCTACAGCTTAAGCAAGGTAGGGCTGCAAGAGACTCATACCCACTGCAGATCAGGCATAGAGGAAGATCTATGCCCCACTCCTGCCAGATTACATATGCACTTTTGCATATGCCCCCCTTGGAGTAGGAGGGGTGTGTGTGGGGGTTGTGCAACTCCCACTCTTGCATGTGCCCATGGGTGTTTTGTGCATGTAACACAGATCTGTGCAATATCACATGCATGCTTTTGCGTGTGCATTTGCTAAAGCGGGGGCCTACCTGCCCAGGTCTCCACCTCCTCGCTACACGAAGCCTTGCTTTGCTTCTTCGCCCCGCATGACCATCACAGACACGCCCCAGCAGCATCAGATCAAAGGTGGGGACAAGTCCCTAACAGGCTCTATATGAAGAGCCTGGTGACTTTTCTTTGGAATGGCTGGCGCACAGCTGGTTAAACACACCTGCGAGTGGCCCCTGTGAATGCCGAGGTACCCCAGACAATGCTCAGCAGGGCGTGCAGCTGGCTTTAGCAGTCTCTCCCCACCCTTGGGCGGCTGCCCCAGCCACATCCCAGCGAGGTCTCTTGGAATAGGCCGACGAGGATCGTGGTTCCCATAGTGTCTCGGGCCGGATGTCATAATCAGCGAAGGAGACCGAGACAAAGACAATAGAAACCTGGTTTCGTGCCCAGCCCTGTGACGTGGGAGCGGTGAGAAGCAGGAGAGAAACACATCAGGGAAGGATCAAACAGATAGACACAGGGGGGGCTGAGTGACATAAAGGATCCAAGAGACGATCAGACTGCAAAGCCCTCCTCTTGCTTTTTATTGGCCTTCTGCTGAAGGACACGGCCCAGGTGGGGATGCCACGAACCCCACCCAGGAAAGGGTTTCTGCCTGACAGCTTTTCCATGGGGCATATTCCCCTTTTGTCAGCCCCCACGGACGGGACTGGAACTGCACAGGTGTAACTGACAAGGGAATCCCAGCCTACACAGCCAGACAGTCACCGGAAGCAGAGAGAGAGACCCCAGCACGTCCTATAATTCAGGATCAAATCTGCCAGAGTCCCTTGTGCCATGCTGCTCCCTCCTGCCTTCCCTCATCCCGGCTTGCCCAGCAGTGCCCTGCCAGCTGCAACAGCGTGCACAAAGAAGGATGTTTGTTGTCAGGGCCGCTACCCTTAAAATGCTCACAGTCATCCCGGAAGGGCGGGTGGAAAGCCGCTCGGCCCTTCGTGGGCCAGGAGGAGGGGTAGAGACCTTAGCCCCGCGCCAAGTGACTGCACGGGCTGCCGGCTCACACACAGAAGGCAACGTGCCATGAGCAGAGTGGGTGGGAGATGCGCATTCTGCGTGCCAATGGCTGGGGGCAGAAGGCACCGCCGGCCCTTAGCCAAGGCATGGTGCGTCTTTTGCCTGTTACATAACAGCAATAGGTGGAAGGACCCACACGGGCACAGAGGGTGCAAATAACTGTTTGCTAACTACGCACAACGTGCAGACCTAGCTGCAGGCACGCTGCGAACCCGGCGGGTCTCGAAACTACAGAACACGGTGAGCGTCACTCGAGAGCTCACAAGCTATTTAAAGAGATGCTACCCGATTCCTCGACATTACAGCACTGCTTCCACGCCCCACAGCCCTGGCCCTTCATGTGCGGGATGAAAGTTGGGCACAAGTCCTGCCCCAGCCCACCTTAATGTGCTGCTTTTGGGGGCAGCGCCCCCCTGCAGAGCTGGCTGCAGCTTTCCGGGGACCCCAAATGGTGGGGGGAGGGCGAGAAAGGGCCTCCTCACCTCAGAGCGGCCAACATCTGACCCACAGCATCCAACTCAACCCCTACCCCCCCGCACACACTGCTGCATGACGCAGACTAACCGATCATAGACTCATAGACTTTAAGGTCAGAAGGGACCATTATGATCGTCTAGTCTGACCTCCTGCACAACGCAGGCCACCGAATCTCACCCACCCACTCCTGTATCAAACCCCTAACCTATGTGTGAGCTATTGAAGTCCTCAAATGATGGTTTAAAGACCTCAAGGTGCAGAGAATCCTCCAGGAAGTGACCCGTGCCCCACGCTGCAGAGGAAGGCAAAAAACCTCCAGGCCCTCTGCCAATCTGCCCTGGAGGAAAATTCCTTCCCGACCCCAGATATGGCGATCAGCTAAACCCTGAGCATGTGGGCAAGACTCACCAGCCAGCACCCAGGAAAGAATTCTCTGTAGTAACTCAGATCCCACCCCATCTAACATCCCATCACAGACCATTGGGCATATAGTCAAAGACCAATTAATTGCCAAAATTAGGCTATCCCATCATACCATCCCCTCCATAAACTTATCAAGCTTAGTCTTGAAGCCAGATATGTCTTTTGCCCCCACTGCTCCCCTTGGAAGGCTGTTCCAGAACTTCACTCCTCTGATGGTTAGAAACCTTCGTCTAATTTCAAGTCTAAACTTCCTGATGGCCAGTTTATATCCATTTGTTCTTGTGTCCACATTGGTACTAAGCTTAAATAATTCCTCTCCCTCCTTGACATTTCTCCCTCTGATATATTTATAAAGAGCAATCATATCTCCCCTCAGCCTTCTTTTGGTTAGGCTAAACAAGCCAAGCTCTTTGAGTCTCCTTTCATAAGACAGGTTTTCCATTCCTCGGATCATCCTAGTAGCCCTTCTCTGCACCTGTTCCAGTTTGAATTCATCCTTCTTAAACATGGGAGACCAGAACCGCACACAGTATTCCAGATGAGGTCTCACCAGTGCCTTGTATAATGGTACTAACGCCTCTTTATCTCTACTGGAAATACCTCGCCTGATGCATCCCAAGACCGCATTAACTTTTTTCACGGCCATATCACATTGGTGGCTCATAGTCATCCTGTGATCAACCAATACTCCGAGGTCCTTCTCCTCCTCTGTTACTTCCAACTGATGTGTCCCCAGCTTATAACCAAAATTCTTGTTATTAATCCCTAAATGCATGACCTTGCACTTTTCACTATTAAATTTCATCCTATTACTATTACTCCAGTTTACAAGGTCATCCAGATATTCCTGTATGATATCCAGGTCCTTCTCTGTATTGGCAATACCTCCCAGCTTTGTGTTGTCTGCAAACTTTATTAGCACATTCCCACTTTTTGTGCCAAGGCCAGTAATAAAAAGATTAAATAAGATTGGTCCCAAAACCGATCCCTGAGGAACTCCACTAGTAACCTCCCTCCAGCCTGACAGTTCACCTTTCAGTATGACGCATTGTAGTCTCCCCTTTAACCAGTTCCTTAACCACCTTTTAATTTTCATATTGAGCCCCATCTTTTCCAATTTAGCTAATAATTCCCCATGTGGAACCGTATCAAATGCCTTACTGAAATCGAGGTAAATTAGATCCACTGCATTTCCTTTGTCTAAAAAATCTGTTACCTTCTCAAAGAAGGAGCTCAGGTTGGTTGGCACGATCTACCTTTTGTAAAACCATGTTGTATTTTGTCCCAATTACCATTGACCTCAATGTCCTTAACTACTTTCTCCTTCAAAAATTTTTCAATGACCTCCGTGATCTCTTTACGCCTAGCCATCCATCACACTCCTCAGCGGCTGCACTGGCAAAGGAGACCATTAGCTCAGCAAGAGGGGTGCTATATCCCGAGTTCATTGGCCTGACGAGCCACGAGCCCATCCCCCGCCCCCCAATATGTGGCTGCAACCGCCGGCTGCTGACTCATGCCACAGGGCCAGAGGGCAGCCCCAGATCTGCGGGTTGCACCACTGGGAGAAGTGGTGAGAGGAAGTGACAGCAGTAGCTTGGATGGTTATTTTCAGAAGCGCAGTGTATTGGCCCACTTGGAGCGGGTCATGGGTGCATCGCTGGGGTGGGAGCGAAAGGGCCCTGGGGCATGTGATAGCAAACAGAATCTCTTCCTTATTGCCGTGCGTGAAAGGCAGAGGAAACCAACGCTGGCTTATTTGTGTAGAGATTTCCTGGTCCGTTGATGTGGGGGAAGGTTGGTTGTTTCATCATACTGTGGCCAGCAATTCCCTGCCCGGGGGCGAGAGAGGTTAACATGGGAATGGGACAGGGCTACTTAATGCCACATGGATGCTGCAATCTGGGGCTCAGGGCCTGTGCTTTACCCCTTCTCCTTCCTCCAGCTCCACAGCCCCCCCGCCCTCCCGGACAGTAGATTCAACACTGACACACACAAGGAACGGTGCTTATTATTCACCCTTTCCTATCATTTCCCCATCCAAGCAGTGACCAAAGCAAACCCTGTTAAGACACCATAAATTTGCCTTACCGTGCAATTGGACTGGAGACATAAACCTAGAAGTCCATCTAGATTTGACAGGTGGAACAGCTGAACCCCCTCCTGATTTCATATTCATGCCACCCTGCCTAAATTGACAGTGTTGTCTAAGGGACTTTTCACCCATCGTCAGGGAACTTAAAACTATTAGCCCGATTTACACACTTCCCTTCATGCTGCAAAATTCAAAACAACTCACTACACAATGACCTGCATTCTCAAGCTTTTCTGTTGGATGCTAGAAATCAGACACCTGCACTGGTTTGTAGTATTTGTGTGATACAGAAGCATGCTGGTTGCTAATATGCAAATAAGCCCACCAAGTAAGGGAATATCTGAACCCTAACATTGCACTCAACAGGTTTTATCCTTAAGAGAGCCAATGAAAAAAAATCAGAGGTGCCACCTACAGGTGAAATGGGAGAATTGACCTAGTTGTGGATATTTGTATATTCAAATACACACAAGATGCTTTGCCTCTTAATAGGAAAAAGATACATACCTGTGGTAGCAATTGCTGCTCCAGTGTTTACGTCAATGACTGTAAATTAGAATATTTTGTAAATGAATTACCTGGAGTGAAGCTCAGTTAGAGATCAAATTTTTGAACTAATTTGTGACTCACCAAACTAGTCACCCTAAGCTGAAAAAGGGCAGACAGAAATCCTTGCCAAGCCAATACCACCACCAACAGAAACATTAATGTTAATTGCTTCTTGGCTCCTTGGCGTTAAGGTCAAAGTGTAGTCATACTCTAGTATGAGTAAACAGACTAGGGAGAAATATTTTACTTTAGTCCTAATTAAGCGTGACTCTGGTTTCTCTTCAAATTGTATAAATTTGTTGCCTTTGCTTTAATAGGTGAGAATGAAATACTGCTGTTATATAGAATCAGGGTTGGAAGGGACCTCAGGAGGTCATCTAGTCCAACCCCCTGCTTAAAGCAGGGCCAATCCCCAGACAGATTTTTGCCCCAGATCCCTAAATGGCCCCCTCAAGGATTGAGCTCACAACGCTGGGTTTAACAGGCCAATGCTCAAACCACTGAGCTATCCCTCCCCCACGATACAACTCAAACATCAACTTGCCTGGAGATTGAAAGAAGAAAGAGATTAACCAAGTCTTCGCTAGAGTTACGTACATAAAAAGAACTCAATAATGCTCTGGCTCTTTATTTCATAACCACAGTGGGTGGGTGAAGCTAAGGTATTGGGTTACTGGCCCTTTCATGAGAAAGGGAAGCATCAGAGGCAACGTTCTAAACTCCAATTACCTCCAACAACAAGGAAGAAACCACACACAAGCAAGGTGGAAATCAGAGCAGGTCCTCCCAGCGCTCATTAAATTCCCTGCATTGGTACAACAACTTGCTAGGGCTGGTCGTCCCCAGATTCTTTCTGCCACTCAGCCTGTTTGCTTTTTTCACCAGCAGCTTAGTGAGAAATTCAAGCAATGGAGTTGGAGTGGGAGTGGGAAGAGGGAGAGAGATGAAATCTCTCTCTCTCTCTCACACACACACACACACACCCTACTGTGCCTTTTAAATGCAAGACTCTCAAATTCCTGCATAAACTGGGGCAAGTCATTTTAATCTCCGTGCCTCAGTTTCCCATCTGTGAAATGGGGCTCAGAATCTTTCCCTTCTCTCACCTTTTACTGCCTTCAGACTGCAAGGGCTAGATCTGCAGAGGGATTTGGCCATATAATTGCTCCATTAGGTGCCTAAGTTCAAAATTTAGATCCTCAACCCTCCCTCCTCAGCTGCCACCTAAATTCTCTTGATGCCCAAGCTTCCAGCAGTGAAGCAGCCAAAGCATTTACATTTCTGCTGCTGCTGGGCATGCTCAAAACCACCGCAGTCCCCTGAGCCCAGGGCAGGGGTCCCCCACCCAGCTCCACTCTACTCCAGGGCCCAAGCCAGTGGGCGTGCTCAGCGGCTGTCTAGCAGATCAGGCTTCACGCGTAACATCAGGCTTCATACTCTCTAGCCCCTCCGGTAGAGCCCTCACCTGGGATGTGCGGGAGCCCAGCTCAAATGCCCACCTTGCCTGATTCAGAGCAGGGACCTGAGCCCCCGTTCTCCCAGCTGAGCAGCCACGACGCCACTGGGTATTCTGGGGTGGGTCTGTCTCAGGTCCCTGCCGCAGATCAGGCAGCGTGGGGAACTGCACCCCACGCTCAGTCGCAGCTGAGTGCTCTAGCCACTGGGCGAGAGGGGATAAAACCACCCCTGCCTCCGGTTTTTGGCAAGAAAGGGCTGCCCTGCCTTTGGCAGCTGACTCTGGGGCAGAGGGAGGCGTCTCCTGCCATTTGGGAATCACCCCTGCAAGCTTCTTTCTGAGGCCAGGTGCCTAACTCCCTTTTGAGGGGGAAGATTAGACCACACCCCTCTTCTCTGCATTTCCACCTGGCTATCTTAGGTGGCTCCCCACTCAATGGTCTGGCTTTTCGTAGGTCCCATTCATAGGCCCCCTAACTCTCCCCACACATTATACAGGAGCTGAGGTGTCTACTCGTGGCTGCAGGTTCCACTGGGCGGCAGGACTCCCAGACAACAGGTGCTGCAATACTGAGGCTAAGTCCCCTTTGTGGATCTAGCCCTGAATTCTTGGAGGCAGGGTCTGGCTCAGACCATGTCTGTACAGCACCTACCACAACGGGGCCCTGACTGCAACATGCCCATTATAACAACGCCCCCATAACACCTCACATTAGCTACATGACTCTATTGGACCTGCCATCACGCCAATGCAGGTGCTTCATTTCCAATGCTCTTTACAGCCTTAGAACGACAGAGAGGGTCAGGTTGCACTTTAGGCCTGTCTTGTGCTCTTACTGTACAAACAAGGCATCCGAGCTTCCGCAGCTGTTGGCAAACCCAGGTTTTACTCATGTGTTTGAAGACAGGGCCAGGCTACGCTGGGGCTTTTCCACGATTTAGCAACAAAGACGGCGTGGACTTTGAGTAATTCGGCAGCTAGTTGTGATCTGCATGCAGGAAGGAAATGCTTTGGTAAACCCTCAGGGGAGAGAATTCCTCACACCATCCTCATGACTAGAAGGCAGGGACAAGAAGGCAGTTTATCCATCAGTGAAATGGGGAGAAGTGTGTTTATAATAAAACTGGTCCCAAAAAAGTTTGACCAAACCCCCCCGCCCATCTTTTCAAGCTATACAAAATGTTTGGTGAACAATATTTTCATTGCTCAAAATTCTCCGGGGTTCAGGGAAAGAATTTGAAATGCCGCATTTTCATTTCGATTTGACCCAAATGGGATCAAGGCAAAAATATTCTGGGGTGGGTGGTTACCCCTCCGCCTTTCACCCTCTAGCTGGAATGGAACATTTTTGGTTTCCAATGGGTTCATGATGAAATTTTTCATTGTGAATTATTTTGGGGGGGAGGGAAATTCAGATGATTTAAGGGGCAATTCCCAATGAAGCGAAAACCTTTCAAAGTTTTCCAGTGAAAAGAATTCACATTTTTCAACCAGCCTTCGCTGGGTGCTTGGAGATCTGTGGATGAAAATTGCTATTCTCAGAGGGAAAACGGACTTCCCCTTGACACTGAAGATGTCTTACTAGCAAAAGGGTTTGATTCTTGAAGTCCTGGGCAGTCACAACCCCACTGCAGGGACCGGAAGTGCTCAGATTATCATTAATCAACCCCCAGAATAAATCCCCACAAACTGCTATCTCTTACTGGCACCTTTCCAGTCTGACCCAGGGTTGGTGGCAAATCCATTAACATTCATTGTCAAAACAGCCCTCACAAATTTAACATTCTTAGAGCTCCTTTTTTTCCTTCAACCCAACCAGTACGAACATCATATCAATGGTGTTTCCAAACAGTATTAGTCACATGCCAACATGCTCCATGTACATGACCTAAGGTGCGGTTCTCAGCGTGGGCGTCATGACCCACAGGGGGTTAAGAACAAGGGCCTGGGGGTCATGATCAACCTGCCCTTCCTGTATTTTTATGTAAGGTCCCGGCTAGTTGGGGAAGAGAACCTTGATGTGAGTAAGGGTGTCCCAGTATGGACAATCCTACCACCGTCCTATGGGAATAGCATAATCAAATCAACGAAATGCAGGGCTGGAAGGGGCCTTAAGAAGTCATCGCGTCCAGCTCCCTGTGCCGAGGCAGGACTGAGTAAATCTAGACCAGCCCGGACAGGTGTTTGTCCAACCTGTTCTTAGAAACCTCCAATGACGGGGATTCCAACCTCCCTTGGTAGCCTGTTCCAGAGCTTCACTATCCTTAGAGTTAGAAAGATTTCCCTGAGAGCTAACCTAAATCTCCCTTGCTCCAGATTAAGCCCTTTGCTCTTTGTCCTACATTCAGTGGAGCTGGAGAACAACTCATCCCCGGCTCTTTATAAGAGCCTGGAACGTATTTGGAGATTGTTCGCAGGTCCCCCCACGGTCTTCTGTTCTCAAGCCTAAACGTGTCCAGTTTTTTAACCTTTCCTCCTAGCTCAGGTTTTCTAACCCTTTGATCATTTTGGGGGCTCTCCTCTGGACTCTCTCCAATTTGTCCCCATCTTTTATCCACCCCTATTTCGGGGGTATGGAGCATTCACCTTAAATCCCTTCTGCAGCCCCTTTCAGACCACGGGGCCTGTTTGATCAAGTCCTAGCCTCCCAGCGTGTCACTCTCTGTAGAAAAGCCTGGCTTTTGAAGAGGTTATTATGCCCTGGGGGTCATGCGCTTATCAGCGTTACTCTGGAAGTTAGCAGCGAGAGTGGGGCCGTGCCCAAGAAAGGTACGGCTTAGCAAATATTTGCAATCTGATAAAGCCCCATCTAATAGCTCTGCGACAAACACGGGTCCATAACAACAACAGGCAAAACCACTGGTATTTCTAGACTGTTTTCAGGGGTGCTCCGGTAGTGAGTTCACACTGACATTGACGGCAGCAGGGTCCAATGGGACGGACCGTCAGCAGACCAAGATGCTATTTATAGCTGTTCCGCTGACTCATGGTGTGTGACCTTGAACAAGTCACTTAACACCTACGGATCTCAGGTTCACAGCCTCTGAAATGGGCGTGAGACTTACCTTTACTGAGTGCTTTGATGCCGCGCTAGGGATAGTGCATTGCAAAGCTAATCGTCTTGCTTCGGCTCATTTTCCCAGGCCAAGGTTTTCAATGAGCAGTGGACACTTAGAATTCAGTAGCTCCTTAGAGACCAACCCAGCTGGGCCCCCACTGTGCCAGGTGCTGTACGCACACTTAGGGGAAGATGTTCAAAAGCACCTCAGGTGTTTAAGACCACAAGCCCCTCCACTTTTCAATGGGACTCAAGTGCTTTTGAAAACCTCCCCTCTAGTAAAACAGCCCAAAGAGCTTCCAACCCCAAACTGATTTTGGGTGCCCAACGTGAGCCCCTTTAAAAGCGTCTGACTTCCAGAGGATGGGCGCTCGGCCCTTTCTGCCAATCAGCCCCTTTAAGGTGTTTTAAGCACCCCTCAAATGGAGACACGCAGACTCACTAGTCACTTTTTAAAATCTTGGGCCCCGTCTGCGATTGGGGATAATAACGTTTGACCCCCCCTTTGAAAAGCACTCTTGAGACCCACAGCTGAAAAGCTCTCCATAAATGCTAAGTGATCTCGTTGGCATCCGTATAAATAACGCCAGGCAATGAAACGCAAAGAAATGACATTACGGCAGAGAGTTCAAAACCACAACGAAGTCAAGAAGCTCCAAGTGTGGTTCGCTCCCCCGCTCCCATCCATCCCGCTTAGGGACATGCCTGGCTTCCACATATGCAGTGTCAGAGCACCTCCCTTCTTTAATGTATTTATCCTCACAACACCCTTGGGAGGAGGGCAATGCTATTGTCCCCCTTGTACAGCTGGGGAACTCAGGCACAGAGAGACTAAGGCCTTGTCCACACCAATGTTCCCTCTCATTTTTCCCATCCATGTGCGGAATGAATTTTGTTAAGTGCACCAATATGGAGGTGATGTGTGGCGGGGGTGGGGCCGATGGGTTCAGGGTGCGGGAAGGAGCTCAGGGCTGGAGTGGGGAGTGGGGGAGGGTTCCAGCTAGGGGTGCGGACTCTGGGGTGGGGCTGGGGATGAGGGGCTTGGGATGCAGGCTGCCCTGGGGCTGCAGCGGGGATAAAGGACTCCTCCCAGTCCTCTCTCCCCACAGTAGCACCTGGCCTGGGGGAGAGTTGCCTCTCCCTGCCGTGGCGGGGCTGGGGCTGGTGCTGGTGCCAGGGCCAGTGGCGCCTTTCTCCACCACAGCAGCTCCGGGGCTGGGGCCAGGGCCGGGGCCGGGGGGAGAGGCGCCTTTCCCTGCCACAGTAGCTCCGGGGCTGGGGCCGGGCCGGGGGGAGAGGTGCCTCTCTCCGCCACAGCAGCTTCGGGGCTGGGGGATTTAGGTGCGCGGCCCTTGGTGGCCTCCTGTGGGCCGCGCAGGTGCACACCTTCCAGGGAGCTTAGGTCTACACTACACAGGTCGACGTAAAGCATCTTTCATCAACCTAATTATGTCAGCGCACACACTACAGCCTTGTCCCGCCGATGTAAGTGCCCTACAACACCGACAGAACTCAGAAGGCTTCTGCCGGTGTGGTTAGCCTGACACAGTGACTGTGTAGACACAGTCTTACTTACAGCCGCTGTTAGCTCGGTGGTCAATTTAATGGCTCCGAAATTGACGAGTAAGCTGGACAGCTAGAGCCCAGCTGCCATGCACTCCTCTGGAGAGCTGGGCGGCTGGACCCCGCTCCTGGCTGGGAGCCTAATATAGATTGACTTAAGTTTTTCATGTAGACATACCTAAGTCACCCAGAAAGTCTGGACCAGAGCAATACTGCCCTAACCACTGCCCCATCCTTCCTCTCTCAGTCCCTTTAACTACGTCCTTACATTACAGCTGCGAACATCCTGCTTTGAGCAGGGGGTTGGACTAGATGACCTCTTGAGGTCCCTTCCAACTCTGATATTCTATGATTCTATGATTCTATGATCTACCACCATCTAGCCAGGAAGTACAGGATGCTACAGATGAGTACTCACATGATGCTCAATGTAAGACCCATATATTGGGACTTCCTGACCGTGGGTGGCTTAAATTCCCAGCCTTAATGTTCAGTTATTAGCGAGGGGCATTTCTTAGGTTTTGTGCACTGCGTATGTGTAAGAAAACATCTGGCTCCCTTTGGTCGGTGTCTCGCTTCACCCAGGCAAAATGCCCATTGCCTCCAATGAGTGGTTTGCCCAAGTGACGACAGGGCTTGGGAGAAAACCCAAACAGAACTGGGCTCTAAGCTTGAATGACAACAAGGCCCATGTTCTGCTTGCGAAAGCCTCAGTGCTTTCCCCCAGCCCTTATTTCCTGGAAGGGAGACTGGGGGAAAGAGGCTGCTGCTGAAAGATCTGCGCATACTGACATCAGCAGCAAGATTCCCGTTGACGTCAGTGGGCGCTGCCCCCTCTCAACTCTGCCAATCCTTCTCCCTGGGCTACTCCCATCCTGAGCTCCACACCCTTCTACGTTGCGCCTCTGATCCTGATCTGCTTCACCCCCTTTCATCCATTTCTTGACCCCCCACATCTGTGCCAATGCCGCTCAGCTCTCCGCTCCCACAGAGCGCCCCCTATAGTTCTCACGACACACTTCGATTCTGATCTGCAGTATCCCTTGCTGTTCCGCCCTAGGGCTTTCTTCTGCACCGGCTGCCCATCAACCCCCCCGGGGGGCCTGAGTGCAGATCAGCCTCATTTCTACCTGTGGTCTAAGTCAGCAATGAATTCAGAGCTCTCCAGGTGAAAGCCAAGCCCATCTAATCCACGCAAGGTATTTCACTAGTGCCCATCACACACGTTATTTAACCGTCCCATCTATTGCTCCACTTGGCTCCCCGTTAGCTAAGGCTCACGACTGTCATCGTAACCCAGAGCTCTGCAAGGTCCATGTACCCCGAAAAGCTTACACAACAATGGGTTAAACATAACTGCATGAAAACTTTCTGTTGGGCTTCATAAGCCTGGTGTGATTTTCTGTGGTGATAACGTAATGTCCTGCCCACGACTCTTGTTCCAAATGCCTCCCGCATGAGGTAGCGTTCAGTATGCTAGGGTTATATTTAAACCGGGAAAGTTACTAATAAAAGCTACCCAGGTTGTATATTACAATCGCAAAGTGCAATAGCTATAAACATCACAGATCTGGACTAACTAGAGTGTACATTAATTCATGCCCGCTCTGTGCTGCATACGGGAGTACAAATAAATTCATTTCTTCTACTGCGGCAGGAAAGCAAAATGCCATGACAACAAGGCGAGCTGTGTATGCAGAGCTATGGAACCAACGCCATTTAATTAGTCCTTTCTTCGTGTAATACTCGCAAAAGACAGACAGTTATTGCTGGGCAGTCTCTCCACAACCACACGTTTAACTCCCAGCGTTGTGCTGACAACTCACAGTTCTACCTCTCTGCTCCAGACCTGCTTCCTTCTGCCCAAGCTAAAATCTCCGCCTGTCTCTCTGACATCTCCTAGCCCGCAGCTCAAGCTAAATATGGTTCAAACAGAGCTCCTAATTGTCCCCCCGAACGCTCCTCGCTACCTCACTTCTTGATCACTGCAGACAACACCAGCACCCTGCCTGTCGCTTAGGCCCATAATCTACATGCAATCTTCAACTTGGACCTCTCTGTAGGTTGACAGTCACAGCCACGTTAATTTACAAGTGACGCCTCCAGAAATCCTTCTTGCTTTGGAATTTGGATCTGCGTAACACCCTACTCTAGGGTTGCCAATTTTGGTTGGCTGTATTCCTGGAGGTTTCATCACATGACATAAGCTTTACTTCCTGGAGACTCCAATCCTGGAGGGTTAACACCCACACCTCAATTTTATTCGGGTATAAAGTGATTTTTTCCAGTTTAGGTTAAAACTCTTTTCCCAAGTGACAGAAACCAACCAAAAAAAAACTTTATACTGGATTAAGACTGTCCACACAGGGATCCTATCAATATAACTATATTGGTTTAAATTCACACTTTAGGATATACTGAAAACAAATTCTCCCATGTAGACAAAGCCTTAGACAGAAAGTTCTTAGCTGATGTACTCTTTGGATCAAGGAGCAGGTCTTCTCCATTGCCGTACAGCGCCAAGCACATGGTCAGCACTCAGAAAGCGAAGTAGTGACAGTGGGTATAAGAAGGATCATTGCTAGGTGTGAACGTACAGAGGGAGGTGGTAGATTCTCTATCAGGTGCAGTTTCTGAGATCGGATACCTTGCGAAGAGGTCTGCTCTCGCACACTCAGAAGTGATGGGATTGATGCGGCAGTTATTGGGTGAGGTGGTACGACCTGTTTGAGGGAGGTCAGAGGAGATGATCGTAAAGGTCCCTTAAAATCGGCAAATCTGCTACGAACCTCTTGAGGCTAAAAATCATGCTGGAAAACCCGCGACGGCCAACTTTTGTAGAGAGGTTCCCGGTACTTTTCATGGCAACAACAGCCATTCCCATGGTGTCCTGGCACAACCGCTGTAACAGAAAGATAGAGAGAAACTGGAGTGAGCGTAACACCAACAGACCCTGGTTGTCGGCGGGCAGAACCGAACCTAGGACCTCTGGAGCTAAATGCATGACCCTCTACTGCATGAGCTAAAAGCCACACGGCCCTTAGCTACGGCTGCAGCAGACTCATTCATCTCGAAGTGGCCTCGGTGCCGCTAGAGGGGACACAGCACCACACCCAGGAGGTATGTAGAGGTTACACAAGCTCAGTAGAACAAAAATGAGCGGAGGCCAAGGATCACTGACGGATGGAGAAGGATGAAAAGGTAGGGTTACCATATTCTGTGCCTCCAAATGGAGGACACTCCACGGCCCACGGCCCCGCCCCCAGCCCCGCCCCAACCCTGCCCCCTCCCCAAAGTCTCCGCCCCCTCCCCTGCTTCCCGCGAACATTTGATTCGCGGGAAGCCTGAAGCAGGTAAGGGGGGTGTGGGGGGGAGGAGGCGCGGCCCAGGCTGGCCCCCCGGCGGCTCCAGCCTGGGTCGGCTCGGGCCCTGGGGTGCCGGCCCCGGCCGACCACCCCCGGCCCGCCCAGCACTGCCGGCCCCCGGCGGCCCGGCGCACCCCCGGGCTCCCCGCGGGCCCGCCGGCCCGGCTCCCCGCCGGCCCGGCTCCCCGGCTCCCCGCCGGCCCGGCTCCCCGGCTCCCCGCCGGCCCGGCTCCCCGCGGGCCCGGCTGACCGGCTCCCCGCGGGCCCGGCTCCCCGCGGGCCCGGCTCCCCGCCGGCCCGGCTCCCCGCCGGCCCGGCTGACCGGCTCCCCGCCGGCCCGGCTCCCCGCCGGCCCGGCTGACCGGCTCCCCGCCGGCCCGGCTGACCGGCTCCCCGCCGGCCCGGCTGACCGGCTCCCAGCCCGGACCCCGGCCCGGCACCGCGCTCCCGGCTCCCCGTCTGGCCCCGCGCCCAGCACTGCGCCCCTAGTTCCCGGCCCGGCACCATGCCACCGGCCCCGCACCGCCGGCCCCGGCCGAGCACCACCCAGCCCTCCCGATTTTCCCGGACATGCCCGGCTTTTGGGGATTTCCCCCCGGACGGGGATTTGAGCCCCCAAAAGCCGGACATGTCCGGGAAAATCCGGACGTATGGTAACCCTATGAAAAGGGCTATGCAGAACGGAAGTCGTGCAAAAAACTGCAAGCTGTGGACACTTAAGGGACAGAGGAATTACTTAGGGCGGTTCCTGTGGTAGGAGCAATGGGATGGAATGAAGACGTCCTCGAGAAAGTCAGCTATAACTTCTCGGCAGCGAGATGGATAAATCCATGCAATGGTCCCCCCAAAGGAAGCAGCAGAAATCGTACCATCTGGGATATTGGAAATGACCTGGGATGAATCACTAGAGCAGGGGTTCTTAAACTTCAGTGCACCATGACCATCTTCTGACAACAAAAATTACTACAGGCCCCCAGGAGGGGGGACTGAAGCCTGAGCCAGCCCAAGCCCCACCACTCTGGAGAGGGGGGGGAGCCAAAGCCCCACTGCCCCAGGCCGGGGGGTCAAAGCCGAAGCCCGATGGCTGCAGCCCCAGGCAGGGGGCCTGAAACCTGAGCCCCGCCGCCCAGGGCTGAAGCCCTCGGGCTTGGGCTTTGGCCCTGGGCCCCAGCAAATCTAAGCCAGCCCTGGCAACCCCATTAAAATGGGCTCACGACCCACTTTGGGGTCCCAACCCACAGTTTGAGAACCACTGCACTAGAGAATGGGTTGTAGGGAACAATCTTGAACTGGCTACAGGCAGGGTGAACTGGATCGTCAATGGAGGCCTTCCCACCTTAGTTTTTTTAACACAGTAGCATCTAGCGTCCTCGGATGAGATGGGGTCTCATTGTGCTAGGTGCTGTACATAGACATCATACAAGACAGTCCCTCCCACAAAGAGCCCTAAATAGGCAACAGAGAAAAAGGAAGGACAGCGACCCCCACGTAACAGACGAGGCAGATAGAGCGACTTGCCCAAGGTGTTTGTGGCAGAGACAGGAATTAAACCCAAATCTCCTGAGTCCTGACCCAGTGCCTTATCCGTGAGCCCCTCTTCTCCCTCAGGAACCGACGGTCTTCTCCAGAACCAGGCAGCGCAAAAGACGCCACCAAACAAATAAAGAACCAATACGGCTGTGAAACATTTTCCTCTCCTCAGCAAAGGTCATGGTCAGGTTGAAGAGAGTTTTAAGCAAAAGTTTCTCTCCCACTCTTTGTCTGGATATCAACAAACTCCAAGAACTTGGCACGAAAACTAGCTGGGCCAGTCAGGTGCTCCTTGGTAACATTACACAATGAAAACCCAACAGACTAGACTAGGGACTCCTGGAAATGATGAGCTCATCAAACCAACAGCCTGGTGTAACACAGCAATGCTGTCTCCATCCCTAGCCACACAAGATACAGGCATCAGACCATAGGCGTGTGCAACCCATTTCATTAGGGTGTGCACCCAGGGAACCCCGCCCTAGCCCCGCCCCTGCCCTGGTCCCGCCCCCATCCACTCCCTCCTACTTCCTGCCTCCTGACTTCCCCCCTCAGAACTCCCAACCCCCCCTGCTCCTTGTCCCCGGACTACCCCCTCCTGGGACCCCTGCCCCTAACTGCCCCCCCAGGACTC
Organism: Malaclemys terrapin pileata; assembly: GCF_027887155.1. Lineage (NCBI taxonomy): Eukaryota > Metazoa > Chordata > Testudines > Emydidae > Malaclemys > Malaclemys terrapin. The sequence continues at coordinate 105,691,266 of NC_071512.1, read as the reverse complement.
CACCCCCTACCTAAGCCTCCCTGCTCCTTGTCCCCTGACTGCCCCCCAGGACCCTACCCCCTACCTGTCCCCTGACTGCCCCGACCCTTATCCACACCCCCGCCCCCAGACAGACCCCCGGGACTCCCATGCCTATCCAACTGCTCCCCACCCCCTGACAGGACCCCCAGAACTCCCAACCCATACAACCCCCCCGCTCCCTGCCTCCCCCAACCCCTCTCCACACCCCTGCCTCCTGACAGCCCCCCCCCCAAACTCCTGACTCATCCAACCCCCCCAGCTCCTTGTCCCCTGACCACCCCCTCTGGAGACCCCCCCCACTAACTGCCCCCCAGGACCCTCCTTGCTCCCTGTCCCCTGACTGCCCTGACCCCTATCCAACCCCCGCCCCCTGAGAGACCCTGGGACTCCCATGCCCCATCCAATCCCCCCTGCTCCCTGACTGTCCCCTCCAGAGACCCCCACCCCTAACCCCCCCCCGGGATCCCACCCTCTATCCAACCCACCCTGTCCCCTGACTGCCCCCACCCCTTATCCAACCCCCCTGGCACTGGACCCCTTACCATGAGATGAGGCTCCTTGATTTTAGTCGGTGACGAGGAGGGCATACGAGGCCTTTGTGGTACGGTAGTGTGGTATTTTCCAGGATCTTTATCTGTCGCAGCACCTCGCCGGGATATTTCCTGGGGTGCTGGTAGCCGGTACCAACAGCCACAGAGGTGACATTGATGGGAGAGTGCTGCTAATGATGCGTTAATTTCGGTGGCTCCAACTGGGGCACAGTATTCCGCTGCGGAATGGACCAGGGCCAGCGTCGCTATTCGAAGAGAGCCCAGCCTGCTCGCCGTCTCCCCTGCTACGTGCGTAATGAAAGGCATTGAATTGGCCACTGGATGTTCTGAAAAGGCCCCCCCCGGTCGGCAAAGCAAAATGACCAGTACAATATCATTAAAAAAAAAAAATCACACTCCTAACAACATAATTATACTGGTACAAAAACTGTCTGACCAGACCTAAGGTACTTAGGCTCCTAATTTCCATTTAAACCAGTGGGAATTAGGTGCCTAAATACCTTTGTGGATCTGGGTTTCAAGAGCCTAACTGGGATTTAAGCCACCACAGAAATCACATTGCTCCCACAAACAGCTTTTTAGGAAGAGCAAGAAATCGCTGCATTCCACTTTGGCCAAAGACAGAAGTTTGGCACGATCAGTAGTTTAGCAGGAGCAGAGTCTATACAATGGAAAACCACATCCCTTTTGTGGAAACCCCGGCAACCAAGAGAGCCAGGAACACTGCCCGCCTTGCAGGAAGCTTCGGTTAAACGAGTCACAGAAAAATACATTGGCTTTGGGTTGAAGGAGCCCTCGCTCAATGATCTAGACACATAGTCTTGACATTATGCCAGGGGATTAACAAGGTGCCACAGAGGCAGGTCATGTGTCCTTGTTACAGAGCATGTCCTGCAAAACACAAGTACTTGGTGCCTTTCGCTCCAAGCCATCAGAACGAACGTCCTTCGGGTAGTGGAACTTTTCCAGGGCCTTCGCCACGAGCGTTTTCTTTCCCAGGGAATGCAGTGCCAGGCTGACGAGTGTTATAAAGAGGATAGTGAGCCACTGTTTGCCATGTCCACCAAGAGTCGGACAAGGAGGCGGCAGCTTAGTTTGTGGCAAGGGAGATTTAGGTCAGATAGTAGAAAAAAACTTCCTGATTCCAGGCTAGTTAAGCTCTGGAATGGGTCACGGGGAATCCCTGTCATTGGAGGATTGAGGAACAGGTTGGACAAACACCTGCCAGGGATGGTCTAGGTCAGGGGTGGCCAACCTGAGCCTGAGAAGGAGCCAGAATTTACCAATGTACATTGCCAAAGAGCCACAGTAATACATCAGCAGCCCCCCACCAGCTCCCAGCACCTCCCGCCCACCGGCAACCCGGCCGATCAGCGCCCCCCTCCCTCCCGATCAGCTGTTTCGTGGCGTGCAGGAGGCTCTGGGAGGGAGGGGGGAGGAGCGAGGGCACGGCAGGCTGAGGGGAAGGGGCGGAGTGGGGGCAGGGCCTGTGGCAGAGCCAGGGGCTGAGCAGTGAGCACCCCCCGGCACATTGGACAGTTGGCACCTGTAGCTCCAGCCCCGGAGTCAGTGCCTATACAAGGAGCCGCATATTAACTTCTGAAGAGCCGCGTGTGGCTCCAGAGCCGCAGGTTGGCCACCCCTGCTCTAGGTTTATTTGCTCCTGCCTCAGTGCAGAGAGCTGGACTTGACGACCTCTCAAGGTCTCCTCCAGCCCCTACATTTCTATGATCTCAAGCCCTATTTATTCCAAGAACAAGTATAACGTGGGCTGCATCCTTCCTCCTCCAGTGCAACCTGGTCCTTCTCTAGCGAGGCCATAAATAGGGCCCTATGGCCAACCCAACCCTGGATGCCTGTGCTGTGACGGTGACGGGCGCAGCCAGGAACAGTGGCAGTTTTTGGGAGGAGGGCAGTGTTCCCGTTTTCAGCAGCTTTCCTCCATTGCCGAATGGATGCAAGGGACCTGCCTGGGGTCCGGCCATTTCAACAGTATCGCGGTCAGCTCTCAAATACGCCCGGTCTTGGCTACGCTCCTTCACAAGCATCCCTCCAGTGCCCCATGCCATGACGAATGGGCACCGCTGCCCCCTGCTGGATAGAACGTCAGCGTCGCGGGTTTGTGACTTTCGTCCTCTAGTGGGGGATGCCTGCAGCAGGTGTGGACGTCCCATTAAGACTAGCACAGGCAGGGAGTGGAGGGGCTGAGGAGAGCCTGTCTGCATGGGGGGACGGATTCTCATTACACTGCCCCCCGGTGGGCGCCAACGGCGGCTCAGCCCACGGCTAGTGTTCCCTCTGCGGCCGGAACTGCAGGGTAATATTTACGCGGTGCGGAACGCTTCCCAACGCAGCCGCCACGTCCTTCACCCGCTGTCCACAATCTTATCGCAGCTTCGCTCGGAAATGGCGCGGAGTCCCTGATTCCTGCACCGCCGCCCTTGAATTTCTGCCCTTATCTCCCTCCTCACTGCGCCTCTCCCTAATGGCTGTTTGCAGTAGTTACTGGTTAATGCGGACGCGATAAGCGCTTGCCTTCAAAGGGAAAATAACTGAGTGTGGGGGGAAAAAAACACCAGCTCGCCCTCACCGTCTTCAATCCCACACAAAAGCAATCGAGCAAATTCAGCCAAGAGAGTTTTATTTCCTTGTTGAAGGGTGGACGGTGGGAAAGCCCCTACCCAGCACCTTGCACCTGGCAGGGTCCCAGAGCTCAGATCACCCCATCCCATCCCTGGCCATACGCATGAGCTGCCGTGGAGGGCAAGGAAAACAAGGGGGATTTTTAAAAGCAGCAAAGAGTCCTGTGGCACCTTATAGACTAACAGACGTATTGGAGCATGAGCTTTCATGGGTGAATACCCCCTTCGTCAGACGCATGTGGTGGAAATGTCCAGAGGCAGGTATAAATATGCTGGCAAGAATCAGTCTGGCGATAACGAGGTTAGTTCAATCAGGAAGGATGAGGCCCTCTTCTAGCAGTTGAGGTGTGAACACCTAGGGAGGAGAAACTGCTTCTGTAGTTGGCTAGCCATTCACAGTCTGTGTTTAATCCTGAGCTGATGGTGTCTGATTTGCAGATGAACTGAAGCGCAGCAGTTTCTCTTTGAAGTCTGGTCCTGAAGCTTTTTTTTGCTCTAAGATGGCTACCTTTAAATCTGCTATTGTGTGGCCAGGGAGGTTGAAGTGTTCTCCTACAGGTTTTTGTACATTGCCATTCCTAATATCTGACTTGTGTCCATTTATCCTTTTACGTAAGGACTGTCCAGTTTGGCCTATGTACATAACAGAGGGGATTTTGTAACTCCAAGTGGTGAAGCCAAAGGGACAAGGACATTGGTCCCGAAGGCAGCCAGAAACCACTCCCATCTGCCAGGATCCGCTCCCAGCCCTGTTGTGCATTGCCAGTGATCCGTGAAGGGAGAGGGAAGGGCACTGTTTTTGTAGCTACAAATCGTCACAGGCGCTGGTAGGAGGGGGAATTCTCCTCTCTCCGATCAGCTAGCTGGTGAGCTCTCGGGAGCAGGGAGCACCCCCTCCGTTAGTTGTCTGTACAGCGCCTTGCACCCTGGAGCCTTGATTAGGGTTCCTGGCTGCTACTGTCCTGCAGATAAAGCAGTAACAATCTCACAGCAGAGACCAGGCTCCAGCGCTGGTTATGCGTCTGGCTGGTTGGTGCCTTTAACCCTTTCATTGCCGGGGACACCCCGCCCTGCTTAAGCGGCTGACTCGCACAACAGCACGCCGGAATCAGCGCAAGGTCAGAGCAGCCGGGACCCAGGCTGGAGGCTAGCGGGAGAATGGTACCCCACGCCAGGGCTGATGCATTCCCAGGGGCTGGGGCCAGCGCGCCCAGCAGCAGCTGAGGGGCTGAGAGCCGAAAGCGTGTCCCCCAGACAGGAAGGCGGCCCCGCTGGTGGGTGGTTTTTGAAAGGCTGTGAGGTCAGGGGAGCAGTGAGCCAGTATTTCCTGGCTGGTCCCGAAAGACAGGCCCAGCTGAAGGTCTGAGAACGGGGTTCAGGGCTGCCCCCGGCTCCCATGATATGACCGAGGGATTTAAACTTCAAAGCAGGGGGAGAGAGCGTGTTGGAAACATTTAAACACATGCGGGAATCCTCCGCGTCCAAGGGAAATGCTCTCGCAGTGGGGCCGGTGTGGGGCTGGACACAGTTCCCTTCTGAAGTCCTCAGGGAGCGATGGCGGGCACCCGCAGTACCATGAGATCCTACCGGCCACTCCGGGCCTGGACCGGAGCATCACAGATGATGCAGCGCCCATACGTGCACCTGAAACAAGCCCCCAGGGCTAACATCACAAAGTGATTTAGGTGCCTTGCTCCCAAGGGGGTTAGGAGCCTGACAGACCTTTGATGTTCTGCGCCCCAGCTCCTGAAGCCCATGCCCAGCTCCGAGGGGCCCCTGCCAAGCGGCGGAAGCGTGGGAGAGGGGCTCCCGCTCTGGGCCAGGGCAGCGACAAAGCTACAAGCAGAGCCCCTGGAGCTGGGCGCTGACCCAGTGCCGGGTCCCTTTTCCTAGCAGAGGTGGACGGCCACCACCAAGAGCTGCAGCTGCCCGTTCTCCCTCCCCTAGGGTGACCAGACAGCAAGTGTGAAAAGTCGGGATGGGGGCGGGGGGTAATAGAAGCCCATATAAAAAAAGCCCCAAATATCGGGACTGTCCCTATAAAATCGGGACATCTGATCACCCGACCTCCCCCGCCTCGCCCTGCACAGCTCCAGAGAAACCAGCCCTGGGCAACGCGTTGTCTGGAGGACTCTAGGACCCTGTCCCCCGTGCTGCCCGGGCCACGCTGCTGGCTGCGGCTCCGGCTCTACCACCACTTGCACCCACAGAGGAAGAGCAGGGTGGGCTTTGTGCCAACCGGACTGACCCGATACTGCAGCGAGGGCGGCCCTACAAACGCTTTCGCTAGCCCCCGCAGAAGCTAGCCCTGACGAAGAGCCGTTAACTGCATGTGCATCGCCCTACGGCCAGGCAGGGTTGCTCTCGGGCGGTTGTGGGGCTTACCCAGGGGCCCAAGATGTTCCATGGAGAAAGGGGCCAAAATCAGGACAGGTTTCCTGAACTCTCCTCCTCTCGGGGGCAATGAGCTCTGGCCCCCCGCAACCGTCCCTGCATTCGGTTGCAAAATGCATGTCCGGGTTGTACCGTGCACCGATTCCCAGGTGCGATTGTTCTCCACAGCTTCTGCCCCGAAGGACTGGCCCAGCAGAGGGCGGCGTGGTCCCAGGGGAAAGACGGGGGCTGGGAGAGAAGGAATGGTTGGAGAGCACCCAGACAGCTTTGGCCGCAGTTTTAAACATGGTCAAAACCAAACCTACAGTGCCCAGCCCTCCCCAGAGACAAAGCCACCATCTTTCCCTCTGCACTGTGCGGACAGGGCCAGGGGCTGATGGGGAAGCTCCTAGGAGATGGTAAAGACCAGAGAGCGAACCCAAGACTGGCCTGGTTATACCATGTCCATGCTGCCCCTCGGCCCGGATGTTTTATGGAGACTCAACCAGGGGGTAGATCCACCGGGGGGGGGGCAGTACTGCCGGGGAGGTCCTAGCTATAGCGGCATTTTCAGCACTGCTGCCGTTACCACTGGTGAAAATCCTTGAGTAGACAAGATCTGGTGCACTCAACACCATCCTATCGGAGGCACAGGAAGCAAGAGAGGAAACAAGCCCTGTGGGGGCTCCTGGGATCCAGGCATCTACACTTCAGCTCTTGGTGCATTTCTTTATCATGCTGCACGAAACTGCTATGCAGTCACTGCTCTCCTCCCCAGAGCTGGCTGCATGTCAGCCCTGGGTGAAGCAATTTGTTATATAGAACCACACCTGCTGGCCAGGAGGGCCGAAGCGAAATTAATGGGGTTGTAAAGGGGTTTAAAGGCCGCTGCTAATCAGTTTAATTGGCGCTTCGACAATGCAAACCTCTTTTGCTCCGACTGAAGTCAAGAGCAAATGCCACTGGGTTTGGCCAGGTGTAGCGTCAGTCTGCACGGTGGTATGCGGCACAAAGATTTTGGGATGGGGGGGAGGTTGCATTTAATGTCCCGTCTCTCCCTAAAGTCAGCATTTAACAGGGGCCCTGCTTGGCTCTGAGCGCTCACCCCTGGCCTGGAGGGGAGCCCCGGGTCGCATGGGAAAGTGAGTTCACACCTCAGCAGGAGCTGATACTCATTTTCCCGTGAGATTCACACCTTTGCTTTGTGGTAACTCAGCACACACAGCGAACAGGATGTGAACAGAGGTGGGGGGTGGAGGACAATGCTCTGTAGTAATGAGACAGCCAGTCCCTCCCCCCTTCCTCCCCCAATACCGAAAAAGCAGCTCACGTCTCTGGTTCCAAACACAGCTGGCTTGGGGCCTTCCTGGTGCAGCTTTTTCACAACGCAAACGCGTCACCGCGCCGACTCCATTGGCGAGCTGCGTTTGCAGTAGTGCACTGTGGGAAAACCAGAGCAGCTGTCGCCCAGCACGTCTGCGGAAGGATACAGCGCTCCCAGTGCACACCAGCCAAGGGGTAGCAACTGTACGGAGGGCAACCCACCCTGGGATGTCCTACTGCCAGGGCCGTCCCTGGGGGGGGGGGCAAGCCCGGGACAACCCCCCTCTCTGCCCCAGGCCCTGCCCCCACTCCAGCCCTACCCCCAAGCCCTCACCCCGCCTCTTTCCGGCTTCCGCCCCCTCCCCCGAGTGATGCCAGGAGCCGGTGGGGCAGAGCTTACTGGGGCAGGCTAGAGCAGGGGCACTTGCTGCTATTGTCACCAGGCCCCCCACTATCCCCCCAGCCCAGGCTGCCCTGGACCCCACATCCCCCTGAAGCGCAGGGCCGAGGGCGGTTGCCCTGGTTCATCTTATGGACGGGACAGCTCTGCCTACCACAAAGGAATGGGGTTAGGCTCGGGCTCCATCAGGGAGTTCGGTCCAGACAGCAAACTAAGAGTTGGCAGCTGGATAGTAGGTAACACGATGGCAGCGGAGGCTGCTGGCCCCGGGCCATGCCGGATAAGCAGAGTCGGTTGGAAGGTCCCCACGGGAATGGTTTTTCTTGTTGGAAAATGAGGGTTCCCTGCAACCAAAGCCTCGAGCGGGAGCCTGCCGACTGCAACAACGTGCCAACGGAATCCGGCCATGTTTTCGATGGAACTCTGGTGGCCTGGGTGGTTTCTGATGGAAACCTGCCTGGCGCCCTCACATCAGTGTGGCTCCCGGGTAGCCTGCCGGGCGGGCCACCGCGGACCTGAAAGCCTCAGATCCCTGCTGCCCAGGTTCCCCTTCAAAACTTGGTCATTCCTATTCCAGGGGGGACCTTTATTTTCAGTCCCTTCCAGAACTAAGTGGTTCCTGTAACGTTGGAACTTCCCGCGGACCAGGACGGGCAGCTCCTGACCAGCTCGATTTTGGGGTAACTGCAGAAGCTAACCAACGGCTAACCCTGCTACGTACGCCCCCACTGCACAGCCAACCAGGCCCCCAGCTGCTGACGCACGCAACGAGGCGGAGTGGAGCTCACACGCTAAGGTCTGCTTTGCTCGGCAGCAACCAGCACACCCCGGGACTTGGTTACTGTGCATTGAACGCGTAGACAACGAGGCAGGATCTAGGTTGTTTACAAACCCAGGCGAAAGCTTTGGCCCAGCCCCATCAGGGCCTGGCTGCAGGGGCACCGTTCGGGCTCATCTCCCCGCCCCAGGGTAGCTGTATTGCAATATATCAGGGACAATTCTCTTGTAACTTGGTCTCCTGCCCACGACTTGGTTAAGGCTTCAGTGTAGACAAGGCCTCCCTCTCCCGCTGCGAGAACTGCGTGCCCCGGTGCCGTCACGGAGTGGGGCTCTGCTAGGGTGCCCGAGGGAGCATGCAGCGAAGCCATTGGTCTGCTGAGGCCCCGCCCCTATTGGCTCCTCCCCCCCAAGGCCCTGCCCACTGCTCACACAGACGGGAGGGGGCAGAGAGGAGCACCCATCAGCAAAACCAAAAGTCAGCGCCTGGGCCTCCAAGGCATGAGATTCCCCCCACCCTCTTAAATGGGGTTCTTTTTATTTGCTTCTGCCCCTTTAGGCGGGACTTGGCTCATCTGCAAGCTTTGCTCCCCCCAGGCTAGGGCTGGACACTTTTAAAAGAAACAAACAACAAAGACGAGCCCTTGGATTCTCATGGAGGAGCTGCAGGTGGAAGAAAAACTCAATCACCAAAAACCATCACAAGCCGTGTGATAAAAGTCACTGGCATTGGCCACGCTGACTCTGGTAATGTGCAGCACCCTGTCGCCCTGGGCTCAAGGCCTTGTTACGCTAGGTGCTGTATGAACCCCTCGAAGAAGACATAGGTGCTGGCCCCAAAAGTAGGCAACCTTGAGCGGGGGAGAAGGGATGCACTAGCCCCTCAACTCAAAACAGGTGCGGAAAGGAAGAAAATAAAAGCAAAAATTATAGGCAGAACCTCACCCTGAAACAATCCCAACGCGGACTCCTCCCACCGTTACAAGTGAAGGGAGAGGGTTGGATCAGACGGCTGCACCTGTCTCTTACTGCAGTGGGTTCCCTAGTGCTGGCAGGGGGCTGCTTGGTGGACACCTGCCCCCTGCTGGAGGGGCTCAGGAGTGTTTTGACTGTGCCCTAGCCCTAGCCCCGATGCTGTTAGCAGCTAACGGAGAGTCTCCGTCCCATCAAGCAGAACCCTGATCACCACCGTGTGCAATGTCGCAGCCTTCGGGACAATACCATGGGAGACCTGCGCCATGGAGGAACTCAGCGTTCAGCACCAACTGCCGCTTCTCCCTCCTGCAGCCAGAGCCGGGCCCTGCCTCGGAGGCAGCCGCCTGCATGTGCTTGGTGGTTTCCAGCTCCTGGGGACCCGGGGGCGGCGGGAGAGATGACCTCACGCCGTAGCCCTGTGACCAACCTGTGACTGTACGGCTGAGCGGTCACTTTCACCATAAGGGAAAACAAACCACGTAGGGTGGGAAAAGAAAAACCACCCTCCAGGAACAACAAAGCACAACCACCCCCACATGAAATCAGGCTGCGGGCCACGCCCAGACTCGACAGGGCTCTGAGGACCTCTGGTGGTTTCCTCTGGTTAGGACAGATTCAAACATGTCTGGAAAAAGCGACGAAGAGTCCTGTGGCACCTTATAGACCAGGGGTAGGCAACCTGTGGCACGCATGCGGATTTTCAGCAGTGCTCTCATGGCCTGGGTCCTGGTCCCCGGGCCGGGGGGCTCTGCATTTTAATTTAATTTTAAATGAAGCATCTTAAACATTTTCATAGATTCAAGGACTGGAAGGGACCTCGAGAGGTCATCGAGTCCAGTCCCCTGCCCGCATGGCAGGACCAAATACTGTCTAGACCATCCCCGATAGACATTTATCTAACCTACTCTTAAATATCTCCAGAGATGGAGATTCCACAACCTCCCTAGGCAATTTATTCCAGTGTTTAACCACCCTGACAGTTAGGAACTTTTTCCTAATGTCCAACCTAGACCTCCCTTGCTGCAGTTTAAACCCATTGCTTCTGGTTCTATCCTTAGAGGCTAAGGTGAACAAGTTTTCTCCCTCCTCATGACACCCTTTTAAATACCTGAAAACTGCTATCATGTCCCCTCTCAGTCTTTTTTAAAAACCTTTACTTTACATACAAACAATAGTTTAGTTCTATATTATAGACTTATAGGAAGAGATCTTCTAAAAAGATTAAAATGTATTACTGGCACGTGAAACCTTAAATCAGAGTGAATAAATGAAGACTTGGCACACCACTTCTGAAAGGTTGCTGACCCCTGTTATAGACTAACAGAAGTATTGGAGCATGAGCTGTCGTGGGTGAATAGTCACTTTGTCAGACGCATGGGGCATCTCTTGGTTCACAGCCTAAGTCCAGAGGCCCCCAGCCGTGGCCAAGCCCCACACTGAGGCAGTAACCCTGACAGCTGAGTTACGCTCCTGCCTTTAAAAGAGCAGAGTCTATTGTTGGCCCCATCTACACGCCGTCCCTGCCGTGCTAGATTTCAGGGGGATTAACCAGGAAGGCGGTCTGAGGCTCTCAAGAGTCCATTGAAGCTCATTGCCCCACTGAGCTCCCCCCCCCCCCCATGTGCCCCTGGGGAAGCTGATATCCTGACCCTGCTGTGCATGGCGGTTCCTGGGAAGCCCTGCAGAAGATGTTCCTCAGAGTTGCCCAGAAATTCCCTGGGGGAAGGCCTGCCAAGTTCTTCCTTAAGCAATTCCACCGCTCTAAAGTCTCAGAGCCGGGCTAGGTCCGGCCTGCAGAGAGCCAAAAGAGAAGAGCCAAGCCAACACGAGACGCTAACCACTACCGGTAGCAGGGTCTCTTCAGATGGAGACACCCTCTTGGGTTAGAAGAGCAGGTGTACCCCCTCTTCCCCTTCCCCCACCCCCATGCAATAGCCACCAAAGGAAATACAGGGCAACATGACCAGGCCCCATTTCTTCCTCTGGATCACATGCCGTTTGCTGAAGCTGCAGGGATATAGACTGTTCATATAGGAAAGCCGACCCCTTCACATTAGCATGGCATACCTTGGAGATCTATTCAGGACCTCCCCCTAGGGCAGTCAGCTATACACGGGATGCATTTTGTCACACATGGGAATTACTGATCTAAGCAGGATGCTTCTGAAGGAGGAAGGGTGGCCTTTGGGTTCAGTGCCTCAATTGGGACTTGGGCAACCCACCTTTGATCCCTGCTGCGTGTGAACCTTCGGCAAGCTGCTCTCTCGCTGCATCTCCGCTCCAGCCCTAAAACGGAGACAACGCTGCCCTCCTTCCCAGGGGAGCTGGGAGAAGTTAATGGAAGAGTACAAGGACCCCCCTAACCCATTGCACATGTGTGCGTGTGGGGTGATTACAGAAGAGATTACCTAAAAGGGGTGTGAGGGTGTCCTCCTATAAGGAATCCTCTTAGCCTTTGCCCCAGGCCCACCAGAGCATCCCATTGTCCTCTTTCGATGTACCCACATCCTGGACCAGTAAGAGTAAGGGTATTGCCTTAAAAAACAATACCCCCCCCCCCCAAAAAACAACAAAAGTTTGGCTGGGATATTCTTTCACCCCTCCCCCACAGGGCCAACCCTGGTGGGCTTGATCCATCTGTTTCATCCAAAAGAGCCATCTTCTTCACCAGTCAGTCAGTATCCACTTCTCTTCCCCCTGCTACACAGGAAGCATCTCAGAGCCTAGGAAAGCCCTGACCAGCAAGGGCACGCAGCTGCCCCCATCCCCTTTTCTCTCACCTGGTGGCCTCCAGATCAGCGCTAGGTTGAGACCAGGCGGTGTCATGCAGTGAACCTGACAAGCACCCCCTCGGCGATGGAGGCGAAAGACACAAGGGTAAACAGGACTGCAGTATTTATTTTGAAAAAAAGATAAATCGGATTCAGAAAGCGCCAATCCCTCACTCAGCCCCTGTCCTGCCACCCCAGTGCACGCAGCACCTGCAGCTGGCAAGCCAGGGCCGGCCAGCCCGTCCCGCCACCCCAGTGCACGCAGGACCCTGCAGTTGGGCAAGCCAGGGCCGGCCAGCCCCTCAGACCAAGCCGGATGGACTGGGGCAGTCAGGGGAGAGAGGGAGAGAGAGAGGCAAAAAAGAGGCTGACAGCACAAAGGTGATAGTTTTCAAGGAAGGAGGGTAAGAAAAGTTTGCCCTATTGAGACGCTGCAGAGCCAGACACATTGCGACCCCTTTCCAGAGTCAAATCCTGTTACAACTGAAGGCCACAGCACATTGGCTTCAATGGGGCAGGACAAACTATCAAGTGAAGTCAAGGGGGCCCTTCCATCCCATTCTGTGCATTGCAACGCCATTGGTTAGAGCAGAGGGGGAGCCGCCTAGAGAAAGACTGATTAGAGGAGGATTCCCCCGGACGCTACCAGGTAATAAGAGGAAAACAAAAAACAAAAAAACACCACACACAGCAGGAGACACCAGCAATCAAATCACATTATTTCAGTGTACAAAGAACCAGCTTACGTTGCCTTCTCCCAGCTCCTCCGCTCCACAGGTGTAAACCGATTACAAAACAAGAGTGGAATTAGCAGCAGCTCAGCGCCAAAACCCGCAAGCGATTGTAAAACAAGGGAGGGTCTTTATTGAAAAGTTCGCCTGCAAAAGGCAAGGAGGGGGCGGGAAATGGGGTTCTTAGAGAGGAGAAAAGGACGACGACACACCCAGCCTTCAAGCATCACTCTGGGGTTCAGAACGGTCACTGCACACCACCAGCATAGGAAAGCCGCAGTAGCCCCCCACCCCTTCTCGGAGACCCAGCGGCAGAGACAGCGCTGTCGCGCCATCTCACATTTCTAGGGGGTCCTTTCCGGTCTTGGCCAAGCACGCTACAGAGCATTCGCTACGGCACAGCAAAGTCAGCACTCGCGGTACATTCGCTGGGTCAATTGTGTGTGTGCATTTCCTTAAGAGTTTGCAAAAATCCCCCATCACCTGTGCTTGGGCTTCCGAGTTTAACCCAGTGAGGTACTGCTGTATATCTTGAGGGTGAAAAGAGAAGCACCACAAGCCATCCTAACCCTGCCAAAGTCAACTGGCCGAGGGAGAACCAAATGGAACAATGCAACGCCCCAACATCTGCTTCGTGGGAAACCCCTCTCTGACAGCAATCCCAAAAGAGGTCCCTAGGCGCCTTCCTGTTTCAAAACCTCATCCCTCCAGTCGAATAAATAAATAAGTTAATGTAGCGTTCTGCGCAGGAGACTGCCTGGGGATCGGCGGCTCATCCAGGGTGGGTTTCGATCCTCAGTACAGCCAAGCTGCTCCGAATGATCGCTCGTTTTCACCACACGTGCCTTTAAAATCAGGCCCCTCTGCCGCTCCTTCCCCTTCAGCAGTGCCACAGAATGTAGACAGCCCCAGCCAGGGACCGTCCCAACGGACCTGGGAAACCGCGGTGGCGGTGAGGGAGATGCATGGCGAACGGCAGGCTGGAGAAGAGAGCAGAATCTTCCACAAACAGCACAGGCAGCGGCAGCACGAACGCTGCACAGGCTTGCCCCATTCGACCCTTGACCTTGCAGCCAAGACGGCCAGTTGCGAGCAATGCGGACGCCAGATCCGCTAGTTGCCAACTTGCGTAGCATGGGCCAGACAGCTGGCAAGGACTCTGGTCCAGACCTCAAGATTATTGAGGTGCCTATGTCCCATTGAAACCAATGGAAGTTAAGCACTTGGTCTTGGCCCTTCTCCCTGCATGCCTGGGCTGCAACAAACCAATATCCTACAGGTCTCATTCCGGAGTCCCCAGCTCCTCTCGTCCCAAATTATAGTGCATTGGCGCTCTACTCACAGCCATCTGCCTCCACGTCCGCCCTCAATAAGTGCACTGTCGCGTCAGCTATGGGTCTGGAACCCAGCCCGGGGTACGATCCCATAGCGGGCAGGGGCTGGGGGGTGCCTGATCCAAGCATGGCGCTGCCTGTCCCCAACATGGAACTAGAGCTCGAACCAATTCAAAGCAGAGTTCCCAGGGTGGGGCCTTTCCCAGCTCCCCCGCTCCCGAGGAGCGGAGCTAGAGCTCACAAGTTACCCAGCTCCTGCAAATCTGATCGGCAGGAAGGGAATTAAAAATCATCTCTATATAGGCATCGACCCCAGGACAGGGACCTACAGGACTCGGATCAAACTGGCACCAGGGGGCGTTGCTTGCTGGGCCGCTCCCGCTGGCTACAGCTAGGGGGAATCTACAGGCTGGGGTCACTCATCCCACCCCGCCCTGTGGGACCTCAGCTAAGGCACAGGCAGTGGGGAGGGGAACCCCAAACCCTCCTCGTCCCTGAATGTCCATCCTTTCCGTACCTTCAGTCAGGCTGGCAGGGCTCAGGGCCGGAGGGGACAGCCGCCCCCACCCCGAGAGCACAGATCCCGGCCTCCCTACGAGCGGCGTCCCGTGACCGCTCCTCAGAGCCAGCCCAACCCCGCTCAGCGCAGGGGGCCTGAGGGTGCCCGGCAGGGTGGGCGAGTACCACTGGGAACCAGCAGTGATCACAGCAGGCTGCGACCCCCTCCGGCACACGGGAGCCTGCCGCAGCAGCTCTCTGCCGTGGAGTTGTCTGGTTCCCAGCCCCCTTGCTGCCGTCTTCCCTTTAAGCTTTGGGCAGCAACCGATGGGCCCATGCATGGGCAGGGGTTGTTCTCCACACACCAGGGCAGCGCCCGCTCTGCAAGGCTCTTTCTCCCCCTGCACCTCCCCACCCCAGCTGGCTCCCGTCTCTCCGCTCCGGCACCACGGCCGGTGAGAGGCTAATCCGTGTTGCTCACTGGCTGCCACGCATGAGCTTGCACTGGGAAGAGTCACAACATCGGTGGCCGGGCGGGGACGCCTTGAAGCCGGGTCTCTCACGTGGTGCCATCCACTGATCCGTGGGGGGGCGGCCCCCCGTGGGAGAGAATTCCATTTAAAGAGACAGGCCACATTTCCCCCGATCCTTGTTCCTCCGGCTGCCTTTCACCAGTGCCATCCCCAAACCTCTCTAGAGCTGGGCTGTACCACGTCCCGTCTCTGCCCCACAAACCAGGCAGAGGACAAGGCGTTTCACCCCCCTTGGCTCAGGCTCCCAGGGTACCGCCGGCCCAGGGCGGAGCCGTCGGATGGAAGAGCCCGGCCCAGGCCGAGCCAGCCACACAAGAGTTAATAAATAAAATGCAGGCCGAGGGCATCAGCACTTCCTGGGCTACAAAATTCCCCTGCCATCCCGCCGTGGGGCAGAGAGGGCCTCAAAGGAGCCGCTGCATTTAAAATGCCGCCTCCTAAGGAAAGTGGCAAAGTTAGTAAAGAGTCAGTGTTAAAAAGAGCCCGTGTGGGTGGGCGGGTGTCCCATCCTACAGGGCAGCGCTGCGGGGTCCCAGAGCGACGGCAGCCAGTCCCCAGGCAGGGGCGGGATCCTGTGTCCCGTTTTCCATCCGGGGAGCACATGCCCATCCTGGGGCATAGCGGAGTCCCTACCCCACCCGCACTGGAAGTACCCAGCCTCTCCCAAGCGCTGCCCCCTCTCTTCTCTGTGTGCGGTGGTGCCGTGGAGACCTCTCCGGCTCACGTCTGCTCTGCCGCTGCCACCTGCCCGGCCACCTCCTCCTTGGCGGGGGGCTCCATGTAGATCGGGGTCACCGCGGAGGGCTTCTTCGATCTGCAGAGACCAGCCAGGAGGAGCTGGTCAGACACGGGAGTGCTTGAGGGGCTCCAAGTGGGACCCTCCCGCACTGGGTGTTGTACAGGCCCAGGCCGCGCCAGGTGCTGTACAGGCCTGGGCCACGCTGGGGAGAAAGGGGCAGATCCCTGTAACCACAGGGAGCAGTTGGGACTCTGCTCAAGGGTGGTATTTATGGGGTTAATACGGAGCCTTCGGCTCTAAGAGGTTGGAGGGGGTTTTCCCCTCTCCCCAGGCAGGGGCCCACCAGGGTTTTCTTTGCGAGAGGACCCAGCTGTGGGTGCAGGAGGGGAGCCCGCTAGCCTGGCGTTTTCATGGGGTGCTGCAGGGATCTTGCGCCCCCTCCCCTGCCCCCAGGGGGCGTGGGCATACTCACGAGTAGGGGGAGGCGGGCACGCCCACCACCAGGACGTGGTTCTTCTTGCGGAAGAGACGCCACAACCCTTTGTGGTTCCCGCGGACGTCCAGGTCCCAGATGTGGAGGCACTAGGAGGGGAGCGGCGGACAGAGAGCTGAGGGCACGTACCGCGGCCCACCCTGCCACGCTCCGCCGGCGGCTCTGGGGCTGCAGATCTGCTCGGCGGAGCGATAAAAACGCTGACCACGCTGCAAATCCCACTCCTCCTCCCACGGCTGCTTGGGGAGAGCCGCATGCTCCCTCCCCTTCCCCTCGGCAGCCAGCAAGTAACCCCAGCTCCTAATGCACGAGCCAGCCCAGAAAGCTGCCTCCTCCCGGGGACCTGACCACACGTGCTCTGGTATCTTTGGTGCACAGTCGGCCCCCACTGCGCAGGCTGGAGCCAAGTTTGAGGCTCGGGCCAAGTGAATCTGGGGGAGCAGGGGGCTGCAGTCACATGGGGACCGGGCAGGGAGTCACCTTGGCGAGTTGAGTCCAGGTGGTGAAGTCGGCTTCCTGCTCCATCCTGATGTACATCACGTAGGTCTTGCCCTCGGTGTCGGGCAGGAAGGAGTCCTCGCACGGGTTCTTGCCGTGATCCAGAACTG
Organism: Malaclemys terrapin pileata; assembly: GCF_027887155.1. Lineage (NCBI taxonomy): Eukaryota > Metazoa > Chordata > Testudines > Emydidae > Malaclemys > Malaclemys terrapin. The sequence goes on along the minus strand of NC_071512.1, from coordinate 105,674,497 downwards.
TGGCCTCGCTGAAATGGGGCACAGGGCTGGTGAGTGGGCAACCAAGGGCGCCCACCCACCCCCTGGCATGCGATACACATGGGGTCCCAGCCGATGCCGGCCTGCCGGAGAAAAGGCTTGGACCACCTTATGACCATCCATCCCTCATAAGAAAGGCCCTCCTGGGTCAGACTAAAGGTCCATCTAGCCCGGTATCCTGTCTTCTGACAGTGGCCAATGCCAGGTGCCCCAGAGGGAATGTCTCTCCAAGAAGATGGCATTCGATATACCCCTGTGAATCCCAAAGCACTGGCAGGCCCTGTTACAGCCCTCATCTTTCAGGCCATGGGATGCAGAACACACTTACCCCAGGAGCCGGTGAATTTCAATCTCGTAGGCGTCCTTCTTTAGGCTGCATGGGAAAGACAGAGCGTCAAGGGCCAGCAAATGAGGAGGGAGGTTCGGCGAGATGGGCCACGCGCCACGTACGGATGGCCACACACTTCATCTCCCAGCCAGGTCCAATGTCCCCGAAGTCACAACAGGGGAGAACAGCGAGTGCCGGTGGCATGGTTCCCGCCCCAAGCGTTCAGCCCCAAGCCGCAAGTGATATATGCCAGTGGGCGTCTGATCCAATGCACCTTGTGTGTCTCACCCCCAAATCAATCACGCTTTCTTCTCGGGAGGATGGAAAGCTACTGGAACACCTGTGGCACACGTCCGTTCAGTACGGGGGGGGGGGGGGGGGGCCCTGGCACAGGAACGTGCAGTGGAGGGGGGAGCTCGGAGCTGGAATGGGGAACTGCAGAGGGGTGGGTTAGAATTACGAGGTACAAGACACAGAGCTCTGGGCAACCTCCAGTGGTTCCCTCGCAGCGGGCTGGCACTCACCTCTCCACGTTTTTGAGCTGCACGTTCGGGACGGTATTGAATTTGTGCTTCTTGAAATAGGCTTCCTGGGAACCAAGTGCAGAAAATGACTTGTCAGAGGATCACTGCTCATCTAGCATGCCGGGTCCATCCTTTGGAGCCACAGCAACGCTCTGGCTCACGCCCCTTCCCCAGCCAATGCACCTCACGAGCCCAGCGAGGCCACAGGGTGCGCGTGGAGGTCAGCTAACAGCCCATGGCAATGCCCAGCGGGCAGCCTCTGCACCTCGGAGCAGGGAGGGGAGCCCGTCTACCCCCCCTCGGCCTCACTCACGTGGAAGTAGCCATTCATGTTGAGCCCCACGATGCCGAAGTGGTACGAGCGCGAGACGTCAGGGATGATGCATTCCCGGCCTTTCCGCTGCTCCGGCATCCGCATCCACATGTCCCAGTCCCACAGCTGGAGAGGGGAGAGGAGGCTGCTTTAGAGGGGGAAATCTGGCTCCTGCACTGGGCGCCTGTCGCGGATCACGCTGTTCCTTAAGAGAGCCCCTTAGCCCCCGGAGATGGAAATACAAAGCCTCCCTCCCCGGACCTCCACGCCTCCAAGCGTGTGCACGCACGTTAGGGTGGTTATTGCAGGTTGCTCGTGGAGACTGGATACTGCACGCAGGCAGCCATTTGTTATGGCCGGAGCCCACGCGGCACTCCCCGGTGTTTGTTATTGTAGGGCTTCTCAGCCAGATGGCTGGCACAGATCATTGGCTTTACCCAGGCTCTGTGGCCAGCGGGGTTGATAACCCCTCAGATCCGGGGGCTCGGAATGTGGACGCCGTCCCTCCATCTAAAATGCGAAGAGCAACATGCGTCACTTGTGGGCGCCCACAGTCCGGATGCTTCAAGGCAGTTCCTCCACTGGCTGCCCACCGAGCCTCACAGCTCCCCCCTCCCCCCATACCCGCAGCAACAGGTGTGCCAGGGCTCCTACCAGGGAGAGCAGAGGGCACTCACCTTCTCGGGGGTTGGCCATTTCGGCTCCAGTTCGTCCTTGTAGAGGCTTTTGCTCAGTACCCAGCCCAGGCCGGGCATGGTCTCGACGCGGTACAGGAGCGAGGGATCCTCGGCCGTGTGCTCGTAGCCCTGGGGAGCCAGAGGGCAGCGTTCAGCGCACCCTCGCCAGGACGCCGAAGGGGGCCACGGGAGCGTAGGTATGCCAGGAGGAGGTGCTATTCCCAGCGCAGAAGGGCCAGCGCTTCCCCTTTCCTTTGGGCGGGGGCTTCCTCACCAGCCTCTGGAAGGGATCAACACCTACCTGCCCCACTCACCCTGAACCCCTTCACTCCCCCTCCCCCACTCCTGCCCATCACATTTGGCTTCCCCTCCCTCGCCCTCTCCTTCCCTTTCTATTTCCCCCTTCTCCTCCTCCGTTCACCCCCAGAAACCTTCCCACCAGTCCCAGTTCTGCACCTCTTCCTGTTACTCAGAGGGGCCGGGATGGTAAACGTGCGAGGAGCAAGCCCCACCGAACGGTGCACAGGGTAGGTTCCCACGTTAGCACAGATTTTGGGGGTGTGTGGGGGGGAAGGGTTCTAACATTGGAGCAGAGAACAGCTCCATACTGAGCTCTGCAGGGTCAATTCCAGGCATCTCAGTATCGGGGGTGGGTGGGGAGGGGGGCAGACTGAGTGGGCTGAGAGGGTCTTCTCCAGCAGTGCATGCAGCCAGACGCACATTGGCCCTGGGCCCCCAAACCGAGCGGCATTGTGGCCTGGCACCTGGGCAGAGGGGAGGGTGGGTCGCAGCCCCACTCAGGTTTGGCCCATCTGCAACTCTGTCTCAATGTGTGGAGGGATGGATGGATGGATGGACCAAACCCCCAGGGGCCAGGTCGTAATGCCTGGGGTGGGCGCAGGATGGTCTCGCTCTCCAACCTAACGGCGGTTGAGCGTGGTGCAGACTTGGCGCTGGGGCCAGCGGCTGCAGCGGGGCCGCCCAGCCTCTCCCCAGCTCAGGTGGTACGCCTCTGTACCACTTGAATTTCTGGGGCCCCCACAGCGGCCTTTGCAGAGGGAAGAGCGTGCTGTGAATGGAGCCGGAGGCAGCAATCCCCGCCACACGGGCAGGAGGAACCAGCGCCTGGAGGGGATGGAGCATAGGGACGCTGGACTGCATCGGAGCGGGTCTTGCTGTGGGGTTACAGAGACGGGAGAGGTGAGGCTCCATGAGCCTACCTGATCGTTCCAAGCAGAGATGCAGTACAGGCTGTCGTCCTCCTCCAGTAAATAGATCGACTGGCTCAGGAAGCTAGAAACGAGGCAGATTAGAGACAGGACCGGCTGTGCCCCCGGGTGCCCGGCTCTCCCACCCACTGCTACGGGACACAACACCTCGATCCTAAATAAGCCCCTCCGTCCTCCAGCTGGGCAGAGGAGAGAATGGAGACGCCTAGGAAATGCCCATCCGTGCTGGAGGCACCAGGCAGGCAGCTCCCACCCTCACAGCCAGAGAGGATGCTGGGGAGAAATTAAGGCAAGGGACGGAGGAGAGGGACAGTTACCAGCCTCAGCGCAGGGTAAAATGTGGGTCAGCTGGGGCCAGAGGATGCTCAAAGCATTTTACCACCTGCGGGAAGTCACTTAAAGTAGACTTTGACCCAGCGATCAGGGTTCAACAAAGGAGCTCAAACGACAGTGGGCCAGATCCTCCGCTGACGTAAATCAGTGTAGCCTTGCTGACTCCAATGGAGCTACCACCGCTTACATCAGTGGAGGATCTGGCCCAAGTTATTGCTAGTCCCTGTAGTAATTCCTCTGCCGGCACCTGCCCTCCACGGCTCCCAGAACCAGCTTCAAATGCTCATGTATTAAGCTGCCGGGCCCCACTTTGAGGTAGGTACTGCAAGTACCGAGCTCATTTTACAGATGGGCAAAACAGAGGCATGACAAGTTCCAGTGATGTCCCCACCTCAACTCCCAGTAAGTTAACAGAAGAGCAAGGAGTTCTAGTGACACTGACCCCTTGGCATCCGGGAAGCTGTCTAGCAGCTAAAAACCAAGGAGGAATGGAGGTTCTGATATATGCCCTCTTTGTAATCAAGAGTTCGGTTGTGGATAACGGGGTCACCCCCATCCCAGCATCAGTGGGATGCTCCCACGTCTCCCGGGACCGTCCTGCAGACTGTGGTACACCAATAGAGTGTAGAGCCTCTTGTTTCTGGTCTGGCAAGACAGACAGACGTGACTGGGCCTCCTAGGCGACAAGGCCCGATGTCAGCACGTTACGAGCCTCACCTGAAGAAGTCGACGGAGATGTCCAAGTCTTCTTCGAGCACCACAGCAAACTTGGCATCCTGGGAGGGAAACGAGAGATGTCAGCAGGACAAAGGGGACTATTCATTCAAGCAGTGGAAACTCCTGGTTTTGACAAAGCCCTGGCTGGGATGCTTTAGTTGGGGATTGTCCTGCTTTGAGCAGGGGGTTGGACAACAGGATCTCCTGAGGTCCCTTCCAACCCTGAGATTCTATGATTCTATGACTAAGGACAGACCAGAGACATCTCACGGCATCCCCTTGTCTATGCGATCCTCAGCGCTCGGCCCCAACAAGCCTCGCCGACGTTATTCGCACCAGGCCCATCTTGACTCAAACCCAACTTGGTGCTTGGCCACGGATGCTACCTCAGAGGCAGCCATTTCGCTTCCCAGAGGGCTTCATTTCACAGCAATCGCTCCCGTGAGACGGGCATAAGGGAAGCGGGTTCAGTGACACCAGGGAATTCGGCGTTCCCAGAGCCAGCAGAAAGGCACCCAGGCTACTGCCCTGAGGGTGTTTCCCTCCTTCTCCCCCTCCACCCTCCTGGGTGCTGCACCATGATAAGAATTTCTGCTCCTGTCAGCAGGCACCGCGGGCATCTCTCTCCTGAAGCGCAAGTGCCCAGCCCTTCTCAGAGCAGGTCCCCAGGCGCTCATTATGGGGAGCGGAACCACCCGGCGCCGAGAGCGGAGACAGTCGAGAGGTGGGACTTGCTCACCGGGTGCAGGTTGAAGGTTGCGGTCAGACTGGCCTTGTAGTGCTGTGGGAAGAGACACGGGCATTAGCAAACACCGCCACCGAGGTTTCTATCCCCGCCAGACACCGATTAATGGTCGCTATTGGAGGGCGCCACTAGGGGAGCATGGATCCAGTCCACATAAGAGTCTACTACTGCTGCCAGGTAGTGACCCACCCTTTCAGTCAAGCAGTGGAAATTCCTCTGTTTATTGCTCTAGGTCAGGGGTGGCCAAATTGTGGCTCACGAGCCCGTGGTTACCGTTAAAGTGCGGCTCACAGAACCCCACCCCCCCCATTCTCCACCTACCAGACTTGGGGGAGAGCTCGGGACCCCTTCCTTGCAGCAGGGTGGTAGGGTAGGGGCTTCTGCCCAGTGGGGAGGCGGGTGTCTTGGGGCTTCAGCAGGAGCAGGGCTGAAGCCCCGAGCCCCGGCAGGTGCGCCCTGGCTCTCGAACTTCTGAAGTTTGTCGTATGCGGCTCAGAGGGTCAGTAAGTTTGCCACCCCCCATCCCACCCCCAGGTCCTGGATTCAAGCCCCACCACCGGTCCATGCAAGGCACCCGGTGCACCAGGAAGAGGGGGGAGAATTTCCCTAAGTGGGGCCAGAGGGGTAAGTAGGAAGGACCCCTCACCTGAGACACTCGGGCATTTTTAATGCTGATGGGCGTGTGCTGGATCCCTTTCAGGCCAAACAACTCCACCACGTCCATTGGCTCCTGGAAAAGGGAGTCACGAGACTTACTCACCGCATAGACCCCAGGTCTGTCTACGCCTCTACGCTCAGCCCTTTCTCTAGTGCGCAGGGTTGGCAAGCCAGGAGATGGGGCAAAGTTTCTGACGGCATCTGACGCTTCAGGCAAGAGTGGGAAACATCCCATAATGGGCCTAGCTGCGCAGTGCTGCGCCGTGGTGATCTGCAGAAACATGCTGCCTGACCTCCGTGGATAATCAGCTTGTGCCCTGAAGCATGAGCATGGATAACCCTTGTAACAGTTAACCGAGCTTGTTTAACTGAAGATGCACATTAGATATGTTTACTCATGCAGGCATCTAATCCTTCTTCATGTGCATACGGCACTGTAAAGAATGGGGGGGGGGGGAGAGCGTGTTCCATGGGTACATGCAACAGCTGTGTTTTATACATGTACAACAGAGAGACGCTTCCTTTACCATCCAGCATGAAACAAGGTCACCTCCCTAGATCAGCAGTAATCCCATTAGAGAGCCCCTTAGTTATCCCAGGCTCTGTGCATCCAGAGTCCAGCCCCCCCCCCACTTCTCCCGCCTGCAGATCCCTATTGCAACCGGGGAAGGGAACTCGGATTACATCAAGCACCAAGGATTTATCCTCTCCCGGACACCCCAATAAAACGACAGCACCGCCTTCAGCATCTCCTGTGCCACTTGCGAAAACAGGCCCCGCGTCTATGCTGCTCCCTCATAGGCCAGGGATCTTGCTTCCGCTGCCATGGCAACGGGATGCAGCTATCATTAGCTGCTCTCACAGAGCATTAGTCACTGTGGCAAGTGTCTAAAAGAGGATTCTCCTCCCCCCTCCCCCCCAAAAACTCCCCACTACTGGTTTAATTCATGTTCTTCCTCGCAAAGAAACAGCTCCGTTCATCTCACTCCATCAGCCCCTGGCACGAAATGGAGTGACATTTTATATAGCACAGCGAGAGGCACCATATAAACAGGAGAGACGGAAACACTGGATCTGGTGGTGGTGGTGGTAGGGGGAGACAATAGCCACCCCTACCCCGCAGTACATGCCAGACCCCATAACCGTGTCTGCAATCAATGCCCACTAGACACAGCATGTCCTGAGCCCCTTTGACTGCTAGCCAGGTGCCAGCCTGGGAATTGGGAGATCTGGGTTCTGCTCCAGGCTCAGTCATTGTGTGAACTCGGGCGCCCCCCCGCCCAGCCGAACCACGGGGACATAACGCAAAGTGGAGCCACCAGCGAAGCACTTGGAGACCTAAAGAGGGGAGATGTTCCCCACGAGCATTCAGCATCCGGCTCTGTCCATGGCAAGGTCTCAGCTTACAGACCGGGGGAGAAGATGAGGATTATGGGGAAAGGCCAACCGAAGGCAGGTTGTTTTAAGGGGCTGTGGCGGGTCCGACCACTGCCCCCTCTCCCCCAATGCCAGGGCCATGCAGTGTGACGGCTTCAAAAGTCACATCCAGTTGCAAGTGAGAGTCTAACCCAGGTTCCAGTCTGGAGACAGATTCGCAGGGCACGGGGTGGTTACGCTGTTTATTTTGGCTTAGCGGCGCATCAGGTCAAGCCCGGATTGGAAGGGGTCTGATGGACATAGGGGTGCTTGGTGGGGAATAAGGAGCTGCACCCTACAATATGGACTATGTATAGGAATCCCGAGATCCGGGGGAGCAGTTTCAGCACTCCAGACACAAGGCCCGGGACTGAAAACCATTAAGGCCGGATGGCTCTAATTTCCAGACAATTAAACAGCCATCGTGGGGGCTTCTCCTTACCTGGCCCGGCTGGTCAAATGGGAGAAAATAGTTGGAGACAAATGGAAGATTTCACCCCTGGCCCTGTAAGAAAGCCATTCAGGGGGTGTTTATTGTGCATTGTAAACCGGGTCTGTGGGACCTGGGCTTGTGAGGCCAAGCCCACGCTTCAGTGTCCTCACTGCATTGTAACCCTGGATTTACAATCACTGCACCTGGGTCTCCCAGCCGTGTTAACGTGTCCACACTGCGCTACACCGACCTTCTGACGCGGGTCTGCGGCTTGAGCTATGATCACGTTGCAAAACGACAGGGCTTGGACCAAAGCCTGCGAGGGACTGGGGCTCTGACCCACCCCTTCAGCAGGTTTCTAGGCCCGGGTCCTGTGTGTGGACAGAAGTGGAGCTTGGGCTCAAACCTGAGTCAGTCTAGGCTCAGTGGGCAGCACAGAAGTACCTTGGACAGATGGTAAGTGGGGTCTGGCTCATGCAAGAAGAGGATTTTGAGAAAGGGGTTTCCCTGGGGAGGGCATCACTCTCCGGAAGGCAAATGGAGACCAGGCTGGCTCCTAAGAACTCTTGGGTTCTTTCTGTTCCTCTAACCAGCAGAAAGCCTGTCTAACTGAGCTCGTGGTGAACCCTAAGATCCGACGGGTCTGTTGCTTTAGTTAGTATCTCTAACATTTCGCTCCGTTTGCTAAATAAACCCACTTGATTTCAGAAGGCCACTGGTGACCGCCTAGTGCTGGATCTCAGAGGGAAGCAGCATGAAGGAACAGTCAGGCCTGGGAATAAGTGGAGCTGGGTGACTAACTGATCCTGTGGGACACTGGCCATTCAAAACCCAACCAACAAAAAAAGAGTCCATTCGGGCCGACCCGAGTCTGAACTTTTTCAGAGTTTTCAGGGAAGCAAAAAAAGAGGTGGCAATAAGTTTGAATCAAACAAAAGAGTTAGTTTTCAGGCATTTTTAAAGGGTTAGATTAATGGGAACATGACCCAGGTACAAATTCCCCCTCTGGAACAGGGATTTGAACCCAGATCTCCCCTCTGCCAAGTGAGCAGTCAAACCACCAAGCGATCAGCTACCCGGAGGTAGGGCTCTTAAATTCTAATGAAACTCTGCCGCTGCATATAAATAATTCCACAGTAGAGCAAGGATCACTTCCACTTCTCAGGCGAGTGCCCACCCACTGGACTAAACGTTACAGGGGGAGGACTGCCCCACTGCCACCTCCTTCTCCTCCATGGATAGGCTCTCGCGACTCTACCTGAGCCAAGGTTTTGGCTGAAACTTGTTCAGTGAGTTCATGTCAAATTCGAGCCAAAGTTGCGAACAGTTCCACGTCCAATGACGCTTGCGTTCGTCAGCGAATAAAGGATTCATCCAAAAAGTTTCGCTCTCGTGTAAGGTGGGGTGTCGTACCCTGGTCTCGGTCAAAGAGTGGGAGAACCCCAGGACAGGAAAGGGCACGAGGCCTAACCCCTGGGGCGGGGGGGCTCGCAGAGGGACCAGAAAGGGGACAGAGGTGCAAGCCGCCCCATGACTGCTCTCCATGTAAAACAGACTGGCCACGGTGAAGTCCCTAGTGGAATCGCTGGCTCTTCTCACAGCTTGGAAACAGAGAGAAAGATCTTCTCGTTAGAGGGTGCGCTGGGTTCTCTTTCACAGCCCGAAGCTCTGCCACTATCGGGGGCGCCTTGTCAGTCCACCCCGAGCAGCCCTTCTCCGCCCTGGACACCTGACGCCAGACAGCACCCTTCAGTTTATTTCAGCAAGAGTGGGAGGGGGCTGCAGACGGCTCGATCAGAATGTGGACTCCACAGGGCACCTGACACCTCTTGCCCCCTCTGTTCTAGCCCCACAGCCTCCGGGCATTTTAAAGATGCAGAAAATAACGTATCAGGAGCCCCAATCATGGACTAGGACCTTGCCGCGCTAGGTGCTGTACAAAACCCAGAACAAGTACATGGCCCCTTCCCCAGAGAGCTTCCGATCTACGCCTGAGACAAGAGACAACGGCCAGCATGACACGCAGCCGGCTCAGCACACCAGCAACCTAACCATCGTCAAAACGAAGACGCCCAGCGGGAAACAGACCCGCGAAATTGCTCCATCCCAACGAGCCGAGCGGGATTTCAGAACCCAGCGAGGAGCCCGCCCCAGGAGCTGCCCTGGGAGGGGGTGGGCAGAAAGGGGACAAGGACGACAGCAGCTGCCTGCTCCTTCCCCTCCTCCACGTTCAGAGACAGCGTGAGAAGCCCCCCTCCCCGCCGCAGGGGGAGATCTTACCTCATAATACCCGTCAATAAAGACTGTGATCATCTGGGGGTTGACCCCTTGAGCCGACAGCAGGGACCGCAGCATCCTGGGGGCCAGGAGAGGAGAGAGTGGGAATGCGTTTGCGTGAAAGTCTGGAGTCTCTTTAACAGACGACTGAACGCCACGGTAACGGGGGGAGGCGATACACTGAGCCAGTGATAAAACGTGGGCAACAGAAGCAGGAGACGGTTCAACACTCAAGTGAGGCCTAGATCCCTTTGGGGCAGGGTTGGGGGAGGTGGGGTTTAGATCCTTGCAAACCCAGACTACACACCACACGAACCTGACCCCAGGACAAAGCCACCCACCCGTGGGGCATTCCGAGCCCCACCACTGCCTGCTCCCGCAGGGTTTTGTGGCTGGGCTACCCCTGAGTCAGCCACTGGGAAGACTCCCTCGAAGCGTTCTGGGAAAGCAAAGGAGACTAGCAGGCGACGCCTCCTGCTAATGACATCGGAGAGCGGGCGCACCCCATTGCCCGGGTTATTCCGAGCCAGGACTGAGAAGCAGAGCTGTTCCCAGTGCTCCATCTGCACTAGCTGGGGGTGGAGTGATCTAACGGGGCTTTCTAGGCCCCTGCAACAGAGATCCAGTGCTTTCCCCGGGACATCCCTCCATGGACCACGCAGCATCCCGCCCAGCACTCACCTGTACAGGTAGTTGGGTCTGTTCCCTGCAATGACAGCCACAGGCACATTAAAGACTTTATTGTCCTTGAGCTGGAAGAGAAAATGTTTGAGATAAGGGCTTTGGGAAGCCACTAGGGGCCACCCCGCCCTCCCCCGGGCCCTGAGGCCGGGACAGCCCTGAGAAGAGCCAGTGACGTCTGCAAGGTTTAGGAGCCCTGCCCGCAGCCAGGGGATCTCCTGGGAGTCATTCCACCATCCAGCTTTCTTCTCCTTAGGGGCAGGGCTTTATTTCAAGAGAGGAAACAGCACTGTTCTCATCCAGCCTTGACACGGAGCAGAGACCCTTTGCCCGCAAGGAGAACAGCCAGTGGAAGGATGGCCTCATTCTGTCTATCTTAGACACCTTCAGTTGCCCTCCTGCCCCACCATGGCAGGCTGGGATCCGGGCAGGGCTAGGCCCGGCCAGTACTTGGCTGGGGGACAGCTAAAGAAATCCTGGGGCTGCAGGGAAATAAAATCAATCAATCACATGGTAATTATTTAGGCAAGGTTCTCTCTTCGGGACTGATCCAGGCCTCAGCCTGGCCAGAGAGGGATGCCAGGCGGCTGGAGATGCCAGCAGGCAGGGAACGGATGCAACGAGACAGACACTGGTGTGTACGAACCCTCATGCCCTAGCTACACTCTGCTGCTCTACAGTCGTCCCTGGCCGCTGCAGAGAGACACTGCAGCATCCTTCCCTTCCCGGGCAGGGCTAGAATTACGGCAGCCAGGTGCATTCTGGGAGCCTGCTGGAGGCGGCGTGCCGCGCAGAAGCAGGCTGACGTGATTTTAGCTGGAGCCCTCCGTGCGCCGTCTATATTGAAGCCTCCTGCAGATGTTACGCCAGGTGAGGGCCCCGCGCGGCTCCATGCTCAGCTGGAGGCAAGGGCTTCCCGCTCCCCTTCCTCCGCTCGCACTCACGGGATCAGGGTTGAACTCGATGGGCGTGGGGTCTTTGCAGCTGCAGACGCTGCCGTAACCTTCCACCTTGGTGCAGAACCTCCGCCGGCGGCGGTTCAGCTCCGTGTCGGGCCAGCGGCACTCGGCATCTGCGGGAGAAGGGGAGACCAGCCGAGTTGAGACCACTGCTCCAGGGAGGGAAGCAGGCAGCTCACCCTTTTGTGCCAGGGCAAGGATCCCAGAGCACAGCCCTCCTGCCCTGCCACTTCACTGCCCCCACCTGCAGCCTCAGCCGTCGTGCCAGGGCTTATTGCCTCCAGTGGCAGGAATTCAGTGGTCACCTGGGCCGAGCGGATGCCTTCGCTGGTGGGCACCTGGGCTCAAACCCTACATGGGCACAGAAGGCCCTGGCAGCTGGATCAGGACAGAAGGGATGTGAGCTCTGAACGGCATGGTCCAGAGAGAGGTCTTGCAACTTCTATTTTAAGAATGCCACCCTAGGCATTCACAAACAATCCCTTGGAAGCAGGAAAAGGAAACCCACTCCTTTATATCCTCCCCTCCTCCTGGCAGAAGCGTGCTGGTTTGTTATTGTAGGGTCGCTAAGAAAATAAGAGGGCGAACACCGGATTTACAATAGAAGCACCAACTCCATTTTAACTCCCAGTCCTGTATTAATGAGGTCAGCAGCTTTAAAAAGGGAAGAAAAGACAAGAACAAACAAACAAACCAACCCACTGCTTCCTAGCCCCCAGAGACGGCCCTGTCAGAACAATGCAGCCTGAAGTCAGCCCCCATCACCCTCCAGTGCAAATTCCTCACCAAGAGGCTCGCTTCAGCTGAGCTTAGAGCTCCATTGCGCTAGGCGCTGTACAGCCACTATGAGAGACAGCGCCTGCCCCACAGAGCTTGCAAAGTGGGAGGCACAGAAAGGTGAGTGGACTTGCACAGTATCAGTGGCAGAGCCAGGAATAGAATCCAGGTCTAAGCCAAGAGCCCTATCCACTAGGCCGCACTGTGCTTCCTCCAAATCATTTCTCATCTCCATGGGGCCAAGTTTACAGCAGAATCCTGTTCCTCCCCCCCAACTGAGAACAGGGGCTGATCTCTTCTTGAGAGGGGTTCTCCAGCTGCAGACGCCGAGGCAGATCAGGGGTCTCCCCCCAGTGTCCGTCTCTCTCCCCCAGCTCCCACCTCCTATCCAGGCGAGGCGCTGCGATGGGTAGGGGTGCCCGCCCGCCCAGCTGCTCTCTGCCCTGGTCTGCAGGACCCGCCCTGAGGCCTACCTTCCACGGAGGTCAGCTGGACTTCGGTTTTCAGCAAGACGGGGTCCCCCCACGTGGAGAGCACTGGGGACTTGGAATGCTTCTCGCCGTACACCTCGCCTGGGGGGGGGGGGGGGGGGGGGGGGAAAACATGCAGTCAGAGCTGCTGCCGAACGGCGCTCAGGTGCCCATCCCCCTGGCCGCGGTACAGAGCCAGCCAGAACCCACCTCATCACCGAGAAACCAGCTGGTACCTCCTTCCCTCCAATAATGGCAGGAGCTTGAGAAGGAGACGTGCCTCCCTCCCCCCACACTCAACCTGCACCCAGGGAGCAGGCCCCCATGGCCAAGAGATGCCAAGGTCTGAGCAGCGTTGACTTCACCTTGCAGTGTTTGTGGGATTACCCCCCCGCCCCCACTTGCTGAGGGGACGCCATTTCCATCCACTTAGCCAGAGTCCATCCCTTCTGCCTCCACTCCCGCCCGGCCCCTGGGCCTGGCCCGAGCAGGGCTCTCACCTCCTTTCTTCCCCACAAAGCTCCACATGTCCCTCCAGCTGAGGGACGAGGCGACCTGGCTTCCCAAGCTTTTCAGGAGGCTCTTTGCCGAGTCTTTAAGGTGGAAGGAGCCTTCGTCCTGGAACAGAACAGACCACATCATGAGGCGGCACCTTCCCCTGCTCCGAACCAGCAGGATCTGTCTCCCATTGCAGCCAGCAGGGTGGTCTTCCCATCGCCCCCCTCTACATCCCACTGGAGGCTCAGCCCAGGAGAACCACGTTTCGGAGCTGGTTGTTGGAAGGCCTCTTCCACTCACTCCCCGGCAGAGCTCGCCGATGCGCACCGGCTACAGGGCGATTCACCCCCCTGCAGATTGAGGGCGCTAAGCAGACCCACCGGGAGGGTCAGAGCAGCCACGCATTTCCGACCCTTGCAAAGATCAGACAGAAAGACAGACGTTGCCCCTGGGTCACAAGGGATATTAAGTTGCTTGATGGATTAAAAAAAAGTTAATTTTAATTCCTCTAGGGAACGTATCTTCCAAGCTATTTCCCACCTGAGACAGGTGACGCCGCACACAAGTGTCAGTCAGAAATCAGGAAATGGAACAGTTTAAATATAAGGGCACCAGGGAGTTTTGGACATAGCGCGTTTCAGAGAAGCTGCAGCTGAAGGACGCTTTACAAGACAGAAAATGCACAAACCCACAACAGCACACGGCATCGGAGTGACAGAAAACAATGGAGGAGGAAGACACCCATCCAGACGCTCTTCCCACTCACGCTGGTGGGAGACAGGAGTAGCCCCATTCTGCTCAGAGGTACCCTGGGGTTACATTAAGTGTTTTCAAACAAACAAGCACCCATGTGCTTTCTCCACGTGGGGGAGGGAGAGGGCTATGTGGGAGGCGCTCCCCATAAACATCTGCAAAACTCACGCACGATCCTCCTTCAAAACTTCCCTTTGCCAGGATGCCTATAAAAAACTTGACAACGGTTCGGCTGCTGGTGTGCCGAGACCACTGCCTGTCAGGCTGACCCATACGGCTGCATTGTTTCCTTGGTCTTCACAATCTGTCTGTATTTGTTTGATGCCTCTTGTCTTAGACTTAGATTGTAAACTCCTTGGGGGGAGGCACTGTCTTTTTGTTCTGCGTTTGTACAGCGCCCAGCACAGTGGGGTCCTGGCCCATCACTGGGGCTACTAGGTGTTACTGTAATAAATAAGGTATGGATTCCTTGGCGTTCCCATCATATAAATAACGAGCAGGAGGAGAATAGGGCTCGCTGTCTGGCACATGTGTTAGAACATTCATGAGACAAAACTGCAGGGAAGCAGAGCCAGCCTGCGCCTTGCTAGAGCTTGACTCACGTCAGTGACTTGATCTGCAGTCTCCCTCGGCGTCGGACCCACCTACCTTAATGGAGAAGATCAGGATGCGACCACGAGCGACCATGTTGAGGAAGAGGACCATGGCTTCATCTTCATGGGGTGAGTAGGTGTCGAACACCCTCTTGGCCATCACGTGACCCTGTAGATGTTCAAACACACGGCACAGCTTGCATGATGCATGTACACCAGGCCCCCAGGCATGAGCACCACCCAAAACTTCTCACTGGAGGAAACTCAGTAAGGAGAAATGCCAAGTACTCCACTTCGGAAGGAACTATCAGTTGCACACATACAGAATGGGAAATGACTGCCTAGGAAGGAGTGTACTGTGGAAAGGGAACTGGGGGTCATAATGGATCACAAGCGAAATATGAGTCAATAGTGTAACACTATTGCAAAAAAGGAGCAAACATCATTCTGGGATGTATTAGCAGGAGTGTTGTAAGCAAGACACGAGAAGTAATTCTGCCGCTCTACTCTGCGCTGATTAGGCCGCAGCTGGAGTGTTGTGTCCAGTTCTGGGCGCCACATTTCAGGAAAGATGGGGACAAATTGGAGAGGGTCCAGAGAAGAGCAACAAAAATGATAAAAGGTCTAGAAAACATGACCTATGAGGGAAGATTGAAAAAATCGGGTGTGTTTAGTCTGGAGAAGAGAAGACAGAGGGGAAATAACAGTTTTCAAGTAAATAAAAGTTACAAGGAGGAGGGAGGGAAATTGTTCTCATTAACCTCTGAGGATAGGACAAGAGGCAATGGGCTTAAATTGCAGCAAGGGAGGTTTAGGTTGGACACCCGGAAAAACTTCCGGTCAGGGTAGTTAAGCCCTGGAAGAAATTGCCTAGGGAGGTTGTGGAATCTCCGTCACTGGAGGTTTGTAGGAACAGATTGGACAAACACCTGTCAGGGACAGGCTAGTTATTACATCATCCTGCCTTGAGTGCAGGGGACTGGACTAGATGACCTCTCGAGGTCCCTTCTAGTTCGATGATTCTGCGATTCTACGATTCACCAACTTTTTACCAGCCGTAAGAGTGAGCGATGGGGGGAAAAGAGGAGTGAGTGGGGGGGGGCAGAGCCTTAGGGGAAGAGGCCACATGGGGGGGCGGGGCTATGGTTCCCGTGCAGGTGGCCCCCCCCACTTTTAGGGACCTTCCGTTGCCCCGGCATCCTGGCACTCTGGGAAGCCAAAACTAGAGTTAAGTCTACCCTACATGAGCCAAAGGCTAACGTCGTCAATGGAATGACTCCCGCTGAAGTCCATGGCCCCACCTCCAGCTACTTCCAACCGGGGCAGTCCCGAGGCATTTCCTTTGGGGCTGTGACTTCCCCAGGCTGAGGCACCCAGCTCACGGGGCTGAAGCATCCAGCTCACAGAAGGGGTCACCTGTTGTTGCTGGACATTCCCAGGCAGCTCCGATTCTGTGAGCTGGGCTAGCAGAGGCTAGCCAGTGCTTTTAGACCATTGCAAGAGAAGGGGTTCAGAGATTTCTCTTCGGCCCGGAGAAACCCAAGACTGGCTTCACACACGTCGCTAGCCCTCGACGAGGGACAGCGTCACCGGGCAGGAACGCCAGACAGCCCCGCACGAACACACGCAGGGACCATCGGCGCAATTTACCGTAGCCTGATTTAACACAATGATGTGGATCCCTCTTCCTTGCTCCCGAGCCTCATCTTCCAAGACCTGCGGGAGGGGGAAACGTTATTGTAGCGATCGGCCAGGCCTCCCCAGTTCTTTCCCAGGAACTCCTCCACCCCAGTGGGTTCGTCACACAGCTGCTCCTACCGAGGGAGAACTCACTACGTTTCAAATTCCAGCCCCTTCGCTGGTTTCTCCAATTCGCGGCAGTGGGACCCCTGCTGCTATTGTACTCGGCACAAGCCATCCTCAGAAGAAAGAGAGGGCGGGGAATTAGACGCAAAGCCTTAGTCTGGTCCTAGCTCATTGAGTCAATAGGAGTTTTGCCATTGACTTCAATGGGAGCAGACGCAGGCTTATACTCAAGCCATTCAATTGTGGAGTATGGCAAAGGCCTTGGCTGCATTCTGCTCCCAAGAGGAGCGCTATACTCCAGGAAGGGCTTCAGTTCGAGGTCTGGGTAACTGAGATCAGGTCTGTTCTGGTTCTACCCACGCTGTTCGCCCGCCCTCAGCTCACAGGGGTAACCTGCAGCCTCCCGTGCCAGCCACTCACCGTCGTCCCGTCCACAGCCACGTAGACCTTCGACCGGCTGGAGTACACCTCGATGTCCAAGACCTTCCTGCTGCTGGTGGGGCGGCGCAGGGTCTCCAGATGCTGCACACCTTCATCTAAGGAGAGAGGGGTGCCCAAAGCCTCAGCCCTACCTGCTTAGCTGTGGCTCAGTGCCAGGACCACCAGCGGGTTCCCCTCAGTGGATGGGAGAGATTCCCAACCTATTAGCACAACACGTGCTCTCTTGCCACTCCCAGCAGGCTGCAGCATCTCTCTTTACAGATCTGGTGGGATGTTCAAAAACATCCTTCCGACAAGCCCAGCTGACAACGCCCCTGGCGCTTGAGGGACCCCGTGGCAAAGCTTGAGGACTTCCAGCTCTTTAATTCCACCTGACAAGGGAGAAGGGGCAGGCAGTACCAGCACCACCCGGCCTTCCTCAGTTGGTGTCTCAGTCCAGCTCTGGGCGGACAGAAGTCCATGTCTCCAGAATCACCTTGGCTGGCAGTCTGAACAGAGAAGTCAAGGACGGATAAGATGGCCATCCACGCATTCCCAGAACACCAGACATTCCAGTACTTCCGGGAATAGCATGGGCCCACCCCTGCCGGCGTGACCTTGCTCGCATGGTGCGTACAACGTCACACTGCACAGAGAATGCCATTTTGAACAGCACGCCACTCCACCCTCCTGTGTCTGGTTTAGGCTCGATACCGGATGGGGGACAAACCACCAAAAAGAGGGGGCTGTTTGGTCTAAAGCCAGATGAATGGCTGCCGAAGGATGGAGCAGACCCAGAATGAAGTACTCTCTCTAGCAGTGTGCAGAGGGTTCATTCAACATTATGGCTAGGGTTGGCCAAAAGTTTTCCATCAAAAACTGTCTTTCCAGCAGAAAAATGGGGGTTTCAGTTACACATTTCCCTGCCCCCCTCTCCAAAAACAAAACAAAACAAAAAAATAAAAAACAACTGGCTTGCTTTCTGGAAAGGATTTCAATGTTTCCATCAAAACCACCAAATTCCTGAAAACTGAAATATTTCAGTTTTGACATACTGCCCTAGTACCTCATGGGAGTTGTAGTCATGTTTCCTCACATCCCCATTCTCTCCTATGGGCTGGGCTCCCTAAGCAAACTCGATGTCTAGTTGGCAGCTGGTATCAAGTGGAGTGCCCCAGGGGTCAGTCCTGGGGCCGGTTTTATTCAACATCTTCATTAACGATCTGGATGATGGGATGGATTGCACCCACAGCAAATTTGCAGATGACACTAAACTGGGGGGAGAGGTAGATGCGCTGGAGGGTAGGGATAGGGTCTAGAGTGACCTGGACAAATTGGAGGATTGGGCCAAAAGAAATCTGATGAGGTTCAACAAGGACAAGTGCAGAGTCCTGCACTTAGGATGGAAGAATCCCATGCACTGCTACAGGCTGGGGACCGACTGAGCGGCAGTTCTGCAGAAAAGGACCTGGGGATTACAGTGGATGAGAAGCTGGATATGAGTCAGCAGTGTGCCCTTGTTGCCAAGAAGGCTAATGGCATATTGGGCTGCATTAGTAGAAGCACTGCCAGCAGATCGAGGGAAGTGATTATTCCCCTCTATTTGGCACTGGTGAGGCCACCCCTGGAGTATTGAATCCAGTTTTGCTCCCCACTACAGAAAGGATGTGGAAAAATTCAGAGTCCAGCGGAGGGCAACGAAAATGATCAGGGGGCTGGGACACATGACTTACAAGGAGAGGCTGAGGGAACTGGGATTGTTTAGTCTGCAGAAGAGAAGAGTGAGGGGGGATTTGATAGCAGCCTTCAACTACCTGAAGGGGGGTTCCAAAGAGGACGGAGCTCGGCTGTTCTCAGTGGTGGCAGATGACAGAACAAGGAGCAATGGTCTCAAGTGGCAGTGGGGGAGGTCTAGGTTGGATATTAGGAAACACTATTTCACTAAGAGGGTGGTGAAGCACTGGAATGGGTTACCTAGGGAGGTGGTGGAATCTCCATCCTTAGAGGTTTTTAAGGCCCAGCTTGATAAAGCCCTGGCTGGGATGATTTAGTTGGGGATTGGTCCTGCTTTGAGAAGGGGGTTGGACTAGATGATCTCCTGAGGTCTCTTCCAACCCTAACCTTCTATGATTGTACGAAACTACATCTCCCAGGATGTACCAGGGTCAGGGGACTCCCGATGATGCAATCATTGCCCTTCACCATGAGGTGAGACCATGGTGCACCATGGGAGATGTAGTCCAACAAGGAGCCTAGCCTATCCCTTAGACGAGTGGGCGCAGAGGGCACCTGAAATACAACTCCCATGAGGCACCATGGCAACATTTCCAACTAAAAATATTTTTGGTTTAAATGCTGTTTGCCAAAAAAGTTGATTTTTTCCCCCCCAGGGATAGTTTTGACAAAGCCTGTTTTCTAACCAGCTCTGGTACGGCACGGCCGCACACACTGGCAGGGTGGCATGGGAATGTGTTGACTTCTGCCGCCTTGACGGGCCCCTCAGACTCACCATAGTCTTGGGCAGACTCCTCCTCCTCTTCACTAGCAGCTCTTCTAGTGTCCAAGATCAGCTTAATATTCACAATCACAGTCACAAGCAGAAAGAGGACGGCACCCATCTGCAAGGCAAAAAGTGTGGCGTGTAACTGGCCCAGAGCAACAACATGTTAGGATAAACCACAATATGATCCTCACAGAGGATCTCAGATATCCATGGTTTTCCCTAGCACACAGAGGAAAGGGGGGGTCCAGTGGCTAGGGTGTTTGTCTAGGACTTGAAACACCCAGGCTCAATTCCCAGTTCTGCCACACACTTCCTGTGTGACTTGGGCTAGTCACTTAGCCTGGCCATGCCTCAGTTTCCCCACCTGTAAAATAGGGATAACACCCCTGCCTCGCAGGGGTGCGTAAGGAGGGAAAAAACAACCACATTAGAAGAATGTGGATGTCAGGAAATTCAGCATTACACCTCGGACGGAACCTTAACTCCCCCTGCATTACGATCGCTTACGATTCACACACCCAGATGAGCGCAGTCAGAGTTCTAGGGGGAAAGAGAGGAGTGCAGGGTTTTATTTCCTCGGCCTGCCTGAGGAGAGCAATGCAGTCGCTTCCATGACATTACAGAGCATGGCACGCTGCAGAGAACGTCACACGGCCCGGCTGCCTGTGATGCTATTGTAATGAAAGAGCCCGGCGTACAGCAGACCTAGGAGACGGAGGTCTCTATTGGAACTTCCAGGGCGAGCTTTCTGTGTCAATTGCAATCCTTCCCCAGTCACCTTTGGGCTGAGGATACAGCAAGAGATAGAAATGACCTTTCAGGGCTGAAATTGAGACAGACGGGGGCCAGTGCCCTAACCACGCAGACTGGAGCTCTGACGATCTGAGTTCAAATCCTGGTGCTGCCACACTCCCTGCGTGACCTGGGACAAGTCGCAGTATGAATCTCACCACATTAGTGCCCCTCCCATCTGTAAAAGAAGGAGGATACCCCTCAATTGGGGGTAGGGACAGGTTTAGATGCCATGGGGGCTATATACATACTTTGAGTCACCAAAGCTGGAAGTCACTAAAGTTCCTGCTCACATCCCCAGTGGAAGCAATATACTCATCCTCACAGCAATGGAATATAGCAACAAAAGAGACAAGGCTCCTTCACTCGGTTACATACTCTGATGCCCGTCATGCCGGCGTTAGCTCTAGTTAATATTCAGAGAGCCTTCCACCAAAGCAGCCGGCGCAAGATTATTTACGACTGTGAGATTGGAAACTGACCGATGGAGAACGCCATTTGCTCACTGGGCACCGAAGAGGTCTATCACACATTCGGCATATGGGGGGCAGGTCCACACGGCCTCAGTCCAGCCTGGAGTTTTGCCATATTTGGGGGGAGCAGATCTGTTTCAATAGCTGGATTTTAGATCCCTATTTATAGACCGGGGGGAGCTTGTCTCAACCATTCCTCTCCTATCCACAGTGCCTCGCCCCTAGTCTATGGCCGCTTGACTTCTATTAGCAACTGCCTCATATCAGTGAAGCTGTGTCTAGGAGCCAGGCTATGGGGAAAGACAGCAGATAAAAAACAAGAGCCAATTAGTTGCTTAAGCCTGTTGGAGAGGAGCAATCCAGCAAGAGAAAGCCACCCTCCCAGCTACCCCTGCTGCTCCAGCTTTTCATTGAAGCGCACAGAGTTTTTCCTCTCACTGGGGGTAGCCAGAGTTGACAAGAGCAGGCTTGTTCCAGGGAGCTCGCTGCACCAGCCCAGATTTCGTTATTAACGCCGACAGAAACACATTCCCTTCTCATGAAGGTATGTACACACACAGAGCTCCGATGGAGGCCGCATGGGCTGGGAGGATGCCGCTCTCCTGCGGAGTGGCTGCGAGGCTACCTAGACTAGCGGCCATGCAGCAAGACAGAAGGCACATCCAAGGGTCTGAATGACTGGATTTCTGTTGCAATGCCCATGGAGCTAGAACATCGACCTCAAGAGCTACAGGCCGCTGATTACCTCCATCAGGACAGCCTAACGCTGTGCTGCTTTGAACAGCAGGGACAGACGCAGGAGCAGATCCGTACTGCCCGACACAGCGGTAAAGGGCTTGTTTAACAGAAGAGCTGCACCACCTAATTAGGGTCAACAATGCACAGGTAATGGGATGGGGAAGGAGATGCAGAGCGAGCAGCCAGCACAGGCTTTGTGGGTCTCTGACATAGACTATCAGGGTTGGAAGGGACCTCAGGAGGTATCTAGTCCAACCCCCTGCTCAAAGCAGGACCAACCCCAACTAAATCATCCCAGCCAGGGCTTTGTCAAGCCTGACCTTAAAAACCTCTAAGGAAGGAGACTCCACCACCTCCCTAGGGAACCCATTCCAGTGCTTCACCACCCTCCTAGTGAAAAAGTGTTTCCTAATATACAACCTAAACCTCCCCCACTGCAACTTAAGACCATTGCTCCTTGTTCTGTCATCTGCCACCACTGAGAACAGTCTAGATCCATCCTCTTTGGAACCCCCCTTCAGGTAGTTGAAAGCAGCTATCAAATCTCCCCTCATTC
The DNA here is from genome assembly GCF_027887155.1 of Malaclemys terrapin pileata. Lineage (NCBI taxonomy): Eukaryota > Metazoa > Chordata > Testudines > Emydidae > Malaclemys > Malaclemys terrapin. The sequence continues at coordinate 105,652,811 of NC_071512.1, read as the reverse complement.
TTCTCTTCTGCAGACTAAATAATTCCAGTTCCCTCAGCCTCTCATCGTAAGTCATGTGCTCCAGCCCCCTAATCATTTTTGTTGCCCTCTGCTGGACTCTGAATTTTTCCCACATCCTTCTTCTAGTGTGGGGCCCAAAACTGGACACAATACTGCAGATGAGGCCTCACCAATGCCAAATAGAGGGGAATGATCACGTTCCTCGATCAGCTGGCAATGCCCGTACTTATACAGCCCAGAATGCTGTTAGCCTTCTTGGCAACAAGGGCACACTGACTCATATCCAGCTTCTCATCCACTGTAACCCCTAGGTCCTTTTCTGAAAAACTGCCACTTAGCCAGTTGGGCCCTAGTCTGCATCAGTGCATGGGATTCTTCTGTCCTAAATGCAGGACTCTGCACTTGTCCTTGTTGAACCTCATCAGGTTTCTTTTGGCCCAATCCTCCAATTTGTCTAGGTCCCTCTGTACCCGATCCCTACCCTCCAGCGTATCTACTACTCCTCCCAGTTTAGTGTCTTCTGCAAACTTGCTGAGGGTGCAGCCCACGCCATCCTCCAGATCATTAATGAGGAGTGATCCAGCTAGTTTCCACCCACCCCACTACAAAAGTGCTTCTTAAAAAGGTCCCACCCTTGCCCAATACAATTAGAATCTGACTGGTTCATACCCGGCCATTTGCTTTATCTACAAACAGAAGCAGCTGTAAAGTTTCCCAGGTGCCATATGCTGAGGAGCCACCGTTAGACTCCCAGGCCCTGTACCTGGGTTGTTTATTAGCCATGGCCTATCAATATAAGCTATAAATATCCTTAGCTGGTGGTGGCGGGAGTAGCTAAGGCATCGACGCAGGAGATCTGGGTTCTGTCCCTCACTCCACCACGGACTCACTGGGCGATCTCAGACAAGTCACTTCTTTTCTCTGTTCCTCAGTTTTTCCATCTGAAAAATGGGCCCACACCAACCGCACTGGGGGCTGGCAAAGCTTAATTTTCTATGTAGGGTTTTCAGCAGTGCCCATCACAGCAGCACTCAAGCACCGAACAGGCCACATTGATGTACAAAGCGTAGCTCATAACAAATTCTTCTCTTCACCAAGTTTTAGTTCATCAGCATTAGCCTTGCTTTGAGATCCTCACATGGAAGCTGACAGGCAAGTCAAGGGACTATTAATTCTTTATTAATAGGTTAACACCCCCTTTAAATTTTCCCACCATGGCACGGCCTCATTCCCTTCACCCCTCGCCGATCACTCTTCCACGGCTAAGTCCCGAGTCTCGGTAGGACGCGCACACAGGCTGGCCAGCACGCTGCAGAACTGTGAGGCTTTGGACGGCTGTTTCTGAAGCAGCCTCCTCATGCCTCAGGCATGTCCATCCCCATCCGCTGGTCAACTAGAATTCACTAAGCGGGGGTCAAACTGGCTTCAATGGAGCAACACCAGTTGACACCAGCTGAGAATCTGGCCTTCAGCTTTCTAGAGTACACACGTGCGCTTGCCAGTGCTTTATTACAGGGCCTCTAAACTATTTGCTTCTGCACATGCAGAGGCAGGATGGTCCAGTGGTTACAGCCCTGGCCTAAGACTTGGGAGCCCTGGGTTCAATCCCCTGCTCTGCCACAGACTCCCTGTGTGGCCCTGGGCTTAGCCTTTCAACATCCCCATTGTGGAGTCACAGCACTTTCTTAGAAAGTAAGAGCAGCCACACTGGTTCAGAGCAAGGGTCCATCTAACCCAGCATCCTGTCTTCCGACAGCGGCCAATGCCAGGTGCTTCAGAGGGAACGAACAGAGCAGGGAATCATCAAGTGATCCATCTCCTGTTGCCCATTCCCAGCATCAGGCAGTCAGAGACTAGGGCAACCCAGAGCATGGGGTTGCATCCCTGACCATCTTGGCTAATAGCCATTGTTAGATCTGTGCTCCAGAAACTTATCTTTTATAAACGTAGTTGGGGTTGGTCCTGCTTTGAGCAGGCGGTTGGACTAGACGACCTCCGGAGGTCCCTTCCAACCCCTGAGATTCTATTATTCGTGTTAGACATTTGGCCTTCACAGCATCCCGGGCAATGAGTCCCACAGGTTGCTTTTGTGTTATGTGCGCAGTACTTCCTTTGGTTTGTCTTAAACCTGCTGCCTTTTCATTTCATCGGCTGACCTCTGGTTCTTGTGTTATTTACTCCCTCACATAACACTTCACTGCTCACACTCCCCACACCAGTCATGATTTTATAGCCCTCTATCAGACCACCTCCTGCCGAGTCATCTCTCTTCCAAGCTGAAAAGTCCCAGTCATTTTAATCTCCCCTCATATGGAAGCTGGTCCATCCCCTAATCATGTTTGTTGCCTCTCTCTGTACCTTTTCTAATTCTAACATCTCCTTTCTGGGATGGGAGCATCTAGAATGACACGCAGTATTAAAGATGTGGGCGTACCATGGATTTATATAGTGGCATTGTGATATTTACTATCTTCTTACCTATCCCTTTCCTAACGTGGTTACCTTTTTTGACTGCCGCTGCACGTTGAGCGGATGTTTTCCGAGACCGTCCCCAGTGGCTCCAAGCTCTCTTTCCTGAGCAGTAACAGCTAATTTAGACCCCACCATTTTGGGTGTGTACTTGGGATCCCCCTCCCCCGCCACAGAGTGCATTACCAGGATGTTGGGAGGATACATACAGTAATTGCAAGATGCTCAGATACTATGGTGACGGGGCAGCTCTTGAGATCGACACACAAATAAATCAAAACCATTTTCCGCTCTGAGCTACGAAAGAGCTATGCCGTCCCCCGGCCGCACGGCGAACGAGAGCCTCTCTCTTGGTAGCGCAGAGGGATCGCACAACAAAACACTGACTGGCTGTTGTTCCCCCGGCCAAGATCACAGCGGAGAAGCCATATTAGTCGAAGCCTCGCAAGGATTTCCCTTCCCCCCGGAAGTCAAACCCAGAGCTAGAGCTCAAAAGTAGGCACCAAGCAAGCCCACCCTCCTCTTCTGGAAATGTTATTTAACAGCTGCCGAGCTGTGCTTGTCCCAGTAATAAACAACATCTAACCACGGGTGAAGTCTATAAAAACCCCTTTGTCCGCAGAAGAAAAATCTTTAACTGGCTGCTGGCACTTGCGGTAGTTAAAGGAGGGTTAGACTCCTTCCATTCTGCATTTTAAGGGTAAAACGCAACTCAGGTGGCTTCTGATTGGACAATTTGTTCACTTCCACCATGTTAGGTCACAGGGGCTGCAGCCGATTCCACCAACAGACTCCATAATCCATGGGCTTTGCGAGTTTATCTTCTCTAATCCTCCCCCAGGCACGATTCACATTCCTCCAGAGAACTCACCTGGCATAGCCGCCTGATAGCTCTCTGATTCATCAGCTTGTACTTCCAGGCGAGGTACCAGCTCCGGTTTTTCCGCAAGACAAACTGTTTGGCTTGAGCGTTGGGTTTCCACTCATCCATTATCACGGGGCGAGGAGAACGGGTGAGGGGAGCAGCATGGGGCAGCTGTCAGGATGGGGTAGGCTCCGGTCCCATTCCTTCGAGGGTCCCTGCTGCGACAGGACAGCAGATAATAAGACCTGTGGTTGAAGCAGGAGGGGATAACCTCTTCCACCCACACTGGGCAGGTCAGGAAGAGAAGAGGAAGTGCAGACGCCCTGGATCAGAGTTAGCCCTAGGGCAGGAAGTTGGCTACAGGGCAGACAGCTGTCACCCCGAGCCAACGTCAATGCAAAAATCGGGCCCCAGCACACGGGATCAGGAGTGATAATTTGCCAGCAGCGGGAGCGTCCCCACCCCCTCTTTCAGGGCGGAGGGGCATCTGCGATCGGCCGACAAGCAGCAACGCTTGGCTCAAGGGGTTGCAAGGAGCTTTGTCCCTGTGCCACCAGTTACAGTCTGGCAGAGGCTGGTAGCAACCAAGAGCCATTTACTGACCTGCGTGGAGCGAGCGGGTGGCTTCAGTCCAGATCCTAATGGAACAGGTATCTGAAGCACAGACAGCAGCACTGGAGCTGGCCCTCTGATCAGCAGGAAACCCTCTGCTGTCACCCCACACCCTAGTCCGGGCTCATTAGCTAGGGGGCGAGGATACTCTTGTGCCGTCCCATCCCGCGCTGTTTCAGGGGCTCCCTGAGAATGTCAGGGAAGCAGCCACGCCAAGCAAGGGGAGTCTTTAAACCCACCAGGGGGTCATGCACACCAGCCAGGATCAGGGGGCACAGAAACCCCCAAATCTCAGCCCCGTTTACCACAACTCACCCCGCACACCCAATGGGAGTGCTCCATCTGCAAGGTCACCCCCACACAGTGTCATAGTAGAGGGGGGCCCCGCTGCCACACGGCACCCCAGGGCAGGGCGCCCGGCAAACAGGCTGAAGTATCTCTATGGGGCATGGGCTCTGAACAGCTGCTCTGACCGCTGGAGAAGATGGGGGGGGGGGAAGGGGAGTTTTAAATGCTAAGCGAATTAGACTGGGGTGGGGGTGGGACCAGCTCTGGGGGAAATCGACTAGCAGAGCCCCCCATGCTTGAGAGTGGGGGAAAGCAATTGGGGAGGGTCTCCCCCTGCATGCATCACCCCCCCCCCTTCCTTTAGCGACCTGTCCCAGCGGAAGCGGAACACGGATTTGCAACACTGTTGCCCCGGGGCCCCTGCAGGGATCGCGGCGGGTTGCGGGGTCTCCCGGCTCTGCAGCGCCCCGGGGAAGCTACTCACGGTCTGTAGGGAAGTGGGGGGGCTGCACCTTGCAGGCCGGGCCCCCTCCTCAGGGGCGGGCGCTGGGCACCGCGGCGCTGCCCCCCTCCTGCAGCCGCCGCCCCCTTTCCCCGCTCGCGGAGCAGCAGCTGCTCGGG